>NC_056527.1:37901710-37970025 GCF_019175285.1 Sceloporus undulatus | reverse complement strand
CCCATTTTTCGCACGTGAGGTATGCTTTATCGCATTGCATGCTGGGGTGAAGTCTGGGATGGGAAAGGACTCCCATTTTCTTGTCACGTGAGGCTCGCTTTTCCGCATTGCATGCTGGGAGTTGAAGTTCTGGGAGTGGGAAAGGAACTCCCATATTCTGTCACGTGAGGCTCCCTTTTCACGCATTGCATGCTGGGAGTTGAAGTTCTGAGAGTGTGGATAAGACTCCCATTTTCTGTTCACGTGAGACTCGCTTTTCCTGCATTGCATTGCTGGGAGTTGATTTTGGGAGTGGGAAAGGACTCCCAATTTCTGTCACGTGAGGCTCGCTTTCCCGCATTGCATGCTGGGAGTTGAAGTTCTGGGAGTGGGAAGGACTCCCATTTTTCGTCACGTGAGGCACGCTTTTCCCGCATTGCAGTGGAGTTGAAGTTCTGGGAGTGGGAGGGACTCCATTTTCTGTCACGTGAGGCTCGCTTTTCCCGCATTGCATGCTGGGATTGAAGTTTGGGAGTGGGTAGGACTCCCATTTTCTGTCACGTGAGGTATGCTTTTCCGCATTGCATGCTGGGAGTTGAAGTTCTGGAGTGGGAAAGGACTCCATTTTCTGTCACGTGAGGCTCTCTTCCGCATTGCATGCTGGGATTGAAGTTCTGGAAGTGGGAAAGGACTCCCATTTCTGTCACGTGAGGCTCGCTTTTCCCGCATGCATGCTGGGATTTGAAGTTCTGGAGTGGGAAAGGACTCCCAATTTCTGTCACGTGAGGCTCGCTTTTCCGCTGATTGCGGGAGTTGAAGTTCTGGGGTGGGAAAGGACTCCCATTTCTGTCACGTGAGCTCTCTTTTCCGCCTTGCATGCTGGGATTGAAGTTCTGGGAGTGGGAAAGGACTCCCATTTTCTGTCACGTGAGGCTCCTTTCCGCCATTGCATGCTGGGAGTTGAAGTTCTGGAGTGGGAAAGGACTCCCATTTCTGTCACTGTGAGGCGCGCTTTTCCCGCATGCTGTGGAGTTGAAGTTCTGGAGTGGGAAAGGACTCCCATTTCTGTCACGTTGACTCGCTTTTCCCGCATGCATGCTGGAGTTGAATTCTGGGTGGGGAAAGGACTCCCATTTCTGTCACGTGAGCTCGCTTTTCCGCAATGCATGCTGGGAGTTGAAGTTCTGGGAGTGGAAAGGACTCCCCTTTCTGTCACGTGATACTCGCTTTCCCGCATTGCATGCTGGGATTGAAGTTCTGGGAGTGGGAAAGGACTCCCATTTCTGTCACGTGAGGCTCGCTTTTCCCGCATGCATGCTGGGAGTTGAAGTTCTGGAGTGGGAAAGGACTCCCATTTCTGTCACGTGAGGCCGCTTTTCCCGCATGCTGCTGGAGTTGAAGTTCTGGGAGTGGGAAGGACTCCCATTTTCTGCACTTCACTGTGAGACTCGCTTTTCCCGCATTGCATGCTGGGAATTGAGTAGGGAGTGGGAAAGGACTCCCATTTCTGTCACGTGAGGTATGCTTTTCCCGCATGCTTGCTGGGAGTTGAAGTTCTGGAGTGGGAAAGGACTCCCATTTTCTGTCACGTGAGGCTCCTTTTCCCGCATTGCATGCTGGGAGTTGAAGTTCTGGGAGTGGGAAGGACTCCCATTTTCTGTCACGTGAGACTCGCTTTTCCCGCATTGCATGCTGGGATTGAAGTTTGGGTGGGAAAGGACTCCCAATTCTGTCATGTGAGGATGCTTTTCCGCATTGCATGCTGGGAATTGAAGTTCTGGGAGTGGGAAAGGACTCCCAATTTCTGTCACGTGAGGCTCCTTTTCCCGCATTGCATGCTGGAATTAAGTTCTGGGAGTGGGAAAGGACTCCCCTTTCGTTCTGTCACAGTGAGGCTCGCTTTTCCGCCATTGCCTGCGTGAGATTGAAGTTCTGGGAGTGGGAAAGGACTCCCATTTTCTGTCACGTGAGGCTCACTTTTCCCGCATTGCATGCTGGGAGTTGAAGTTCTGGGAGTGGGAAAGGACTCCCATTTTCTGTCACGTGAGGCTCCTTTTCCCGCATTGCATGCTGGGAGTTGAAGTTCTGGGAGTGGAAAGGACTCCCATTTTCTGTCACGTGAGGCTCTCTTTTCCGCATTGCATGCTGGAGTTGAAGTTCGGGAGTGGGAAAGGACTCCCATTTTCTGTCACGTGAGGCTCCTTTTCCCTCATTGCATGCTGGATTGAAGTTCTGGAGTGGGAAAGGACTCCCATTTTCGTCACGTGAGATCACCTTTCCGCATTGCATGCTGGGAGTTGAAGTTTCTGGGATGGGAAGGACTCCCATTTTCTGTCACGTGAGCTCCTTTTCCCCCATTGCTGCTGGGATGAAGTTCTGGGAGTGGGAAAGCTCCCATTCTGTACGTGAGGCTCGCTTTTCCCCGCATTGCTGTGGGAGTTGAAGTTGGGAGTGGGAAGGACTCCAATTTCTGTCCCGTGAGGCTCGCTTTCCCGCATGCTGCTGGGAATTGAAGTTTTGGGAGTGGAAAGGACTCCCCATTTTCTGTCACGTGAGGCTCTCTTTCCCGCATTGCATGATGGGAGTTGAAGTTTGGGGAGTGGGAAAAGACTCCCATTTTCTGTCACGTGAGGCTCGCTTTTCCCGCATTGCATGCTGGGTTGAGTTCTGGGAGTGGGAAAGGACTCCCATTTTCTGTCACGTGAGCTGCTTTTCCCGCATTGCATGCTGGAGATTGAGTTCTGGGAGTGGGAAAGGACTCCCATTTTCTGTCACGTGAGGCCGCTTTCCCGCATTGCATGCTGGAGTTGAAGTTCTGGGAGTGGGAAAGGACTCCCATTTTCTGTCAGTGAGGCTCTCGTTTTCCCGCATTGCATGCTGGGATTGAAGTTCTGGGAGTGGGAAAGTCCCATTTCTGTCACGTGAGGCTCGCTTTTCCGCATGTATGGGGAGTTGAAGTTCTGGGAGTGGGAAAGGACTCCCAATTTCGTCACGTGAGCTCGCTTTTCCCGCATTGCATGCTGGGATTGAAGTTTGGGAGTGGGAAGGACTCCCATTTCTGTCACGTGAGTATGCTTTTCCGCATTGCATGCTGGGAGTTGAAGTTAGTTCTGGGAGTGGGAAAGGACTCCCATTTTCTGTCACGTGAGGCTCTCTTTTCCCGCTATGCATGCTGGGATTTGAAGTTTCTGGAGTGGGATAGGACTCCCATTTCTGTCACGTGCGGCTCGTTTTCCCGCATTGCATGCTGGGATTGGAAGTTCTGGAGTGGGAAAGGACTCCCAATTTCTGTTCACGTGAGACTCGTTTTCCAGCATGAATGCTGGGAGTTGAGTTCTGGGAGTGGGAAAGGACTCCCATTTTCTGTCACGTGAGACTCTCTTTTCCCGCATTGCATGCTGGGATTGAAGTTCTGGGAGTGGAAAGGACTCCCATTTTCTGTCACGTGAGGCTCGCTTTTTCCCGCATTGCATGCTGGGAGTGAAGTTCTGCGAGGGGAAGGACTCCCAATTTCTGTCACGTGAGGCGCGCTTTTCCCGCAATTGCTGCTGGAAGTTGAAGTTCTGGGAGTGGGAAAGGACTCCATTTTCTGTCACGTAAGACTCGCTTTTCCCGCATTGCATGCTGGAGTTGAATTCTGGGAGTGGGAAAGGACTCCCATTTCTGTCACGTGAGACTCGCTTTTCCAGCATTGCATGCTGGAGTTGAAGTTCTGGGAGTGGGAAAGGACTCCCATTTTCGTCACGTGATACTCGCTTTTCCCCATTGCATGCTGGGAATTGAAGTTCTGGGAGTGGGAAGGACTCCCATTTTCTGTCACGTGAGGCTCGCTTTTTCCCGCATTGCATGCTGGGAGTTGAAGTTCTGGGAGTGGGAAGACTCCCAATTTCTGTCAGGAGGGGCCGCTTTTCCCGCTTGCTTGCTGGGAGTTGAAGTTCTGGGAGTGGGAAAGGACTCCCATTTCTTACGTCACCATGTGAGACTCGCTTTTCCCGCATTGCATGCTGGGATTGAGTTATGGGAGTGGGAAAGGACTCCCAATTCGTCAGTGAGGTCATGCTTTTCTCGCATTGCTGCTGGGGAGTTGAAGTTCTGGAGTGGGAAAGGACTCCCATTTCTGTCACGTAGGCTCGCTTTTCCCGCATGCATGCTGGGAGTTGAAGTTCTGGAGTGGGAAGGACTCCCATTTCTTCCGTCACGTGAGACTCGCTTTTTCCCGCATTGCATGCTGGGAATTGAAGTTTGGGAGTGGGAAAGGACTCCCATTTCTGTCACGTGAGTGCTCTTTTCCGCATTGCTGCTGGGAGTTGAAGTTCTGGGAGTGGGAAAGGACTCCCATTTTCTGTCACGTGAGGCTCACTTTTCCCGCATTGCTGCTGGGAAGTTAAGTTCTGGGAGTGGGAAAGGACTCCCATTTCTGTCAAGTGGGCTCGCTTTTCCCGCATTGCATGCTGGGATGAAGTTCTGGGAGGGGAAAGGACTCCCATTTTCTGTCACGTGAGGCTCACTTTTCCCGCATTGCTGCTGGGAGTTGAAGTTCTGGGAGTGGGAAAGGACTCCCATTTTCTGTCACGTGAGGCTCCTTTTCCCGCATTGCATCTGGGAGTTGAGTTTCGGGAGTGGGAAAGGACTCCCATTTCTGTCACGTGAGGCTCCTTTTCCCGCATTGCTGGGGAGTTGAAGTTCTGGAGTGGGAAGGACTCCCATTTCTGTCACGTGAGGCTCCTTTTCCCCATTGCATGCTGGGATTGAAGTTTGGAAGTGGGAAAGGACTCCCATTGTCACGTGAGGCTCCCTTTCCCGCATTGCCATGCTGGGAGTTGAAGTTCTGGGATGGGAAAGGACTCCAATTTCTGTCACGTGAGGCTCACTCTTTCCCGCATTGCATGCTGGGAATTGAAGTTCTGGGAGTGGGAAAAGCTCCCATTTCTGTCACGTGAGGCTCACTTTTCCGCATTGATGTGGGGTTGAAGTTCTGGGAGTGGGAAAGGACTCCCATTTCTGTCACGTGAGGCTCCTTTTCCCGCAATGCTGCTGGAGTTGAAGTTTTGGGAGTGGGAAAGGACTCCCATTTTCTGTCACTGAGGCCCGCTTCTTCCCGCATTGCATGTGGGAGTTGAATTCTGGGAGTGGGAAAGGACTCCCATTTTTCTGTCACGTGAGGCCCTTTTCCGCATTGCATGCTGGGAGTTGAAGTTCTGGGAGTGGGAAAGGACTCCCATTTTCTGTCACGTGAGGCTCACTTTTCCCGCATTGCATGCTGGGAATTGAGTTCTGGGAGTGGGAACGTCCCATTTCTGTCACGTGAGGCTCCTTTTCTCCGCATTGATGTGGAGTTGAAGTTGGGAGTGGGAAAAGGACTCCCATTTCTGTCACTGAGGCTCGCTTTTCCCGCATTGCATGCTGGAGATTGAAGTTCTGGGAGTGGGAAAGGACTCCCATTTTCTGTCAAGTGAGCTCGCTTTTCCCGCATTGCATGCTGGGATTAAGTTTGGGCTGGGTGGAAGGACTCCCCTTTTCTGTCACGTGAGGTATGCTTTCTCGCATTGCATGCTGGGAGTTGAAGTCTGGGGTGGGAAGGAATCCCATTTCTGTCACGTGAGGCTCACTTTTCCCGCATTGCATGCTGGAGTTGAAGTTCTGGAGTGGGAAAGGACTCCCATTTTCGTCACGGTGAGCTCCCTTTTCCCGCATTGCATGCTGGGAGTTGAAGTCTGGAGTGGGAAAGGACTCCCATTTCTGTCACGTGAGTCCTTTTCCCGCATTGCATGCTGGGATTGAAGTTCTGGGAGTGGGAAAGGACTCCATTTTCTGTCACGTGAGGCTGCTTTCCCGCAATGGCTGCTGGAGTTGAAGTTCTGGGAGGGGAAAGGACTCCCATTTCTGTCAGTGGGCTCTTTTCCGCATTGCATGCTGGGATTGAGTTCTGGGAGTGGGAAAGGACTCCATTTTCTGTCACGTGAGCGCGCTTTCCGCATGCTGCTGGGGTTGAAGTTCTGGGAGTGGGAAAGGACTCCCATTTTCTGTCAAGTGAGGCTCCTCTTCCCGCATTGTGCTGGGAGTGAAGTTCTGGGAGTGGGAAAGGACTCCCATTTTCTGTCACGGGGCTCCTTTTCCCCATTGCATGCTGGGGTTGAAGTTCGGAGGGGGAAAGGACTCCCATTTTCTGTCACGTGAGGCTCTTTTCCCCCATTGATGCGGGATTGAAGTTCTGGGAGTGGGAAGGACTCCCATTTCTGTCACGTGAGGCGCCTTTTCCCGCATTGCATGCTGGGAGTTGAAGTTCTGGGAGTGGGAAAGGACTCCCATTTTCTGTCACGTGAGGCTCGCTTTTCCCATTGCATGTGGGAATGGTTCTGGGAGTGGGAAAGGACTCCCATTTCTGTCACGTGAGGCCGCTTTTCCGCATTATGCTGGGAGTTGAAGTTCTGGGAGTGGGAAAGGACTCCCATTCTGTCACGTGAGGCTCGCTGCTTTTCCCGCATTGCCTGCTGGGATTGAAGTTCTGGGAGGGGAAAGGGCTCCCATTTTTGTCAAGCGAGCTCGCTTTTCCCGCATTGCATGCTGGGATTGAAGTTCTGGGAGTGGGAAAGGACTCCCATTTTCTGTCACTGAGGCTCCTTTCCCGCATTGCACTGGGAGTTGAAGTTCTGGGAGTGGGAAAGGATCCCATTTTTGTCACCGTGAGGCTCGCTTTTCCCCCATTGCATTCTGGGATTGACAGTTCTGGGATGGGAAAGGACTCCCATTTTCTGTCACGTGAGGCTCGCTTTTCCCCTTGCATGCTGGGGTTGAAGTTCTGGGAGTGGGAAAGGACTCCCATTTTCTGTCACTGAGGCTCGCTTTTCCCTCATTGCATGCTTGGAGTTGAAGTTCTGGAGTGGAAAGACTCCCATTTCTGTTCACGTGAGGCTCGGCTTTTCCCCCATTGCATGCTGGGAATTGACAGTTCTGGGAGTTGAAGGACTCCCATTTTCTATCAGTGAGGCTCGCTTTTCCCGCATTGTGCTGGGAGTTGAAGTTACTGGGAGTGGGAAAGGACTCCCATTTTCTGTCACGTGAGGCGCGCTTTCCCCATTGCATGCTGGGAGATTGAAATTCTTTGAGTGGAAAGGACTCCCCTTTCTGTCACGTAGGCTCGCTTTTCCCGCATGTTCTGGAATTGAAGTTCTGGGAGTGGAAAAGAACTCCCATTTTCTCTCAATGTAGGCTTGCCATTTTCACGCTGGTGGGCGGGACTTTCCTGACCCCTGGGGGGCGTGCCCAGTCCCGTCCTGCCCCAGACCCCGCCCCCAGGTGGCTGCCCAATCTGAGCTCCCAGGGCTGCTGCCTGCCTTCTATAGCTGCAGTATGTTTGGAGGCAGAGCAGCAGGAGACGACTGAAACCCGCAGGGGCGGGGTTCTGCTGCACTGCCCTGCCTCTATTGGCCAGCCATCTGCTTCCTTATTTGGGCAACATCAATGCAGGGCAGGGGGGAATTTACATTCAGGCGAGTGCTTCCCCCTTTCTCTTTCCTCCTTCTCTTCTTCTTATTGTTATGTTTTTTTCCTCCTCCTCTTCCCCTCCTCTTCCTCCTCTCCTTTTCCTCCTTTCTTCCCCTCCTCATCTTCTTTTTCTTCCCTCTCTCTAAGCCCCCTCCTTTATTCTGGGGGGTCCAGGGCTTCTCAAGGCTTTGCCCCCATTAGAATAGAAAAAGGCTTTGGATCTGTCCATAAATCCCTCCTAAGTTGAGCATACCTGGGAAAAAGAGGGGGTGAGGGGTTTGGGGGGGGTTGGGGGGGCACGGAAAGGAGGACGGAGCGGAGAAGGAATGCTAAGAAGGCTTGGTGAGTGGGAAATGTAGTTTTCAATGCACAAGGGGCTGCTGTGATCTTGCAAATGCTATGCCTGCTTGGGAGTGGGAAATGTACTTGTAGATTGGGGGGGGGTGTTTGGAGCCAGACGAAGAAGTACATTTCAGCTCTCTGTCTAGGATAATGCCCAAATGTCCTCCTTTTTGAGCATGCCTAAGAACATTTCATTTTAATTAACATTTTTAAAACATTATCAATTTTTTATGTGTCCTCCATTTTAAAAACGTGTCCTACATTTGAAAATGTGGCCCTACATTTGTCCTACATTGGTCCCAGTTTGGCAGTCCTGCCTTATGGCAACCCAAACACACAACACACACACACACAAAATCAATCCTCTTTGGACTACAGTTCCCTGAATCCCCAAGACTGCTGCTGCACTGGATAGAGAATTCTCCATGTTGTAGTTCATAAAGTAACTTCCAAGTTCCTGCTCAATCCTTATAGGACTTTTATTACTTTTGCAAGAAGTAATCCTCCCTAGTTTGCCATTTCCATAGCCATAGCTCAGTGAGCAATCTAATCAACTCAGTATATACTTGGCTTTAAACAGGGTTGCTCTAGTTGAAATCAATGAAACTGTATTTGGTCAGGATCCAAAGAACCATGAAATTATTTCCATGAGCCTCAGGGGGCTTTAGATTTGTTTCTGTGAAACAGCAGCCCCATATATTAGAGGGGAGGTGGAGGGGTTCAAATGCAGCTTCTGACATATCAGGAACATGGCAGCCGATGGCGAGGGGAAAGTTCTAAATAGCACTAAAACAACAAATAGCCCTTTAGCATAAAAAGTTGATATTTTTATCTGAAACACCAGCTTTATTGCATATACTATGATAGTGAGTCCTATGATGCATCAAAGTCAGACACATTTGTAGTACAAGCTATCACAACATGTAAGGAGTCATTAAGATACCACAGGACTCATATTTTTGGAGTAACATTGTGATACTGTTAGACTACTGGGCACCAGGTTAAGTAAGGCTGTTAAATGCACTTTTGAAAGGCAAACAACTATAGTTAGGTTTGCCAAGATCTCCAGGCCTGGACCCTCTTCTCCAAGCCACAGAGTGAGAGGGAGGAATCTCAGGGAGAGAGCACCGACTTGAAAAATGTAAGTAAATATATTTTTTTCATTTGTCAGCCTTTTAAAAAAAATATTAATGGCTTATTCTGTGTAAAATGTAGTTGACATTTAGTGTGTCATGCTTAATGGCCTGGGTTTCCTGCCTGTGTTCTCTCTCTCTCTCTCTCTCTCTCACACACACACACATTTGCAGGTCTCAAGCTTCAGCCCTAAAATCTCAGTGCTTGGGATAATCCTGATTTGCTAGTCCCTCAATACAGTCCAACTACTATCTAACAAGGTTTTACAGTTTGCCAGATTCACTGGTAAACTGCTCATTTCCTGAATGCTTTTTGTGTTCTGTAGTCTGCATTTCATATTGTGCAACCAATGCAAAACAGGCCTCACTGCAAAAAGCATTTGAAAATAAAAGGATAAAGGGGAAATAGAAGTGAGGTTTTGTTTCTCCTCCCCCAAATTTGTTTTTGTTTCACATTTCTTTTAATTATGAAAAAAAAAAACCCCACACAAAAACAAATGAAAAGTAATGGAAGAGGCTTGTTTTCTTATTCTTAAAAAAAAAAGAATGCACCTCCTCTGCAATGTGGTGTAATGAAACAATCCAGTTGCAACTCTGATATTTCATTAGTTCTCATGCCTTTTCATAGTATATAATTACTGTATAGCACTATTATTCTGCTTTAATGGACAAAGTCTGCATCACATGGAATCCTGGTATTTATAGTGTGAAATTCTGGCTGAGAATTCTAAATATCCCTCCCTTAACTGCAAATAGCCAGCATGACATAGTTGTTTGAGTGAGGAAAAGTGGAGTGGAAGGTGAGTCCTGCTGCCCTAAGAAAGAAGAAGCTTACTAAGAAGATACACAGACTCCTGGGTATTTTCAAGTCAATTAATCCTTACCAGCAAGCTTCTGTCTACTTGCTGAGCTGGAAATTGGCACACAACTTTTGTTCCCAGTAGACTGCTGCAGCCTTTCCTAGCTTATGTGTTCTTCCTCATTAATATCTTTTGCCAGCTTAATCACACTTGGTTGTGGCTTGGTCACATGTGTTCTGGTTTTCATCTGTGTGGGTAAAGTATGTAATGTAGATGTTGAAACATTTTCTTTGTAATCATTGACCTAAGGATTACTATATAAATAACTGAATGTTAAATAGTCGATCTCACTAAAGATAGGCTACATCCCTGCTAGTTAGGACTTGAAGGTCCAATTTAGTGCTGACCAAAATAGCTTCCTAGTGTTTGGGACACCAAAGAAGACAGCACATAGATTAGACATATTAGACTCTTTTTCAAAAAAGTATCCTAGAGTAACAAAATTAGCCATCTGTTAAATCTTTCAGCCATCTTATTTTTCTGTTATGCAAGCCATCATAAATCCCTTCTATGTCTATCTATCCAGCGCTAGAGGACAGTCTGAAGCATGAACCTATGGTTAAACAAAAGACCTTATTGCCATTTTCCTCTATATTTCTTTTCAAGAATGTTTTCAATTAACTTAATGCAGATAAACTTGGGACCTCTTGTCTAGCAAAAATGGCTCCTAGAAGCTGTAAATGGAAGATCACAATGGTGGGAGGCAAGATATATGCACAGATATTTATCTTGATTTTGGAAATGTAGCAAAATGAAACAGCTGGGAATGTCTACAGGAAAGCTCATACTCCTTCCAGTTCTGATGGCTTTTGTTCAGTGATTATATAAATTCGTTCAAGATTTGAGTGGGTACCATTATCACGCAGACATCAGTTTTATACTCAGCCAAATTAAATCTCGTTGAATTGGCTCCATATTTAAGTACATTTAAAGTGCCTCATTGTAGTCAAAGGAGTTGAAGTTGGCTCTGTTGACTTCAATGGGATTTTAGCAGTTTATGTATTAGATTGCAGCTGTCTTCTGTTGTTTTTCTGATGTTACAGCTATAAAGAACTGGAAAGGGCAGCTGTTATTGGAGACTGTGGAACAAATACAAATATTTGCTTGAACTCTTTGTTTAGTGGGTTTTTTTAAAAAAAAAATACATATAATGCATTCAGATAATTGGCCATAATTCATAATGAGCAAAACAGGGCAACAGTTTGGGAAAGGTTCAGTGGATTTCAGTTTTGTACAATCCACAGTCTCCTGGAAACAAAAAGAGACTGCCAAATCTTCCATTATAGGGAGTACTGTAATTTAGCTTCCTTTATTATGATATAGTATAGTATCCACTATACTATAAACAATTTCTTTTCTTTTTAAATTATACAGATTTGCCAAATGTCTCCAGGCTTTTCATTTTAATGTGAACCTCGCTCCCCCCCACAACAAAATTGTATGCTACGCAATAAAACAAACAACAAACTTGGTGTTGGAGCAATATATAGTTGGAATTTAGTCCAAAGCTGGACTAAATATTGAGTCACATTTAGAGTATGACTAACTTCAATCCAATGTATTGCAATGGGTCTATTCTACGTATGACCAAATCTGGACCCACTCCAAGATGATCACCAGTATGATCTTATTGAAAAATATCACCTTGCATTTCCTTTTCCCTGGTTAAGTGAACTACTCTGAAGAAAAATTCCCTTTACAACAGACATGATCATATTCTGGAGTGCAGAGGGTTCCACCACCCCGTTGCCCTGTATTTAGCCCTCTGAAACTCCTGATGGCTGCAGTAATAGCTGGTAACTCCCAGGTCTATAGGGCAGTGAACCCACTCTATGTTTCTGTCCAAACATTAAAGGAGCTTTACCCCTTTCTTGGGATAGGGTTCAGCAACTGGGATGACTCCTTGAAAATCTAGAACAGAGTCATTGCTACATTGATATGGAATTTCTACTGACCAACTTGCTGAGGAATATTCTTGATCAAACATTGGATCAGAAAGTAATTTGGATCAAACATTGATCAGAAAGGAGATTTCAGTCAAGAAACTTCAGTCAAGCAATGGGAAGGGCAGCAATGAAAGAACTTGACAAGGTCCTAAGAATAAAGTTATAAAGCTGAGCACTAAAGTTAAAATTGTCCAATCCATGGCCCAGTACACACCGGCCTAAAGTGGTGTGCCGCTGCTGGTAGTAGGGTTAGGGAGCGAGCAGCAACCACACACTCCTTAACCCTAGTACATACAGGGTTATCATAATCATGGTGGCATCTTCTCCACATGGGTGCCGCCACGATGATGATGATGACACTAAGCAGCATCTGCACGTTGCGTACGTCACGAGTGTGCCATGCGACACAAAAAGCACCCGGAAGAACTGGGTTCTTTTTACTCTGGAGGGATGCCCTGCAGTTTGGCTGCTGTGGTGTCCCTCCGGAGGGAATCAGGCCACCGTCAGGCCGCCTTTTTTCACAGGTATGTACTGGGGCCATGGGATTCCCCATCACCATATACAGATGTGAGAACTGGACAGTGAAGAAAGCGGATAAAAAGGAAATCAACTCTCTTGAGTTGTGGTGCTGGAGAAGAGTGTTGAGAATATTGTGGACAACCAAAACACAAACAAGAGGGGGTTTGATCAGATCAAGGCTGAACTCTCCCTGGAAGCCAAGATGATTGATTTGAGGCTGTTGTACTTTGACCACATCATGAGAAGGCACAACTCATTAGAAAAGATAATACTGCTAGGAAAGGTAGAAGGCAGTAGAAAGTGAGCAAGACAACATGCTAGATGGATAGACTCAACCAGAGAGGTTACACAGCTGAATCTACAAGATCTAAGCAGAGTGGTGAAGGATAAGGGGACTTGGAGAAGTTGCATCCCCAGGGTTGCCATGACTCAAGGTTGACTCAAGGGCAGTTAACAGCAAAAATGAGGAATATTCTATGGATTGGAATTGGATGCAGAGAGGTGTCTGGGTCATTTTGCATAAATAACTAAAGGGGAATGAATGTTTGAACATCCAGATGTTTTGAACTTCTCTTCTATGTTTTATGGGTATACTATACAGTACATAGCCATCTTCCATTCTTTTTTACATAAGAATTATAGAAAATAGCACAAATGAATAAATGAATAAATAGTATAAATAACATTTCTGCACTGAAAACAGGTTTCCTGCATAGAAAACAGCATTTGAAATTTGTGCTATTTTTGTTGTTGCATATAATAGGTCTTGAATAGTCTTTCCAGTTTTCAACTGATTTTTCACAGATAAAATTTGCAGCCTTATTTTTGAAGCTTCATGTGTTATTGTACTGTTTATAGAATAGCTAATGATGAGAAATGCTGGAAGTTGTATTCTGACAATATCTAAAGGACTCCAAGCTCTCCTTCCTTGATGTGAGGAAGATAGAATTGTGTTGAGCTGAATCCAGATCCTAGCTGCTGTCACATGGCAGAATTAAAGCAGTTTGACACTCTTTCATGGCTCAGTCCTGTGGAATCCTGGGATTTGCAATTTGGTGTGGCACCAGAGCTCTCTGACAAAGAAGGCTGAATATCTCACAAAACTACAATTCCCATAACTCTATGGCATTGAACCATGGCAGTTAAAGTGATGTCAAACTGCATTAATTCTGCAGGGTAGATGCAACCACTGTCACACAAGAACATTGGTTCCCAAACTCATGCTACAGATGTTTTGGACTGCAGCATTCAGAATTCCTGATGGTTGGCAAAGCTGGAGGACCACAGTGCCTACATCACTGAACTAGAACACTGAAATCAGTAGGACTTCACTCATCCTGACTGTTCTATTTGTTTCTATAGATCTCTAATTATGATTAGGTCTGAATCCAACCCACTTTTTTCATGACCAAGTTAAACTTGTGAAGCAACACTAGACTTTGCTGTGTATTAGTCTTATGCAAGTGGGGATTTATTATGTGGTTAGGATCCTTGTTTTATTCTAATGATTTGGTCTGCTGTTAGGAGCCTTTCAATGAAATGAATTAGACATTACATTAAAAAAACCCAAAACTTTTCTCTGCTAGTTCAGTATGAAGTGGTATATAAATGAAGCAGTTTGTTTGTTTTATTCACATTTAATATTTTTAAAAGCTAAAACAATTTACAGGGATAATAAACATATAATACCCCTAATCCCACCCCAACTAAACTACAAAATCCCTAAAGCACAAACAAAATTAAATAAAAAGACATGCAAGGGAATACATGTGGCTTCCAACTTAACCAGCGTATGGTTATAATTATCTTTTATTTGTACTCCTTCTAATTGATGATAAAAACTACATATTTATGTTAACAGTAACTACTCCAACATCACACTTCTACAGTATGATACATTTTATTATATTTCAAATCCTAAAATTACTACATTACTGCTTGTCTTCTATTCAGTCTTTTAAAAATGAATCTATTGTGTCCCTCCCTTTAATTAAAGTAGTCACTTTGTCCATTTTTGCAAGTTCATATAGTTTTGACAACCATTCTTTCTGTCTTGGGGCTGTCGATTCTTTCCATCTCAGTGCATAGAGCAGTCTCACTGTTGTTTTCATATGACACAGGATTCTTCCATATTCTTTCACCAAATTTTCACTTTACAATACAAACAAAAAAAGTTCAGGTTTTAGCTGAAAATCTCTTCCATTATAGCATCTGCTCTCTCTCTCTCTTTCTCTCTCTCTCTCTCTCTCATCTTGCAATTTTTTTCTTTATGATAATCTTAAAGTAAACTTTAATCCTCCCTTCCCCCACATACTCCTCTACTGTTCCATTTGTATGTTACGAGCCTTATCACATGAGAAAAGAAAGCCAAAATGGAGCAGGAAAGTAGCAGCTTTCTTTATGCCTCTCTGCATGTTGTCATAGCACTTCCGCCCTCTTCCTGAGGAAGACTGTGGTGAAAGCATGCCCTTTGTCCTGTTGGCAAAATCCATTCAACAAAAGGCACACTTTTACAACTGTATCCCTTGGGAATAGAACAGAAGTGCTATGATGACATGTGTACGCTGGCAGTTTCTGTAGGCTGTCAGTGTGCATTCCCTCTAGAACAAGATTGAAGGTATGGTTTCTATATAGCTGAATAACATTCTTCCAGCAGCCCAGAAGAACTACACCACTTTAGCTACAGTAGCTTAAATCACTGTTTTTCTACTGTAAACTTAAGGACCACTGTTCCTTATATGAACCTGCTCAATAATGAAGGTGCGGTACATACCGCCCCAAAAGGGTGGCCTGCCAGTGCCTGTTTTCCCTCCGCAGGGAAGCCGCAGGTGCCAAACTGCGCAGCTTCTCTGCGGAGTAAAAAGAACCTGTCTAAAGCGGGTTCTTTTTATGCCACGGCTGTGGTGTAAAAAGTGCACCACAGTGCACCACTGGTGCACTTGTTACGCAAGCACTGTGTGGCACCCTGTGGATGCTGTGCGGTGTTTGCATAACAATTGAGGTGCCCATGTGTACAGGGCGCCACCATTGTGATGCCCTTGTAACATGCTAGGGTTGAGGAGTGTGTGGAAGCGCCGCCCCAAGGCAAAGCTAGCATGTCACCATGACGCCGCAGAGGGCCGGTATGTACCAGGCCTTAGTTGCTTAGTTTTTTGTGGGTTTTTCAGACTATGTAGCCATGTTTTGGAAGAGTTTATTCCAGACGTGGCTGGGTTTCTTCAGAGACTTCACTGAAGATGCCAGCCACAGATGCTGGCAAAACATCAGGAATAAACTCTTCCAGGACACAGCCACATAGCCTGAAAAAACCACAAAGAAACTATGTATGCCTGCCACAAAAGCCTTCAACTTCAAATTGAGTTCCCCTTCCAAGGCTTGTCTTTCTACATTCAGAGGTGGATCATGTCTTTTTGTGAAGTGAGCGGTTTAGACAAGATAGTGGTCTTTTAGTTATGGCACCCAATTCTGGAATGGTCTTTGCTGGGATTCTTGCTTAGTTCATATCTGATGTCTTTTTATCACCAGATGTATTATTTATTTTGGGCCTTTTGAGATGTCCAGTTTTATACCTTGTTTTAAATGTGGACTACTGGCTCTCCCCCCTAGTTGCTGTTTTTTAAAAGTTCTCTTTTATGTATCAGTTGTAATACTTTGGCCATGTTCCTTTGAAATGTCATTGCCCCAGAGAGCTCCATATCAATTCCATAAATGAATAAATTAAGGATTTTTATAGATGGAATTATTTTTAAAAAGCCACAATAAGCTGACATGCAGAAAGATAGAGAAAAAAGCAAGCAAGCAAGCAAGTGAGAAAAAGAATTTTTTTCTTAGAAAGAAAGAGCTAGCTTACTATTCCAAGCCCATATAAACTCTGTTTAAAACACACACACACACACACACACACACACACACACACACGTGAATACCAAAGATATTTCTGGTGGTCTAGAAATTTACACAGTTGAACAGTTTCTGACAGAGAAAATAATTAGAGTTTAGGTTGGCCTTTGGCAACACTACAGCATGTCACTTCTTAGTGTAATCCAGTAACTGAATTCTCACCCACCCCACCAGCTAATTGCTTTACCATAAGGATTTATTTTTTCCCACCAAAATGAAAATGACATATTTGTTGTAATGACAGATTAGACTTACATACAGAATACTTCAGTATTATTTTTTCGAGCCTGGAAAAAATTTGTGTATTTGTATGTGTGTGTGGTTGTGGTAGCTGCAGACTCTGGGAATTGTAATTCAAAAAAGTAACATTTTCCATTCTATTACCTTGTGATGTAACTTTCTGATAGAACTACCATTCTGTGGCACGGTACCTTTCCCATGTAAAAAACACAATGACATATTAGCAACAGAAAGCTGCCACATTTCTGCCTAAAAATTCAACTGAGTTCAGAAGGACATATAACAAAGTAGTGAGTTTAAAATGGCAGGCTTAGGCCACAATTCTGTTAATGCATTACTCTGATGTAATTAATTCCTAGTTAATATTGTGGCTGTTGAAGTAGGGTGGCAGAAGAAGAAGTATGCAAAAAGCTGTTGGTACAGTGGATGTGAAAGAAAATATTTGAGAAATACATATCCTCCAAAAAATTTCTGGCTGCATATACACTGCAGAAATAATCTGATTTGACACCATTTTAACTGCCATGGCTCAATGCTATGGAATTATGGGAATTGTAGTTTGCTCTGCTCTGGTGTCACAACAAACTACAGTTTCCAGAAATCCATAACATTGAGCCATGATAGTTAAAGTGCTCTCAAACTGGATTATTTCTGCAGTGCAGATATAGCCTCTGATGAAAAATGTGTCGGGAAGCAACATCAGAGTGTAGTCTAGTTGGCAAATGTTGTTAAGAAGGAAGAACATGCAAACTAGGAGGTGCTGCAGCAGTTTTCTTTTGCCTGAGCCTATTGGGAAGGGCAATATTCTGCCACTCATCTCCCAGTCTTGCTGATGATTTAACTGAGTGTAGACTGCTTTTGAACTTTGGACACAGGAGCAACTGAAGGAAACTGAGGACAAAGGGGGAAAGTGGGAGGAGAAGAGAGAAACTGGTATATTTTAAAAGTGGGATGATAGAAGATTAATCAAAACTATACCTGCCAAATTTGGGCAGTTGGAAGTTTATAGAAATTGCCTGATACAATCAGATTTTATCTGCCTTTCCTGGCCACCACTGTGCAATCCTAGAGAAAGTGAGACTGCTAGCATTGTGCACCAACAAGTTCTCACCATCTTGTCATTTGTGGGACTTGGCGTCTGTATACAGAAAAGAAGCTAGCAGCCCAAGTGTTAGCTAGGGTGTCACGCACTTTGGCTGACTGCCTTTAACAAATGAAGGAAAATACTTCAGCTTTTACTCTACATTTACTCTTACTCATCTACTCTTTCCAGGTTGGAAAAAAAAGGATATCACTATCACAAAGCCTTGTTCCTATGTTTTCAGTCCTTTCTGTTATTTAGTGTGTGTAAGAGTGACCTTGGAGTTGTCTTTGAACAACGCTGGCTCTTTGACTTAGTAAGGGAAATGAGCACTGCCTCCTATAGTTGGTTATGACTAGACATTCTTTACCTTTACCTAAAGCACTGGAGCTCTCTGGCCAAGAAATCTAAATACCTCACAAAATTACAAACCCCAGGATTCTATAGCCTTAGCAGTTCCAGGGGAATCATTAGTGCATAACTGTGTACAGTCATCCCTCCATATTTGCAGCTTTGATTATTCATGGATTTGATTAATATGTTCTCTCTAGGACTGTCTAGGTCCTCCAGTGAAACTCTGTGGTCAACTTTAACTAAAAGTTGCACTGAAAGACCATTTGTAGCTACTCCAGTGCCATTCTATGGTCAGTGTATGTTGGACATTGATCACAGAGTTGCACTGGAGGACCTAGAGATTCCTAGAGAGGTGTCCTCTCAGGTAAAAACAGTGTTTTTGTTATTTGCGGTTTTTCCATATTAATGGGGGTCTTGTTCCCCTAACCCGAGCGAATATGGAGGGACAACTGTAGTATGAAAAGGCCCTGGATTCCCTTAAACTCTGCTGTCTCACAGTCCAGAACAGACTGGACATCTCAGAGGGAACAGTTGGGGTGATGGTACTTAGGACTGCTGCACTGGGATTCCTCTTAAACCTTTAAAGGTTGTGGAGAAGACATTTTTTCAGGTGTTGCTTCTCTTGCACCTAGGTTACAAGAAACATCTAATGAAATTTCTTCTTCTATACTGTATTTTTTTAAGAAACAGTGTAGTGGTTTGAAGGTTGGACTACTACTCTGAAAACCCACCAGGTGACATTAGACAGGGCACTCTCTCTCAGCCTCAGAGGATGGCAAAGGCAAACCTCCTCTGAAGAAACTTGCCAAAAAAACCATGATAGATTTACCTTAGGGTCACCATAAGTAAAAAATTACTTGGAGGCACACTAACACCACCACCACCACCACAACAAACAGGGTCCCTCACCAGTCTCACTCTGACCACCTCATTGTCTATCACCATCCAAAGCAATAATCTCAGTCTGCCAAATGTCAGGACTGATTGTACCAGCAGGCATGATACCATGTCACCATGCTCATTGCCCGCTACCCTTGAAGTGACTACATATTTCACTTTCTTAAAACAGAAACTGTCTATATGGGGTTTCTCTATTCAGTCTGGAATCCTGAACTAGCCTGAGTGCTTGATCCATCAGCATCTCTGAATATATGGGTGCTGAGAGTGTATCCAGTAGGGGAGATCCTATTCCATTTTTAGGCATTAACTGAATGCATGATTTGGGGTTGTATGAAGTCCTCTGTAGAGACTTCTCAAGTCAATGCTGGTTACAGCACATGAACTCCAAACTTGAAATGTTACTTTAAATGTAGTAAGTAACAATTATCATTCCAAGCCCTTACAAAGTTACACTTCATCTTTATTACGGTCATAGACCAGCACAGGTAGCCCTCATCAAGTAGTAATTATAATTAAAATTGTAAAATTAGCTCTCTACATTCCTCAAAAGTAACTAAAAACAATATTTGTAGTCACTTTAAACAACTTGAACACTACAAACTGATGGTCTGTTGTACCAGACACATTCTCCTTCCATCTACTTCATTGTTGCCTCAACTGCTCCAACAGCACAAAAAGACGGTACAACCAGGCACTACATGAGACAGCACTTGAACCATGTGATATTCCTCCTCCATCCCTTCATGAAGCCACACTCCTGTAACTATAGAAATATGTACAAATTACCTTTACAGTCAAGTGAAAGAGTTAAGCTGTTCCCCACTAAGTTATTAGTATAATGTAACAGAGTCATACCTTTCTTATTGAGAAAAGGAATAAATCACAGGTAATTTGTTATTTGTAACTTGTCAGTTCCAATCTTTGCACATAACTCTCCTCACTGACTGGCAACTGTATCCAAACTCACTGAATCTTCTGGGATAAAGTATGTTGCTATATCAAGGGCTGCATTACAAAAAGTAAGCCCAGCAGAACCAAGGAAGCCTCAATATATGCACCAAAACATTAATTTATGCCTAAACTACTCTGGATCTCAATCCCAGGAAGTTTTTGAACCTATGAATGAAATTTACTTAGTGGACAATTATCACTGAGAAGCAAGACTGCAGTTTCATATTTTAAAACAACAGTTCTAAATAAATCTGATTGGCATGTGACAAGCTATAAAATGAACTGAAACATAAGCACATGAAATAAACTTCACCTTGACCTGATTTCCACTTCACTAAATTTGTTGTAGCAAACTGGTGACACATAGTGGATAAAGAGGAACACATGTCTGTGTTCCAAAACAGAGAACAGATGGTAAACCCACTGATAGAGGAACGGTTATACAAGAGCAGTGTATGTAACACATAATGGAGAAATCCTCTGCAAACTAAACATGCTGGCAAAGAAGAAGGGAATGTTGCAGTAAAACAGAAAATTCCAAACTTGTTTTGCCTCCTTGGGGGTTGCAGAACATCAAAATCTTCACACATAAAAAGCACAGATACAGCTATATTTCATTCTTAGGCTTATTGAGGACCTGCCCAAAAAGAGGATGTCTGAATTTATTTTTTTCTAGTGATGTTAGCCTTCAGCAAAATTGTCCAGCATCTATTTTCTTTCTATGTGCATACATAGAATATGCTGGCCTTCCAGATATTTTCACCTGCAGTACCATTTCTGCCCCACTCAGCATGGTGCATGATAAAGAATTATGGGAGTGGCAGCTCAAAATGTCTTGAACACCAAGGGCTCCCAACCTCTGTGCTATTGAAAAGAACCATTAAACCTAATTATTCATAAAAATTATGGCCACAGATGATTTACACAGCTTTAAAGTACATGATGAATACATTAAAATAGTTTCAATTTTCAAGAAATCAGAAGAAGATTAAGACTTGGAAGGACAGTGATGAGGGAACAAGTCTAGATCTTGATATGTCAAGATATATAACTGAATATTAAAGTTAGGATTGTTCATGCCATCATATTTCCCATTTCTATACATGGCTGTGAAAGCTAGACAGTGAAGAGAGTTGATAGGAAGAAAATAAACTCATTTGAAACGTAGTACTGAACAACTGATATATGGTTTAGTATGGACTACTAAGAAGACAAATAAATGGTTCTAGAACAAATCAGGCCTGAACTCTCCCTAGAAGGCAAGATTACTAAACTGAGACTGTAATACTTTGGCCATATCATGAGAAGACATGACTCACTAGAAAAGATGATAATGCTTGATAAGGTAGAGGGCAGGATGGAAAAGAGGAAGGCTGCATTCCAGGTGGATAGACTCACTCAAGGAAGCCTGAGTCTGCAAGTTGGTAATTTTGGATTTGGAATTCTCTCATTCATTTGGAGATTTCTCATTCATTCTCTCATTCTCTCATCACATCGAAGTTGCTCGATGGATGTTACCAACAACAATTCATAATTACTGATATCTTCTTCTTGGCTTTACTTCATGTACGAAGATTTAGGACGGACTCATCCGTGCTTTCTACAAGCGTGTTGATGACGTTGGATGTATCCTTTGAGCCTGTGCAATGGATTTTTCTGGTGGAGCGCAGCGTGCACAGAATTGGCCTCACCCTTTAAACCAGTGGTTCGACTGCTGAGGCCTTGATAAGCATGGACGGTGGCAGCGAGGTCCTCGGGTTGTAGGTTTGATTAGAGTTTCCTTCTCTTAGATGGTTGACCTTACAGGGTTAGACGAGCACCATCTGCCCCGGTTTGGAATTAGAGTTTTCCTTCTCCTAGGATGGTTGCCATAAGGCTAGAGAGCCCATCCTGCCCTTTGGCGCTCTTGGTCAGACCCTTCGGTTGTGACCTGTCTGGTATGGGAGGCGCTACCAGTGGCTATTATACCACCGCCAGCATAGCTCACAACTTCATTAGGGTACGCAAGCCTCCCCCCCACACAGTCAGAGCATAGCTGGAGGGGAATAGGAGGCCGGAAGATGACAGTTTAGGAGGGAGGAGCTTCTTTCTTCAGGCTATTCCTGGTGGAGCTGGGTCTGTCTGATGACTCCCTCTCAGGCCGGAAGATGACTGATATAATGCATGGAATTAAGTATTTCTGATTGGACCTTTGGTGATACAAATTAAAATTCTGATCTAAAAATTTGACAGCCTGATTAATATAAACAATCAAGATGCATACACAGAATAGAAATATTGACCAGAATCCTCTTTGGGGATTAGCAATGGGAAGTATTGTGAAGACCATATACAGTAGAGGCTGTTGTTATGTAACCATGTAGCAGGGCTGGCAAAGGGACCAGGGCACAAAGGACACTCTTGCTGGGGTCCTGTTAGACATCTTCATAATATACAGTTGAATATATGCAAAATTATGTGGAGTGAAAGATTACATAGGATTCCAGAAATCATTTTTGTGTAACTTACAGCATGAACCAAACAGGCAAGTTAAATACTTTTCAGTCCCTTTCATTTCAATGGTAAAATTAAGCACAGATATCCATTTGATATCAATGGAACTTCAAAACCTTTTTTAAAATGTTGACTGGATTGTGGCCTTGTCTTAAAAGTTATTTGAACTGATATTTTGGATGAGTTATTGCAACACTACATAAAAGCCTAAAACTCATGTCTGCAGGAAATTAGCTATGCATTCCAAAAGACTTTTAAAGTGGAAATCTGGAATCTGCTCTTTTCTGTCTGCCCAATAAAAATATATTGTCCTATGAAACAGGAAATAGAAGCTTTCTGGTCTATCTTCAATATACCCCAAACCTCAGACTTTTGATAAGAAGTTTCTTAAGTTTAATCCTCATCATTGGTGAGTGTGGCAAAGATTTAACAGGAAATCCCACAAGGATTTATGTTTTGGCATGGCTGTACCAGAGAATTGCAGGTGCCTTTAAGGATATAGATTTGTAATAATTCATTCCTATGCTGTGTGTAAATTGAAGGAACTGGGAATATGGAGGATTGCTTTCCTTTTACTACAGCTGGAGAAATCTGGCTTATTGCAGGGCAGTTCTATTATATTAAGTGTTTCCTTATCATGCAGTTCTGAGAGCCTTTTTAGTGGCTGCTGTCAGGCTTCATCCACACTGTAGAAATAATCAGGTTTGCCACCACTTTAACTGCATGGCTGCAAACCATGGAATTCTGGGAAGTGTAGTTTGTTGTGGCACTAAAGGTGGTGCCACAACAAACTACACTTCCCAGAATTCCATAGCATGGAGTTATGACAGTTAAAGTGGTGGCAAACCATTTTATTTCTACACTGTGGATGAAGCCTCAGTCTGTGGAAATCCTTTCCACAGGGAGTCCAACCAGCCCCTTCCCTGTTTCTCTCCACTGGCAGGATAAGGCTTTTCTATTTAGGCAGGCCTTTGACTTTTAATCAAATGGCAGCAGGGCATTTGAAAGTGGTGTTGTTGGAAGATTTTTGCATTCTCTTTCCCCCTCCTTAGATAGTTTCCCAGAGTCCCAGAGCAACTCTCAAACCACTGTATCATGCTAGCTCCCTCCAGACTGCTGCAGTTAATGGAATTTAGTAGAGATATAATTCCTGATCTGATTGGTCCTTGTGTGGTAAACCTAGTAAACTCTGACATTTATGATGTGGGTCACTGTGAGTCTGCAAGCTTTTGGGAGTTTGGTAATAGTGGCTTCCATGTCAGTGGACAATGAATGCACTCCAGGTTCAATTCTATACTTGAAAGAAGATATCCGGGATGTTGAACTCTACTTTCAAAAATAAATTCAGCTCTTTGTGTGCTGCCTTTAAAGTTCCAATCATAACCAAAGCCAGATGCACCATCTCAATGTCACAAGAGCCACCAGTTGCCACTGGAACTGGTCTCAAAGAATTTTTGCACATTTTCATGTTTTGTTTTTGCATATATCTGTGAAACAGGTGATATTGGAAAATGCAATGAGTGCTGTTTTGATACATAAACTATCAAAGAGTTGTTTATATCTTTGTGATCAATCATCCTCTCCTGTTGTGCCTTCAGTGTGTACATACTCAGCTTCATGAAAGGAAAAGACACTCACTTTACACACAAAGAAGAAGAATATTCAAATCATAAATTTGTGCATATTGGAAAAACCACAATGAACATTTTCTTTGCCATCTCAGTCTCAAGTCACGAGTCACAAGACAAGATCTCTCAAGGGGACTGCTGAAAGCTTGCAATGCATTCTTATCATTCTAAAATCACCAGATTTGCAGACAATCTTGGGATCAGTGAGATTATGATCCCCCTCCATTTCCTAGAATTTAGGCAGATGAAGAAGACAGGAACAAAGTCTGAACACTGCCATCCTCACACATTTTAAGAATAGGCCCCATAATTCATGCTAGGTAAGGTAAATGATACTCTGCATCTGGAAGCAAAATGTCTTTGATTGGCACTGAGTTTCCCTAGCTCCAATTTAGTGGGCAGCATCTTCTAGAAAGCCAATATAAACAGAGACATATTTATTTGCTTACCTGTTTACTATATTTATGTCCCAACTTCCAAATGTCCCAGTCTTGATTAATCCTCTGTCAACCCACCTTTTCAGCTACTTTGGAAATGTGCCAGCTTTTTTCTCCTCCTCCCACTTTTCCTCTTTGCCATCAGTTTACTTCTTCCATTTATGAAAACAGTTCTAAATCAAACGTATTTTGTACTCCATTAGCTGGGGGTTGGGATAGGAGACGAGGGAATCTTGACTTTCTCAGTAGGTTCAGGCAAAAGCAAACAGCTGCACCCTCTCCTAGCTTGTGTGTTCTTCCTCATTTATGACTTTGCTGTCTTGACTACACTTTGTTGTTTCTTGGCTGCACATGTCCCAGTTTTCATGTGTGAAGTGCTGAAGGATACCTCAGTATCTGGATGGGAGACCACCAAGGAATATCAGGTGCTATATGTCAGAAGAAGGCAATGGCAAAGAATATCCAAGTATTCCTTGTCTTCAAAAAAACCCTAGAAAACTAATGGGATTGCTCTAAGTTGATAGAAGACCTCAAGGCACATGCACATGTTATATATGTAAAGTATGAATTGCCTGCATTCTAGTAAGTATGTGAAATTATATAAAAACAAATAAAACAATCATAAAGATCAAAGCATCATAAAATCATAAGGCCAGAAAAGGGGAGAGAGAGAGAGAATGCCTTCATGGAACTTGGAACTGTCATCATTAGATGCAGTTTGGCTCTCTGTAAGCCCCTGCTAATGAATATATGCTTGGAGAAGTTTTGGTTATGTCTCTTTATGGTTTGAATTCTTATTCCTTGCTCTCTTCCCACCAAAGAAAGCATGCTGTCATTCAGCTTGTACCATTTATCCTGGTACAAGCAACATGCTTTCCTAAATCCAAGCTCCAGGAGGCACCAGTGTGAGGATAAAGAAATTCACCAATGTGAGGATAAAGGTATGGCTTTCAGAATCGCAAGCAAGCCAGCTCAACTCCCTTCCCACTGTTGGCTCCCTTCCCATTCCTTGCTAGCTTGCAAATCCTTCAAAACTTCGAAGCTAGTGAAACCTGCAGATGCACAAGTAAGTCTGTGGCCACATTTAAGTACTAGTAAAGAAAACCCATCTGATCCCCTCAGGTGCTATGAGAGAAATACTGTACATACAACAAGGAAGTATCCAAATGTCTGAGGCATCATACAGTACTTGGAAGCCTGATTAGTGTCAACTGGCCTTTTTGTGCTACAACACAAACACAGTAATTTTGGCCAAATGTTCCTGGCCTGTTTTGAAACCGTGCTTTAGCTTGATGCTTTGAGTTACAAAATAATCAATGTTAGCTTCATGTACAATTCTCTGTTTCATATGAAGTGGCGTTCATGTGGTGGGGAATGGTTTTACAGAAACCACAGTGTTTGCTGTAGACGCTTTCACTGTTGCATTCAGCTGAGTTCCCTGTTCGCATTTCTCACCTCGTCCAGTATAATACAGGAACTCTACTTCCAGTGTTTTGGGCCCACTTTGGAACTGAAATAGTAGAACATCTGGCACTCAGGATTGCTAAAATGTGACTCCTCCCACTTTTCACATTCTTCCCAAAATCTGGCAATAAATAACTAAGATGTGTGTGTGTGGGGGGGGGAGGCAGAAATAAATAAGAACAACTGGAAAGAGCTTGGTTAACCACAAAAGTGCCTGGACTGAAAACTGACAATGGCTTTCAGAGGACATCTTTTGTTCTTAGAACACAATGACTAAATTATGGGTTTCAACTTGTGTGCTGTTACTTTCCATTTATTCTTATTAGATTAAAATAAGTCTCATACAGTAAGGCTTGGAATAACCATTATGCAAATATGAATGTGTAACTTGATATGGTAGACACCAGCAGATAAACAGCTGATAAGGTGGTAGGTAGCTGATAAGGTAGTAGCAGCAACTGATAAGGTGGAATCCATGAAGCACAGCAAAGGGTTGATGTGATATAGTGGTCCTCCATCAGGAAGAAGCACCATACATAATAGACCAGAGGGTGACAACTGACCCTTCCAACATTTTGCAGATGAAAACCACGTGTGTGTCCACACAACATCTGAGTATGTCAGGGTGGCAAAAAGTATGGATGAGGAAGAACAGAGAAGCTAGAAGAGGCTGCAGCAGTTTGCTTTTGCCAGAGACTGCTGGGAAGGGCAAGATTCCACATCTTCATTTCCTCTTCCCTGTTGCTAAGTTAATGGAGTTCAAACTATCTTGACTTTGAACTCAGTATGTACCAATGAAAATAAGCAGAGGACAAAGAAAATTGAGAGGAGGAGAGAAATTGCAACATTTTAAAAGCAGCTGAAAAAGTGGGACAACAGAGTGTCAATCCAGACAAATCAGAACACCATCCACCAGGTTGTGCCAAAGTGCGAATACTGAAAAGAGTATAGGAGGGTGACTAAGATGATGAAAGATCTAGAAACCAAGGAACTTGTTGCTTGGTTTATTAATTTGGTTTACCTCTCCCAGTATAAATTTCAATTTGGGCTGCATCCTGATCTTATTAGAAGGTGTTTGCTGCCAAATTTGCTGCCCGAATACAGCCCGGGTGCATTTCTGCTTCCAGGAGCGCTCTGCGCCGCCCTTTTTGAATCCAGGAGTTTTCTAGCTGTACAATATTCAGATGAAAATCAGATCAACTATAATAGGAATGTGCAATTTAATACATAAATGAAATGTAGATAAAAGCCAATGTATGGCTAGATGTTTTGTAACTGAAAAATAAATTCTACTATCTGTATTTTAATGTTTTGGGATCAATTGTTAGCTATAATTAAAATATATGTGCAACAGTCTAATCAAGTCTCCTGAAGCACTGTTTGTCCTTGATGTACAGTGTAAGTGATGTTTTGATTGAAAGAGCTAGTAGAAAGATTGTGATTGGCAAATCAATGTGAATGTTTCCCTTGGGCACACAATTGTATGGCCCGGTGACTGGGGCAGAGGTCTAACATAACAGAGAATTGCAATTTCACTCTTGGCAATCAACCAGTATTCCTGGGCAAAACACCCAGTTTGCATGGGATTTTGCTGCTAAATGAAAATGCCAGATTCTCTGAGCCTGCAGTTATTTACAAGCTTCAAAGTCACCAAACATTATTCTGTACGTCACATGGAGCCAGCTTTAAGAAAAGTCACTTGACCTCATGGTTTTCCAGCCAACAGAGATTATTAAAATTGATTGTACATGATGTCAATAGGAATTGCCTGAGCTGTCCAAGTTGGGTCCCTGTGCTTAGGTAAGTATTATCATTTCCAAAGCTCCTGATGATGGAAGTTGCTTTTTTTTAAACAAACAATTAAAATGGGATAGTTTCACATATTCTAGTGAAACTTTGGGTGCATGAGTAAATGTTACCCTATCCTCTGTATTTCTAGAGGAATAAATACAAAGAGGCATCCTCTGATTAAATTCTAACTACATCAGCCATGATCCAAAATTTGCATACCACGAAGGTCCTCCATTGACATTCCTTGGTTTGAATTATTTGGTTTTAGCTTTATGTTGTTCAGCTCTGATTTAGATGAATTCTTCAGTTGACTGTGCTTTAGGTTAATCCCGCTGTTCTGCTCAGCCCTGCTTTAGTTTACTATTGCAGTTCTGGTTTGGTTCCCATTGCTTTTCATATTAAAAGTATAGGATTTGATCTAGATTTATTATTATAACTGAGGTGGCATGGGTTCTCTGTCCTGTCCACCACTTGACAACTGTACAAACCCCCTGAAAGTGAACCAAAAGGATCACAGAATCCTATTGAATGGGATGAGTTGCACATTTTCAGAAAGCAAAGATCTTGTAGCACCTCTGAGACATAGGAGATTATCACATGCACTTTATTTCATCGTTTACCTGATGGGATACATGTGCGTTTAACTTCAAAGATGGGTCTTACTGCATTCTCCTGTTAGCAGCCTATATGCAGCCCGTATGCAACCTGGGCTTATCAAGAATGGGAAAATCCAATTTTTGAAAAGCTGTAGGATAAGCCTGGGTCACATATGGGCTGCATACAGGATGCTGATGGGAGAAGGCGATAAGATCTATCTTTGAAGTTAAATATGCATGTATCTGGTTGGGGAAACGATGGGATAAGGCATGTGCAATAATCTTAGTCTACTTCTTCAGATGCATGGAATGAACTGTTACCCAGAAAGGACCTTTATAATCATACTACACAAATAGCCATAGAAGTCCAGAACTTGTTGGTATGGTGATGAGGTGACAAATTCAGTTTTAATTATGGTTACTGGGAGACAAAGACGGGAGGAAAGATGTTTCCTATGGCCAAGGCATATGGATGACCATATGAATGATGGAAGGAGTTTTGGAATGTGGCGTTTGCAGGCTGGGAATCAGAAAGGAGATATGATAAGAGCATCCTCATAAAGCCATGGTATCAGCCAATGTTATAATATGTACATGTTGTCTGTGTTCAACCCAATGTTGATAGATTGGAGTGTTGGGATATACAGTGGGACGTCAGTATCCACAGACTTGCCATCCATGGATTTAAGCATCCGTGGACGGTAAGCCCGCATTGTCCTCAATGGCCACGCTGCCATTAGGGACAGCCTCCATTGTCCACAGTGGTGGGGCATGCAATGCATGCACTGCCATTGGGGACAAACAGAGGCTTACCTGAAGTCCTATTGGCACAGCAGCATGAACATGCCGCCATTGGGGACAACGAGTCTCAAGATCCCACAGATGTTGATATCAACCGAAGGAGTCCAGAATGGATTCCCCACTAATCCCAAGGTTCCACTATACTCTAATTCAGATGTTTCTGTACAAAGTTACCCTTTGGGTTTCAACTCCAGAAATTCCCCACAGAACATGGCCATTGTTGAGACTGAGAGTAATCAATCCTCATATATCTTTTCTTTTCTTTTTAAAATAAAGGTCAATTTTGCTTTCTTTTAGTTAAGCAGTGTGGAACTGTATTCATGGCAAGTTCACTTTTCTAGTTATTATCAAGAAATGATATCCTCCTAGCATGTAGCTTGCTAGCGTTACATATGATAATTAGGACAGAGATAGCAGGGATCACAACCTATCAACATATACTAGTATAATTGGTTTAAGATGTTTTCGTCCAGTACAAATTGGATACAAATCTCTGTATCAGGGGACTTCAGTTATTGCAATGTGACTACCCCCCCCCCCCAAAAAAAGAATGCTTTCTGGGATCATGAACTTGTTGCTATTTCATTTTCTGGCTTTCTACCAAGACAGATTTGCTGAAATGCAAATGTAGTACAGTATATTAAACTGCCATTTCTTCCAGAAACTCCATAGCAATCCCCATAGAAACCAGCAGAGAATTCAGGAGTGTTGAAAACCAGGTGACTATATGGCTCTGGATGAAAACAAGCAAACATATGGAATACATATGTGTATGAATCAATTATCCAAACGCCATGCTCCTGTATGAATCAAGTGGAGAACGTAGTGGCCTGTCTCTGTATTCCTTTGCCCTCTCAAATATGGCATGTGGCATCAGAACAGAGGCTTTTTCAGTGGCAGTTCTCGCAAACATTTTGCAGGTTGTGAAGACACTTACACCAGTGTGCATTTCATTTAGTACTGTTCCTTTTCTTGATACGTTGACTGTTGCTAGTAGACTAATAAGAGGCTAATATTCTAATAGTCTTAAACACTACATGATTATAGCACTTTGTTTAATTGTTATGGCTGCATCCCACAGAAGCTTGGGATTTATAGTTTGGTGAGGCATTAGTGAGAATTCTCAAAAGAGTCCCAGTGCCATTTTATGTAAAGGATACAATTTTGCTGTGCCATTGTGTTTAATGGGACTTGAGCATCTACAGATGTTGGTATCCACAAGTGGCTCCATAGCCAAACCTCAGTGGATACCAAGGGCCCACTGTATTTCTTTTTATCTTATAAGATGCTCTGAGTGCCAGCTTATAAGATGACACCTACATAAAATAATTCAGTTCAATATAGTCTTCCTACACAAACATCTTGAGGTCCAGTTTCACTTGAGTTCTGCCATTGTTAAAATCCAGATTCAACAAGCTTTTCCAAAAATCTAGACTTCATTAAGGATCTCAGAAGAACTCATCCTTTAACATACAGTGCACCCGCATCATACATCATTTAAATGGAGCTTGAGTATAGGTGGAATTCCCTTTATGCGGGGGAGTCTGGAACGGATCCCTCGTGTAAAGAAAGGGTGCACTGTAACAGTTCTCATATTTTCTGTTTCTGTGGTAAGCTCAAAATTGAGACAGTTGACACACTTCTGAGTACCATACTATTGGACAGCTTCCCTGGGTTAACACCATAACATAGCTTCACTCATGCATCCTTATATGTGGTGTGAAGGAACACTAATGGACTGTGCCACCAAGATATGCCTCTCTAGTTCCAGTTCCATCTGTGCCTCTTCCATTCCTCTTCTCAGCCCTGTAAACACAACAGATCAAGTGATTCAAGTGGGACACTTCAGCAGCTTGTGTTTATGGCTGTCTTGTGAAGTTAAATGGATTGTATAATGTGGTATGTGCCCAGTTAACCAGAGAGATCTTTATCAACCCCTCCCTCCAGCAAGCTTTTGTCATGACATCTGGCTGTAATGCTTGCTGAAGCATATACCCCATCACTCTTTCAGTGCTTTGGTTTGGTGAAGGCAAAACCATATGCCCATAGGAAATGGCACATAATTGCGAGCCATTTTAATAAGAGCCTGGAAAAATGAAGCAAACTACCCCAAAGTGTTTGCATCTGTTGCCTAATTTACCACAAATATAATGAAAAGAACCAGGAAGTGAGAGGAATGTCCTAAAAAAATTACAACATTATTATTATTTTTTCTTTTTTTAAAAGAGAGACTTGACATCAGTGTTGGGAACATAAGCCAGAATTCTTTATCAGCTACTCAGTTATTATACTTAACTAGATAACTTCTCCTGGCCTGACACCAGACGGAATCATCATAATCTGTGCTTCAGTTGTTGGTAGAAGAGATCTCCTTCCCATGCAGATGATGTCCAGTGAATTAGGTTGGGGGGTATGATCATTGCAAGTAGCTGATATAGAATTCTGGCCAATATGACTCTCACAGAAATACCTGTAAGCATAAACTAACATTTGCTACATGTAGGAAACACTCAGTAGCAGGGACAAATAATTTTGCAAATCATATGGAAACAATGGGAAAGGCCTGGTACTAAATGCAAAAATCATAGTCCACGTAATGGTGCTTCAAAGTTCGTAAACTCTGCTTGTGTGAGAGATTCAAGGGCTGCTGTTCTGAAGTCCAAGATGGAATGCCTAGGAAGACTGAAGTGGTGTGCAAACAATTCTTGTAGATTCCCATTCCTAAAGTCTGATTTATGTCCATTTATCCTCTGATGCAGGGACCGACCTGTTTATCTAATGTGGAGTGCTGAAGGGCATTGCTGAACAGCGGTCCTTGAACAAAATGAAATCAAAGGAAGACTGGAAAAAGAAACAGCAGAATTGGAGTATATCAATGGCACATGGGGTGCTTCACTGGCCTCCAGCTGCCTGTACAGAAGCAGCTGAAGGCTGCGGATGGCAAGGGGTGAGGATGAAGAGAAAAAGGCACTTCTCTCCCCCCCCCCAGGCCTTCAGCTGTCTCTGAAAGGCAACTGAAGGCCTGGAAGGAGGGGGAACATGTCCCACCCTGGAAGCTCCACCCCTGGAGGTCGGAAGTAACACCCGTTGCCGGAAGAACTTTTAGTTTGGGCACTAAGCCCCTAAAAAGTTCACCATCGCTGTTATATCCCTTCAAGTCACCTCTGACTTATGATGACCCTGTCATAGGGTTTTCTTGGCATAATTTCTTCAGAGGAGATTTTTATACCTTTGCCCCTTCCTCCTAGGTTGAGGGGTTTTCATGGCTGAGCAGAGATTCAAACCCTCTTCTGCTAGAGCCCTAGTCCAAAACTCAAACCACTACTACATGACAATACTCCATTTTGTTTCAGTGTTGTGTATCATTTACAGACTGAAATTTGCAAAACACGGGGCTCACTAACTTACAGGTCATTGGGAGATGTAGCTACAAGATGTAAGTACGATAGCCACCCATCCACCCCCCCCCCCAAAGCCAACATTTTCTGGTAAGTGGTTGAGGTGAGCAGCAGACAAGCTTCCAGCTCTTTTGCTACAGCTGAACACACAACAGGTCTCTCCAAATTCTTCTGGGAGTCTGTTGGAAGTCTGTGCAGATGAGGTCATTGATCTGTTTCCAGCTATAAGAAAATGGCTGGATGCTTGTCTGCTGCTTCCCCCTCCACCAACAAGAAAGAGTCAGGTTGGAGTGGTAAGGAAAAGTGGGTTGGGAGATTTAATAATCGAATGTAGTAAATTCCCACCTCTATAATGACCCCAAAAAGTGAGTTGTGGTGGTGTACATCTGACTGTTGTTGCTGTTCTTCTGGTTATGTACCTTCAAGTCATTTCTGATTTATAGCGAACCTTAGGCAAACCAACCATGGGGTTTACTTGGCAACATTTGTTCAGAGGAGGTTTGCCATTGCCCTTCCCTGAGAGCATGTGACTTGCCCAAGGTCACCTCAGTGGGTTTCATGGCTGAGCAGGGAATCAAATCTTGATCTCCAGAGCTGTAGTCCAACAAACCAGTATGCCATGCTGGCTGTGTGACATCTGACTGATACCATCATAATTCACCAACAGGATGCTGGCCAGTGATAACATTTTAAGCCTGAACTATTGTAATCATTAAATAATTACAATTGATCACACAGTTGATTTCTAACGTTCATAACCTGTATTTCTAGAAATAACAAATTAAACAGCAATAAAGGTACACTCAAATACCAGATAACTCAAAAGGGCATCTGTATTCATATACCAATGATATGCAAAGGTTTTCAGATATGATCAATCTATCCTTCTGTTGCTGGTGTACATACTCACCTAGTGGAGAATGTGCATGTAGATGCACATTTCCATGAGTGGAAATGCTACCATGAGCCAATGTGGTATAATGGTTTGAACATTGGACTATGACACTGGAGACCAGGATTTGAATCCCTGCTCAACCATGGAAACCCAGTGGGTGATCCTGGGCAAGTCACACTCTCTCAGCTTCAGAGGAAGGCAAAGGCAAACTCCCTCTGAAAAAAATCTTGCCAAGAAAACCCGGTGATAGGTTTGCCTTAGACTCTCCATAAGTCGGAAACAACCTGAAGACACACAACATGAAAACATCCATTCTATATCCATTGGCTCCCGACACAGCAAGTGAATGTGGAGAGAAACTGACAGATCCAGGGTTAGTAACATATTCATCTGCTAATAATATTCCACATATTGTAATTCTCCAGGTGTTGTTGAACTCAGTTTCCATCAATCCCAGCATAGCCAATTGACAGAGATTATAAAAGTTGCATTGTTAATGTATTGTGCCCTTTCACACAGTTATGGCACTATGATTTCACTTGGGTCCATGGGTCCATCCTATAAAATCATGCAGTTTATAGTTGGCAAGACATAACTCTCAGGTTGACAATATAACTCCCTAAACTACAAATCCCATAATTACATAGGCTGTTGCCATGGCAGTTAATGTAGAATGATAGTGCTATCATTGTATAGTATGAAAAAGCCCCTGGAGACCTACAGGTTCCCACGTCAGTGTTGCAGGCTTTACCTTCCATTTTCTGAATATTAAGATTCACAAGGACATTTTTTTTATAATTAAGTATTTTTATTTGTTATATACCAACAATACAAAACAAACAATTAATACATAAGTAACAAATAGCCTTGGAGGACTATACGTAAACTTGATGTTTAATAATACTTCTGAAAGATTCCTCGGACATGGTCTTCTGATGTTGAAACAAAGCAAGTGGGCAATTTCAGGATGTGAAATCAGCTATGGCCCCTCCCTGTTATTTGATATGGTCCTTATACTTAGTATTATTCAGTAAAAAATGTTGCTTACTTTTATGTATGGGGATACTGATTATTTTTTCTGTATAATTTTAATTGATTTGAACTAATTAAATTGAAAAGGAAAAAGGGGACAAATGTCCTAATTCTTCCAAACTAGTGAGATGACAATGAAGCCAGTATTCAGCTTGATTTTCCTCCGTCATGTTTTATTTTATTTCTAAAGACTTGTTGCTGGAAATTATACTGCTGAATAATTCTAGATGAAGGAATTCACTTCTGAATTATTATTTTTTTCTGTCCCTGATTTCTTTACTCCTTGTTACGTTCTTGTCTATGTTCAATTAGAGGGAAATAGCAAAGCATGCAAATTGCAAATGGGTGTGTTGTGTTGCACTTTAAAACACAAAACAAAAAACAAAATTCCAGTTAACTATAAATTCCTGTCCATTCCACTGTATAGAATATTTTGGCATGGTTTTTCTCTCTCTCCCTTGAAGGGTTTTGCTTCATGGAGGCATGTGCTTTGACAGCACCTTTTAATAATACAGTATTGCAAACCTTACCATAGCAACACAAATATTACCCCAGGAAAGGTCACAGAACCCACTAAGTGAAAAATATCAAGATTGCCAGAAGGGGAAAAGTACAGATTAAAACCAGCTTTACAAACTTGTTAGAAGATACACAGTTCCAGCATTTGCTCTTGTTTCATTTAAGATTATGGTGAAATCTGAACATCTAAAGAATCATTGTCATTATTGTATGAAGTGAAACAGGGAATTCATCTTGATATTACATATGAAGAGAAGGAAGAACATGCTACAAGAGCTTTCTTAAGACATTTCTCATTTAAAACATCTCATTTCCCTCTTATTAATGCAAAAATAATTTCTGTGCCAGCAAATTAATATAAACACCAGTTCATTTTATTAACAAGTTGATGCAGTCTAGAAAGCTGAAGCTGATAATAACTTCAGCTAAATCTTATTATCAGGATTCCAATTTCCATGGAAACCTACACTTATAAATGTTTGCATATATAGGCTTTTTCAAATTTTCATCTTCAACTGATGGACAGTCCCACTACTCTTTTCAGTGTATGAAGGGATACAGCACAATGTAACAGTCTTTTGCGTTTGGGGGTTTCCATTGAGGTTTATATCAGAGATTTAAAATTCTATGGAAGAAGGAGCAATCTGAGAGAATAGAGACAAAAGCTCTGTTTAGGCAGTGTGACCATAATAATAAACATGCAAGGAGGAGGAATATTCTAGGCCCACCATTTCTGTTACTACTTCCATCCCATTCTTCTGTTCATGCAAGCTCTCAATGAAATTCAGAACACTTTATACTTTCATTTGATTTGGAAAAAAACCTTTGGCCCAAATTATCCCCCTTATGCAGATTTGTGACGAGGAAAATGGGGTTACACCTGTACTGTAAATATAGAATTACTACAACTAATAATGCTATTGGCCCCCCCCCCCCCCCCAATTCTTATCTCCAATTGTCTGGCATCAATATTTGGACAATAGTATAAATGCATAGCAAACTCAGTCAAACAGTAACCAACTTGTAAAAAAAATGTAGCGTGTGACAGTGGTGCCATTAGAGGGTGCGGGGGTTGATGCAGTTGTTCATGTCACAACTATTATCATTATATTCAGTGACATATGGGAATTATGATTTATGAGTAAATTAGTACAAAAACATTACTAAGGTTTCTGTATGGGTGTAGTATGGGAGGAGGTCAATTGGCAGGATGACACCGTGAGTTACTGCACCGGGTGACACCAACCCTAAGGAAGCCACTGGCTGTGGAAGTATCCAGAAAGATAATTACAGCTTGTACTCTAAGGTTGCCCAATCTTCAGCAGAAAAAAAAAAATCCTTATTGTAGCAATATAGATACCTTTAATCTCACTATCCTCAGAGTGGGGATTCAGTCATTCACCTCTGGCTAAATAGTGAAAGAAATTAATGTTGGAACTTTTTCTTCACAAGAGATATAGACCAGAACCCTATTGAGTAGTTATGAAAGTGTGACTCCCATAGTAAAACTATGCAATGAATTCTACCTCACCTCCCTTCCCTGGAAATCCCCACTTATTGGGAAGCAGCTGTGGTTATTGATGGGAGGGTTTGTTCCCCTGCCACTTAGGAAGCAGCTGACTTATGTCCCCCCTCCAGTGTGTGATCTTTGTTGTGACAGGCAGATATGGTGACTGTGTTGCATTTCACCCTTGCACTGAAGATCACTCATGTGAGCATTCAGGTGGGAACATCAATCAGTTGCTTCAGAGATGACAAGGGATCTGACCCCCATTAATTGCAACAGCTTCATTCCAGTCAGTGGGGACTGGAGGATTTTCATATGCCCTGGTGGCACCCTGGTGGCACAGTGGTTAAATGCCTGTGCTGCAGCCAGTCACTCACAAACTGCAAGGTTGCAAGTTCAGTACCAGCAAAAGGGCTCAAGCTCGACTCAGGCTTGCATCCTTTTGAGGTCGCTAAAATGGTTACAGTGGACCCTTGTTATACGCTGGGGTTTGGTTCCAAGATCCCCCGTGTATAACAAAATCCGTGTATGCTCAAGTCCCATTAAATATAATGACATAGCACAATGGTGTCCCTTATAAAAAATGGAAAATCAAGGTAAATTTATACTTTTTTGGAACATTTTCAAACCGTGTATGCTTGAATCCGTGTATAAAAAATCCGTGTACAAGAAGGGCCGACTGTACCCAGATTGTTGGGGGCAATTAGCTTATGCACTGTAAATCGCTTAGGGAATAGAAATCTCCTTGCTATTTCTATTGCTACTTGCTTTGTTTGTTGTTGTGTGCCTTCAAGTCATACAATTTATGGCAACCTTAAGGCAACTCTATCATGGAGTTTTCTTGGCAAGCTTTGGTCAGAGGAGTTTTACCATTGCCTTCTCCCTAAATCTGAGAACATATGTGCCTTGCTGAAGGTCACCCAGTGGATTTCATGGCCAAACTGGGAATCAAACCCTGGCCTCCAAAGTCATATTCCAACACTCAAACCACTACACCATGTGTCCCTACATATCTTTGAAACTAGGAGCTATGTGGAGATCATGAATACCACAGTTATGAATGCTTAACTCCAGGTTAATGCATTCAAAACTCCCCAGCTGTATTCCAGACATTTTTCCTATTCATAGGAAGCAAGCCATTTTATAAAACAGAATGGGAATGGAAACATCTATGTCTATATTTCAAATGTCTGTGCTTTTAAACAAAATAAATGTACTCCAGAATTTCACAAATGTTCCCATATTTCTGTCTGTCTTCCCCTCTCTCTCTCTCCCTGTCACACACACACAGACCTTCTCAACAAACATTCATAAATATTTGTTCAGCAAATACAGGAGACTGTAGGTCATATTTATATATGCTTAACATAAAAGAGCACTGATAAGCTTATTTTTACTGTCTGCTACTGATGCCTTCGTTAAAAAATAGCCTCCAACTCTTCTTTGTGCATTATTTTCTTAAAGACCAGTCAAATGACAAGGTTGAAAAGTGACAGGGTGACCCTTTAAACCTCAGATTGTTGAACTAGAAGAACCTGTAAAGCTGGTCAGATCCAGACCTATATAACGGCCATGGGTAGAAAATTCAGCTTCATTTCCTTTAGCCACATTGGCCCCTTTTGTCTGCACCTTTGATGAATATTTCAGCAACTGAGTTCAGCAACAGGCTCATGCCACTGCAAAGAAATTGATCTATGACTGGAATCCTACAGATTTGATTCTTGAAGAGGGCTGAACCAAAATAATTTAGTTTAACACTGAAACAGATGTGCTTAGGATCTTCCAGTGCTTCATCATCTCCAGTAGCGGTGTGGATTACTTCTACTCAGAGCTTGAGTAAGTTATGCTTTGGACTATATCTACAGGAATAGAGCTGCTAGCTCAGGATCCTGAAAACTGTAGTCCAAGTAGTAACTTTCCCATGCCTCACTTCTACTGACTTGGTAACCCAACTTGATTTAAAATGGCTATTCAAATACTCTTCAGATGACCTCTCCTTATTTTCTGATGATATCAAATATAAATAATAAATTGGTACTCTGACAATGTTTACTCAGATATAAGGCCCATTGAGAACCAGCATGGACTATGCATCTGTAGATCAGAGTTTGATTCCCAGCTTGACTATGAAACCTTTGGGCAAGTCACATGCTCTCAGCCTCAGGGGAAGTCAATGGCAAATCTCATCTGACATTAAATCTTGACATTAAAACCCCATTATATACCATATGGTTGACGTAAGACAGAAATGACTTGATGGCACTCTGCAGTTCAAAGGAACAACTAAACCCAACATAAAATGGGAGAGTACCCCCCACCCCACAGACCTGTTTAAGCTTCCCCTGCCCCCATCCCCACTGTCTGGTTGTGTTTCCCCCCTATCTGTAAGCCTTAGGTAAGCAATCATAGGGAGGAAGTGGGGCAGTGCAAATACAAGAGCACCATACTGTACAGCACCATACTGGTACCAGGGACGTAGCTAGGATTTTAGGAAGGGGGGGGGGGGTTCCAGACTAAATGCCACCATTATAATGGGGCTTGGGTGTGGTGGCGCAGCAGCACACACCATTCATTTTTCTAATGTAAGGGGAGGGGGGTCCGGACCCCAAGAACCTTGGCTATGTCCCTGCTGGTACCAAAGTGGAAGTGCAATAAGACTGTTTCAATACTGGTATGTTTCTCTGTGCTTCAAAAATGTGATTGCTGCACTATAGAAGCCTTGTGTGATATCTCCTTTATCTAAATGGGCTCCCCCCCCCCGCCAAAAAAAATTGCTATTCAGTGGTTATAATAATGGGTTTGAAGATGTTGAGTGTGTGTGTTGAGTATGCAATTTCCCATATGCAAAGGTTGCACACACCCCTCCAAAAGACTCTGCATAGTTACTTGGGTAGGGTATAAGTGTTTCCATTCCTGAATCATAGAATTGGTTGCCATACAAACATCCTTCTGACTCTTTGAGCACACAGATAATTCTGATTACTTGAGCAAATGACAAGCCCCAGGAATCCATAGGATGGAGTCATGACAGTTGAAGTGTGATCAAAGTGATACCACTGTTTACTGTGAAACAGACCCTAGTCACTATTAGATTATCACCACAGTGATGGTTTTGTATCTTCTATCACATCCTTTTCCCATTTGCAAGCAAAACTTTATTATGTGCTATTGCCAAGAAATAAATGAATATGCTTATTTTTCATCAGTGAATCATTTTACTATGGAATGGGAAACTCATATTGCATGAAATCTTGAAACTCCAAAGGCAAGCTAGTACATCTCAGTCCATCTGAAAAGTGCCCATCTCTTATGGCAGTCCATCATTATTATACACACACAGTTATCAGTTATACCCTCAAAGCAGATGAGGGCACATGAATGCATACATATTTTGGATTCATGTGACTATCAATGATTTTGTCACCTTGGCAATAGAGTGTCTTTGGTAAATTGGATTAAAAATACCATATTTACACAGGGTTCTATAAAAGGGGATTTTTAATTGAATTCATAGCAATTAAGATATACAGTACACAACAATTGCATTGGGAAATAGCAACTACCATGGTGAAGCTTTATAAATGGTAGACAGCATGAGCAACATACAGAGAAGCAGCTTATAAAGCACAGTTGCTTTAGGATGGGGAAGTACTAATGCAAAATGAGCAAATTTACAAGGCTGTGTGGATTTGGGATTAAGCAATGTGAAGTTTTAGAAGTTGCTAAGAGGAGGGAGAGATGAGAGAAAGAAAGGGGTCCAAAAGAAATGACAATATATTACTTTTTCCAACACACACACACACACACACACACACACACACACAGAGTGAGTGAGTGTTTTGGAAAGGAGCAATGTGAAGAAAAAGTACTCTGTTAGCATACCCTGCACCCTTCGAGATCGTTTATATTTGATATCTAGTATCAGGCATGTTTTGGGAGACCTTGCAATAACCTGAGCAAACTAGATAAGGTGTCACGCTGACTTGAGGACATGTGGGAGACCTAGATAGTACTAATGAGTTTATTGCTTATTCCATCCTCCCCAGGCTCTTTGCATTTTCTCTTGCAATGGAGACAAAGCAAATCCCATTGCAAAACAGATAATACCATATTTACACCTCACCCCAGGCTGTGTCCTAATTCACTTTCCTGTCCAGGGGTTGTCTCAGATCCTATCAATGTTTTGTCACTCCAAAGTTAAAGCCATCAGCAGATCCTGCTCCTTTTGTCAATCCATGGGAAACCCATCAAAGAGCTTTATCACACTAGCGAGATCCCGTGAGAAAACGGGAGTTAAACGAGAGTTAAATTAAATTCGAAATTAAACAGAACTTGCAAATTCAGAAAGATTATCACACTAATTGCTGCTAAAATGAAATAACGCGAAGTTATTCCGCAGTTTCAGCAGAGGAAACCAGCAGCTTTTTAAATTCAGTTTGTTCTGAATTTAAAAATCTGCTGGTTTCCTCAGCTTTAACTGCAGAATAACTTTGCGTTATTTCACGTTAACTGCAATGTGTGATAAACTCTGGGCATTTCTGGGTTATTTTTGCATTATATTATGTTTAACTCCAGTTTTCCCAGTTGCCCCCCCAGCTTTGAACCAACCACTGTTCTTTGAATTTGGGATTATTTTAAAGCATTTCAAGTGGGAAAATAATTAAGTTCTCTAAAACAAATTTTTCTCTCACAAGCAAAGGGTTATATCTGTGCTTCCTGAGAAACATTACCCAATATTTACTTTAGCAAAAGCAAAGGTGGCATTTCCTATCTATAATGCATTGTTTACCAACTGCAGGTTCACATGCTGGGAGAAATAGAATCTTGTGCGAGGTAGTCAGTATTTCAATAATTTAATTCTTATTCTAGCAAAGATGGTGGCGGCAGTTAATGGAGTTCAGAATGTGTGCTAGGTATAGGATCTGACCAGAGGCCTTTTCCACAAACCCTTTCAACAAAAGCCCAACAGCCAAAGACATTCAGTTTTAGAACATACATATGTATGTCTTAACAGGAATGTGGCACAGACCTGTGTACCGTTCACAAACACACCCCATAAGTGAGACAGGAATCCGCAGCATAATTCCCATTAAGCATTTTTTTTTAAAAAAAATGAAGATAATTATAGCCTGTGGCTGCAGGTGCATTGGGATAGACCTTTTAAAGAAAGAAAGAAAGAAAGAAAGAAAAGATAATAATAATGCAAAACTCTCCATCAGCTGAGTCATGGACACAGGGTCCATGAGCTGAGAAGGCAGCTGTCATGCCCAGCCTGGAAGATGGCTTGGGGGACTCAGAGGATGAGCTAGAGCCCCTGGGATCTGAACCTATAATGGAGGAGCCAGAGCCCCAGGGGCTTGAACCTGTAATGGAGGAGCCAGAGGCTGGCCCTAGTTCTGCTGGAGCAGAGTCTATGGCCCCTCCAGAGGTTCAGCAGTCAAGTTTGCCTGGTGCCGAGGCTGTGGACATGGAGGAAGATCTGGGCAGTGTGCCTACCTTCAATGAGCGTCGAGCAGAAAGAGAGGGCCTTCGAAGATCTCGGAGGCTTTATCAGAAGCGTCTTCGTAATCAGGCACAGCTGAAGGCCAGCTCCTTGCCTTCTTAAGCACCTGGAGCATGTGTGGTTCTTTGCCAGTGGATATCTGACTCTTTTAGAGGAAAGACTCTGTCTCTGGCTCCTTGGCTTCTTATCTTGAATACCCGGAAACCTTGACCTTGGACTGCTTTATCTACCTGCCTATCTGTTACCCTGAACCTCGGACTGTCTGACAATTCTTCTGGTAAACCCTTTTGGTAAAGCTACTGCAACTCTCCAGGACTGTGTAGCTTACACTGACTTTGCTGTGCTGGGAGGGGGTTGTTTGTTTGAAAACTAGGTGCCTTATCAGCCCTTTGGCTGCTTTCCCGGACAGCAGCCTTAAAATATGCTCATGTTTTAACTGAGGTCTATGTTCAGGCTAGGCTAAATAGTAGCTTTTGGGATGGATCCAGACCTTAAGGCCATTGTATCTCCTCCTCCTCCCTTGACTTAAAGATTGGTTAAAAAGGGGTCATAGTTTCATACATGTACAAAGAAGTTCATTTTGCAAGCTGTGAAATGGGCTCTACATAATTCTCACAGATTTCTTTCTTTCTTTCTTTCTTTTTGGGAATGTACATCGAGTGTATTTTATTTCCCTTCAAAATCCTCTCTCACAAATGGTGCGGGGGAGGGGGAGGACATTTCCTTTCACATTTTTAGTGTTTCCAGAAATTTTACACCTCTGCTTCTCAATAGGAAATGTATAGAATTATTTTGTAAATTACTTGGTGTCTTGTAGGCATTCATTGATTCCACAATGAGTGCAGTGTGTTTAATGGGTAATCTTATATGTCTGCATCAATTACATGTTTCTTAACATTGTGTAGAAATCCAGATTTAGGTGGGCATGGGGGAGGAATCTGCTGCTATTTAGTAAAAGTACAAAACAACAGCTCACACTGCATGCATTTTTTTTAGAGTGTAAAAATGAATCGGTGTGAATCTAGGATCTCTCTCCTTTGAGTGCCAGTGTTCTATCCAGCCATCATTGAAATCACTGCGGATGTTACCAGAAAAGAGAGAAATGCGGGAAGACTGTTTTGTTTTTTTTAAATCCACACCCCAGCTCTTTCCAGTCAAATAAAACCTAAGGCACTTTTGCCTGAAAGAGAACCCTGAATTACACAACAGGTTCTGGCAGGTTCAAATGATAATTGAACAAGTTCATTGCTATTAAGGTTTTCTAGCTGAGAAGTTTGTGTTTTTACTGTTTGGGGAAATATATTGTGGCTGGGTGAGAGAGACTAAACCAGGAAGTATTGGTTAAAAAAAAAACCCAGACAATCCTGCTGGTAGGACTAAAAGGACACAAGAAAGCAGAGAGGAAAGCTGGTAACTTTCTATAGTTACAGTTGGCCCTCCTTATCCACAGATTTCTTATCCATGGATTCAAGCATCCACTGCTTGAAAATATTTTAAAAAAATATAAATTCCAATAAGTAAACCTTGATTTTGCCATTTTATATATGGGCCATCATTTTACAATGCCATTGTATTTAATGGGACTTGAGCATTCATGGGGGGTCCTGGAACCAAACCCCAGCGGATACCAAGGGCCCTCTGTACTAAAACATCATCTGCATCTAAAAACCACCCAATGCATTTGATACAATCAGGATGAGGGGGAAAAAAGGTTTTAGTAGATTTTTGCCCTACCTTAGATGAAATGTCTAAGTGATTTTTCTCACATGATATTCTGGAGTAAACTTTATATTCACTCTTTCTTTGCCCAGCCATAGTCAAAGAATACGATTTAGTGCTTGCTGAACATGTGAATTTTTCCACCTGTATGGTTGCTGAACAATTTCTTCCGATAACACACAGATACGCATTTTGCAGTCCTTCTTGTATACTTCCCAAACAGTTGAATAATTGTCTAATCGTGTCCAGTTGTAGGGGATGGTGCTCATCTCCATTACTAAGCCGAAGAGCCAGCATTGTCAAAGATGACTCTGTGATCATGTGGCCAGCATGATTGCACAGAATGCTGTTACCTTCCCACTCAAGTGGTACCTGTTTATCTATTTGAACTTTTACAAGCTTTTGAATGGCTAGGTTGGCAGATGCTGGGGCTAGGGTTGGTAGCTCACTCCATCAGATTGTGGCTGGGCTGAACTGCTGACCTACCAATCTTGCAATCGTCAGAGTCAGTGTTTTAACTGCTGTGTACAGTCAACAAATGTGTAATTAGTGCACTCACCTAAAAGCACTGGGGCACTGTTTTGGAGCAACTGAATTGTTTCCTCCAGTATGTCTTGTACATATTCAGAAAGATGATCCCCCTCTTCACATGTAGCACTGTGATATGGCACTTTTAACCACCATGGTTCTATCATGTGGAAACTTGAGGATTTGGGGTTTGGTGAGGCACTAGAGCTCTATGACAGAGAATTCTAAATACCTCATAAAATTAATAATTCCATGATTCCAGACAAGGGAGCCATTCAAGATAATATCAAAGTGCTTTAAATGTGTAATGTTATACTTTGGGATTTGGGATTGTATCTAGATCAGATTGCTATCCCCTTTGTGCCAAGGGAACATACACCATTTGCAACATTCTTGTTGCAAATGAGGGCATTGTGTATTCCAACATGGCAGAGGGTTGAACTAGATGCCCCTTGTGGTCCCTTCCATCTGTTCCCATTTCATGTTACTCCCAGATGTGTGAGAAGGGAAGGAAAGGCCATTTTCTATTCTTTTCAGCAACCTCCTGAAGACATGGCAAACAGGTGGTAATTGACTGTAGGGCTTTTGTCTCTGCTGTAATCTTTTCTCAGGAGAGGCTAGGGTGGCCATATGTCCTACATGACAGAGGACAGCCTTCTATTTCAAGGGCTGTCAAATCCTTTAAAGAAAAAGAATCCTAATTAGGGAAAGCAGCAGAGGCCTAGACATTACCCAACAAAAGTTATCGATGTAGACAGCAGGCAGAGTAGGCAGTCATAAAGGTCACCTGGTCACAATCTTCCTCACTCTAAGGAGAAGTACTGTACAGGATTTCTATCTAATGGCTAATGGTTATTTCTAAATTACTGGGTGTGATGTGAAGTGAGAGCCAAAGCTGGAGCAGATGTCTGAAATGACAAAGAGGAAGTGTGTTCTACAAATGGGGACACAGGAAAGAGACTGTGGGCTTTGATTATTCAGTGTCTCGCTCACCTAAACATACCAAAATCAATTAGTCCTTTTATTCCCCCCCCCCCCCCCCCCCTTATATCTATGTATGAGAGAATGAAAGATTCATATGTTTTGCATCACAAACTTTTGCCCTCTCTCTAAAATGGGCAAATGTTCTCTAAATGTATTGGCTTAAATCCACTTGCTAGTTCTAGCTAGTTTATATCCACAGAATGAGTCGAGTTTAGATATGTTTAAGATACACCATTGGATTTATGTCTTAAGTTTTTGATAGTGTCATGTATCATACATTATATGTGACCTGACCTGTAGTGTGTGGTTTGGCATACTTCCAGAAAACATCTGCTCTGTTTCTGGGTTATTTCTTAACTCAGTATGGTATTCCAGTTAAACTAGGATTTGAGAGGTGGCCTAGGCTTAAGTCCTAACTTAGCCATGAAACTCATTGGTGATTTGGTGCCAATCATTTTTCCTAAGCCTGACCTACCTCACATCAGAAAAGTGGGGAGGAGGAGCAACCATATACATGGCCTGAAGACAGAGGCTCCTCCCTCCCTAACTAACTGTCATTGTTCGGCCTCTGGGGGAGAGAGAAGGCTGGCCCAGTACCATCAGGGGCTAGCCTGAAGAAAGAGGCTCCTCCCTCCCTAACCGCCCGACCGCCCGCTTTCCACCTGGGCAGGAGCGGCCCAGAGAGACTCTTCCTTGCCGCCGGAGCAGCGTTTCTCCAGGGGGGAGAATCTTTAATCTGTACTGTATCGTATTTTCATTTTGTTTTGTAAACCGCCGTGATCATAGGAACGGCGGTATATAAATAAAATTTCAATCAATCAATCAATCAATGGATTCTATCAGATTGTCTTGTGGTGAACTGGCACCATAGAATAATAGAGATGGACCTAATCCCACCCTATGCCATATAGGAATACACAATTAAAGCACTCCTGAAAAATGCCCATCCAACCTCTGTTTAAAGACATCCAAAGATAGAGAGTCCACCATTCTCTGGGGCAATTATTCTACTACTGTCAAACAGTTCTTACAATAAACAGAGCAATCTTCCTAATGTTTAATTGGAATCACTTTTCTTGTAATTTGAATCCATTGGGTCATGTTTTAATTTCTGGAACTGTAGGTTACAAGTTGGCTGTATCTTCTACATGACATTCCTTCACCTATTTAAAGATAGCTATCATGTTCACCTCTCATTCTTTTCTTCTCAAGCTAAACATACCCAGCTCTCTAAGGCTTGGTTTCCAGAACTTTGATCAGGAATGAAAGGAAATGCCTGATGTAGAAGACTTGGTAAATATATGTCAATGCTGTAACTTAGATCGCCTTCCCCAACTTCTATCCTGCAGATGCTGTCTATCCCCCATCTGCCCTAGTCAGCATAACTAATTGTGAGGAATAAGGGTATTTAGAGTTTCATCTGGAGGGCAATGTGTTTCTCATCTCTCATCTAGATGTTTTGTACTGCCCCCACTGATATGACCAATGGAGAGGCATCATGGGAGTTGAAAACCAAAAACATTTACCAGACACTAGGTTGGAGAAACCTAGCTTAGATGAGCAGAGCACTTTGTAGTTATTCCACCTTTTAACATCAACAAATAAGGACCTGTCACCAGGCCTTCTTTGCCCAGATTGTTGCAGTGTCTTGGCAGGTGGAACTATGAAAATGATGACCTTTGGGAGGCATCAGCTGTCACTGCATAGTATCCTTTAGTGATGAATTCTGAGGAAAGGGAAGATAAGACAGTAAGAAATGTATCTACTCAGTAGAACTTGATGGCTAAAATTGTGTAAAACAGACTCATTTCCAATTTACTGTGCAAGGAAAGAGCTACCATTCATAAAGGATTTGTCTTCCTGATAGTGTAGGTTTTGTGTGAGATTAAAAAAAAAATCTTGTTGATAGAGTCCAGATAAATAAGGTATGAAACAGATCTTCCAACTTTAGCAGCACTTTCTGATTAATGGCTTAATGACAGTTCCAGCAAATAGACCAGAAACAATGAAATTACATTAATATTACCACAAACAGCTGCTGGTGTTAGAATATGAGCCAGCAAAAATATTTAAGCATAAACTATTACATTATTAATGGAAACCAGGCAAGCCAAGAATGACAGGGAATATTGGCACTTTAGACCTGCAGAAGATATGTGATTTCCCCCTCTCCTCCAAATGGTATTAGTGATTTCATTACACTGGAAATCTTCACAGTGTGTTTATGAGAGACAGGAAAAGAAAAAGAAAAAGAATAATGGGTGGGAATGTAGAGCTTTTGTGAATGAATGGGCAGATGGTATATTCATACACAGAAACATAGCTGCAATACATAGCTCTCTCTGTGTATGTGTATGTAAAGGATACTAATTTCCATGGCTCTATGCATTTAGAAACTATTTAGGTTTCCCAGATACATGGAGAGCTTTTTATATCTATGTGTTTCTGTACATTGCAGATATGCGAAGGGGTAGAGGTGGTGGAATTTGAGTGCACAAGACAAACTCCAACCTGAGTCACTGCCCTGATCAGCACTTATTTAAAGTAGAATGAGTATCCCAAACATCTGCAGGTTAACTTCTGAATCTGTGTGTATTTTATTGCATTATGTTTTTAATGTCTTTTCAATGCTATTTTTAACTTGTGTTTTCAATGTGTGATTTTTATACTGTATAGAAGTTTAGTTTAATTCTGTTTTAACATTTGCATTATTATTTTTTTATATTGTACTGCATTTTTAAAACATTGCACACCACCTTGAATCCTCTGCTGGGAGAAAGACAGGATTAATATAAAATGAAATAAAGCCCCTCCAAGGTTCCCCGGGGGCAATGTGATCCTTGAACCCTGACATATGTTACAAGGAAAAAAGCTCCAATGGCTGAGCAAGCACTTTTCTTGGTCATTCTTGAGTTTCATTAGAAGTCAGCTCCAGCGAGTTCAAGTCCCCAGAAAGAACATGAAGGCCTTCAGTCCTACATGTTGGCTTTCTAGTGGATTGCAGATCACACATAGAGCCCTATTGCGATCAGTATCCCTTCCTAACATCAGGAAAAATTAAAATAACTGGAGACTTAACATATATCATCTTCTAAATCTGGCATACTCCCTCCCCCATTAGTTGAAATCTTAGAGTCTCCAGCTGGCCTAAAGATGCAGAGGAATGAAGATGGCTGGGAAGCCCATGTATAAAGTTTCTATTTATTCTTTTTAGATGTGGCTGCTGTTGAATAGCAGGTGGCCATTGCTTGTTGCCATTATCTTGTGCCAGAACCCTTACTAATCTAAGCATCACTAAATTAATTTTGTGAACCATCTGCTAAGGAGTGATTTCATTTCCTATATGCAGAATTTAAGTGTCAACTATCCTTCAAGTTGGCAAGCTATCATACAGTTGGAAGGGAACCAAAGGGCCATCTAGTCTAGCACCCTGCTAATGCCAGAATCTAATGCTAAAACACGGGGATAGTTAAAGTGTTTACTGGATGTTGATGTTTAGAAAGACAGAATGTAAGACTAATCGAAGGCTAAATTTGGAAAGAGAGAATGGTCAGCCTAATCATATATTCCATTTATGCTGAGAAGGGGAAATTCACTCCAGGAGTGGCCATTTCCTTGGAAGACCTGCAGGGAATTTTCCCTCTGCCCCATAGAACCCAGGAGGCTACCCATGCAAGGTGAACCAGTGGTTTGTGTCTTGTTATCATACCTTACAGTGTGCAAGAAACATGCAGCGAGGACCTGAGGACATAAAAATAGACCTCACAATCAGAATTTCATGGTCAAAACCTAGAACCTAGCAGCCTAATTTTTTTATTATTATTTTCACCCTGGTTCACTGAAATATTTGTGACATCTCAGTGTGCAATCTTGAGTGGTTATTCTTTCAGCCATCTCATTTTTCTCTGTTAGATCAATCTAGAGCTATGGTGGCAAACCTATGGCACATGAGAAGCTATTTTTAGGGCACACAGGGGGTGGGGAAAAGAAGGAGCAGGCACATACCTGTTCCTCCTCTTCCCAGCCATCCTAGGCCTTCAGCTATCTCCCCTGCCCTCCCGGGCCTTCAACTGTCTCTCAGGAAGTCTTGCCCCCAGAAGGTGGAAGTCCTACCCCCTGACACCCCCCCCCCTGGAAGTCCCCCCCCCCCCCGGCACCAGGTGAAAACCGGTGAGAGAACACCTTTGAGTTTGGGCACTCAGGCTCTAAAAGATTCGCCATCATCTGGAGGCATATCTAGAGACCAGCATTGTTTCCCAACCACAGCCTACTACATGCCTCTGGAAAAACAACAAATGCGATAGAAGGCCATTTTCCCATTGTTGTTCTCGAGATGTTGCATCATCAAACTTACTTCTTCACACATCATGTATTTAACATATACAATTCACTGTATTCCATACATTGCTTCTATGCCACAGTTGTCCTGGATATCAAATTTGTCATCATGCATGTATTCAAATTGTCTACTTAAAGCCCTTATTTGTGGATGAGATTTTTTATCACGGAGATGGATTATGTGATAACTGTCTATGTCCTCTCTCTGCCTTTCCCTCACCCACAATTTTACAGATGTCATTCCTTCTGTAACAGCAATTCCCACTGTTTCAAAACATGAGACTCATATACTAGAATCTTCATATGATCAGCCATCAGCAGACACACATACCAGATTGGTATTACCATAAATGCAATAGCTATCTCCAGAAATAATTCCTTGATGGTCCCTACACTTTCTTTCTTTTCAGCAAAAACCCTCAAAGCTCTTACTGAGGTTATTCTCTCTTCGTTCTTTCTCTCTTCTGGGATAACCGGTTCTCTCTTCAGGTATGCATTGACAAACTGATTCTTTTTTTCCGCCATCAGTCTTATTCTGCAGCTACTGTCACTACTTTCCTCCTCAGTTTTCTTGGTTCCCAAGGAATGTCAGGAATCCGCTGAGCCTTTAGTCATATATGCATTCTGGTGGCTTTATCTCTGTATTTTTTTCTCATTCTTTTAAATTATTATGTGCGTGCATCCACAATGCAGAATTATAGCACTCGGACACAGCTTTAACTGCCATGGCTCTATCTACAGAATCTTGGGATTTGTAGTCTGGTGTAGCATCAGAGCTCTCAGACAGAAAAAGCTAAATACCTCAGAAAACTACAAATCCCAGGATTTTGTAGGATAGAGCCATGGCAGTTAAAATCATGACATGTTACTATAATGTTGTAGTATGGATCCATTCATCTATACTCAGTTGATCAGAGCTACTTCGATACGTTAAAGTATTCCCACAAAAACATGGCTAAGATTTTTCATTGCCCCCCTCTGTGATTCTGTCGCTCACCCATTTTGACTTTGATTAGAAAATGCTATCTCACCCAGACTGCTTAAAAGTGGAAACAGATCTTTTTATTTTTTTAAAAAAGAAAATGTATGTTGCCTTCCTCCTGAGAATCCAAATTGCTTTCAGAAGATGAGAAATCAATAACTTCCATTTTACGGAGGAAAAAAAATTCTGACTAAGTGACTTGTGCAAGTTCCTCCAGCCAACCAAAGACCAAAACAAAGATAAAGCTGCCATCCTTCATCTTCCTGAAATTCTTGTTAGAACTAATAGCATGTTTACAATATAGAAAATGTTATGAAAGAGAGAGAGGGGGGAGAGAGAACCCTTTCTGGCTCAGCATGACATCCTTCTTTGTAGATTTTTGGTCTCTCTTAAAACCGCAGGCAAGATCCATTTCAGTCTTGTGATTAAATTTCCCCATCTCCATTTATGTCTTTCCAGTAGAGTCGACCGAGATTTCCACAACCTTATTACTGTCCTCCTCCTGGAGAGAGAGGGAGAGAATAAACAAGCATTGACTGTGACCTCACACTGACTTTTGCTTCCTTTTCAGAGAGGGAAAACACTGTACAGACCCCTTTCGGAAATCTTTCTGTTTCTCTGGGGTTGTCACCTCAAGCCTGAGGGGTTAGCTAAAGAATTGGCGTGTACTGTCTATATCCATTTGTGCATACTGCATTGTTGTCAGAATGGCTCTGCTTGTTTTCCCCCAAACCTATAAATGCAGCACAGTTCACCAAGACCATGGGCAGATGGTACCGTGTTTTTACTTTCTCCCATTTATTTTTCTTTATCCAGACTTCTTCAAAATGAAGATACATTCTACTGGTGCTACTTTAGGAGACAAGACCACTGTTGTTGAATGGCTTTGGTATTTCCTAATTACATTGGTATATCACCTACTTCCAGATATTTTCCCATGTTAAATACAACCATATTCTCCATGTGTTAATAATAAGGTCCTTATCACACGGAGAGACTTACATTGTCAAAACATTGCTGAATTGTTGCAGAAGCACCAAAGGTGGGATCATCTGTTGCACTTCTAAAACATAATTGAGACTTTCCGCTTTCCTTCCATCAATGAGGCATGCATGGAGAAACCAGGAGAAGCCATTTTTTGAATAACGGGATATCCCATTGTTCAAAAAAATGGCTTCTCGGTGCATGCTTCATCGATGGAAGGAAAATGGGAAGCCTCAATTACATTTTAGAAGTGCAACAGATGATCCCACCTCCCTGCTTCTGAAACAGTTTGGCAATGTTTTGGCAATGTAAGTTCCTCTGTGTGATAAGGTCCACAGTCTTGGACCAAAGAACTCACTAACAGCTTTATGTTCCACGATGAACTTTAAGTTTGATTGGGGATACACCAACTACAATATCCACATGCTAAATGAAGTCTGCAAGCATGTGAAGCAAACAGTTTTGGGTGGTGATCCCTCTAATTTGTAATTCTCTTCTGCTGCTAAATCACAATACCAGCGTAAGGGAAGGGCGCACTCTACAAATATGTATATGCACACATTATTATATATAATATAATATAACATAACATAGAGAACAAGTGTGGCATGGTGATTTGAGCATAGGACTACAACTCTGGATATCAGGATTCAATTCCCAGCTTGGCCATGGAAACCCACTGGGTGGCCTTGGGTGAGTCATATGCTCTCAGTTCAGAAAACCCCATGATATTGTCGCCAAGCTAGTGCAGTATAGTGGTTTGAGTGTAGGACTATGACTCTGGAGATAAGATTCAATTCCCTGCTTGACCATGGAAATTCACTGGGTGATCTTGGGCGAGTTACATGGTCTCAGCCCCAGAAAGCCCAATGATGGGTTTGCTTTAGTGTCGTCATAAGTCAGAAACAACTTAAAGGAACACAAAAACAACAAAAAATAACATAAAATATAACAAAACAACAAAACACAACATAAAATACCTGAAATCCTATTTACATGATTGAAATATTGGATGCCATCTTCAGTATGTGGGGGAAATAACCACATATGTCCATATAAACTTTAGAAATCACAAGTCTGCAATCCTGACCAGGAAGCTTGAGCAACCTGAGCTGCCATCTTTTTTCAAGCACTTTGGATGTAAGGGAGAATTACTGCAGCCACAGACTTAAGACCTTAACACCTCATGTTCTCAACCTAGAGGATAATATGTTAACACCATCATCCACTTAAGACTGTTGTGTCCTAAACTGCCACGTTGGGTGCAGCTTACTTTTGTTTTCAGTGATATGAAGAAGGCAGAAGCTGAAATATTTTGGTGATATGAGCTGTTTGTTAATCACTCTAATGAATCAAGTGTCAAGATCCTACATCAGAGGCTGTGATTCGTAGCTTTACGATGCTGAAGCTACATCTCTGACAGAATGTGCAACCCCTAAAGTAAACTGTGAGAAGGCATAATGCGGAGTCCTGAACAGTATCCTGTTGCATAATGGAAGCTCCTGTTGTATAACTGGTTCCTTAGTATTCTGGTGCCCATTGTGCAGTTGATTCAATGGCACAACAACCATGTTCTTGGCTCTATTTGTGTAATGGTCCTGGAACCGTGTCTCTCTTCCTGTTCTGAGTATATGAGCATTGTGTAGCATCACAATTCACATTCATGTGATTGTAAGTCAGTTTACAATGATATAAATGACTAACAGGATGCCAATCATATACTTTTAGTGATTAATTGCATCTTTCTGGGATGCAAAACAAACTTGTTAGGAAATCTGTCTGTCTGTCTGTCTGTCTGTCTGTCTGTCTATCTATCTATCTATCTATCTATCTATCTATCTATCTATCTATCTATCTATCTATATCCATCCATCCATCCATCCATCCTATTTGGAAATAAAATTTCCATTTCTATTTGGAAATGGCCACACAGCTTTGATAAGATAAAAGTTTATGAATGTTAAGAGCATAAAAAACTGTGGGTACTGAAAAGTCCATAAGTCAAGGGATACCCTTCTGGAAGTTATGATTTGTGAAGACCAAGGGAAAAAATGCATGTGTGTGTTTCAGGGGTGTAGCAATGCACAGGAGAATGAGGGCATCAAGCCCCCCCCCCCATAAAAATTCTACCTCTGATGTAATTTTCCTCCAGCCCCCTCATTTCTAGCATTGCAGTAAGTGTCAGATAAGCATTTAGAAATACAGTTTAGGCATCCAAGGAAAAGGGGTAGCAAACTTGCCAGGGGGTGATACCAGCACTTATAAGACTTCTAGTTGTGAATGATTTGCAGTGCCTCACTCTTCACAATGCTAGAAATTTGGGGATCAAAGGAAAATTTCAAAGAGAGAACAGAATTCTTATTATATAATTTTAGATAATGCAGTATTTTGTTTTAAAATCATAGAATCATAGAGTTGGAAGAGACCACAAGGGCCATCCAGTCCAACCCCCTGCCATGCAGGAAATCTCAATCAAAGCATTCCTGACAGATGGCCATCCAGCCTCTGTTTAAAGACCTCCAAGGAAGGCGACTCCACTACACTCTGAGGGAGTGTGTTCCACTGTCGAACAGCCCTTACTGTCAGGAAGTTCCTCCTAATGTTGAGGTGGAATCTCTTTTCCTGGAGCTTGCATCCATTGTTCCGGGTCCTAGTCTCTGGAGCAGCAGAAAACAAGCTTGCTCCCTCCTCAATATGACATCCCTTCAAATACTTAAACAAGGCTATCATATCACCTCTTAACCTTCTTTTCTCCAGGCTAAACATCCCCAGCTCCCTAAGGCGTTCCTCATAGGACATAGTTTCCAGACCCTTCACCATTTTAGTCACCCTCCTTTGGACTCACTCCAGTTTCTCAATGTCCTTTTTAAATTGTGGTGCCCAGAACTGGACACAATATTCCAGGTAGGGCCTGACCAAAGCAGAATATAGTGGCACTAATACTTCTCTTGATCTAGACACTATACTTTTATTGATGCAGCCTAAAATTGCATTGGCCTTTTTAGCTGCCACATCGCACTGTTAATTCATGTTCAATTTGTGGTCTACTTGGACTCCTAGATCCCTTTCACATGTAGTTTCATTCAGCCAGATGTCCCCCATCCTATATCTGTGCATTTCATTTTTCTGCCCTAAGTGCAGTACACATTTCTCCATGTTGAATTTCATTTTGTTAGCTTTGGCCCAGCTTTCTAGTCTATTCAGGTCATTTTGAATTTTGATCCTGTCCTCTGGAGTATTAGCTATTCCTTCTATTTTGGTGTCACCTGCAAATTTGAGTATGCTCCCAATTCTGTCATCCAAGTCATTGATAAAGATGTTGAATAGCACTGGCCCCAGGACAGAGCCCTGTGGGACCCCACTAGTGAATAAAATGTTGTAGGGCATGTTTGGAATCCTGTTGAGAAGTTATGTCAATGTAAACCAACTTCATCAGGCCATTACACAATGTTTGTATTCTCAGGAGGTGAGGGGAGATTAAGCTGTACAGTGCTGTGTAAATCTACAGTGCTATATAAATAAAGCACAATAATAATAATAAATAAGCTGTGCCACCACACCCATTGCACAAGTGGGGATAGGATTATGGTCATTTTGCAACAGCCCCAATACATGATTTTATAGCAGTCCAGATGCACAATATATCTCGATGCACACCATGTCCTGAGGCACAACATGTCCTAATGCAGGTCCTGTCTCATTGTGTAATGGGACATTTTTCATGATGCCCTATTGTGCATCATCACAATTCACTAGCATGGCTGTGTATAATGTTAGTGACATAGCTCCATCACTGTAAAGATATATATTGTAACCATGCAGGATCTTGGCTAATGTGTTCATATATTGCTTCCCAGTACTTATTCATCCAAAATTATTTTGAAGCACATTTAGAACATGATGTTGAAAAGAAGCTTTTGAATACTGCAAAATGCTGAATGCTCCCATATATTTGGCCTAGGAATGAAATCCAGGATTCCATTCCAGGCTTCCACTATCTCTTGCAAGATGGTGGCAAGTGCCAAAAGTCTGCACACAAGCTCTGATTCCTCTTGCTTCCTCTGCACTTTCAGAAGCATGTGAAAGAACGTGGTCTAGGTGTGGATATATAGAGATCAGATCAAGAAATAAACTGACATGTAAAAGGGTAGAGTGGTTGTCTAGTTGCAGGCAAACCTTCACTTTTTAGATCCATGAAGATACAAATGGATGTTCTGAAGAAGGAGAAACTGCTGATATTCATAGCTCAGCTAATGAGAATGATTTTATGAAACAAAATTAGCATGTTATGTGATAAGGATTCTTTCTCATTTATTCTCAACTCTTTATCTGAAAATGGATGTGGACACTGTGGATTTTAAGTTCAGAGTATGTAAAAGCTTTTTTTTTTGGTTGTTTTTTATTTTACCAGAATGTTAATGGTTTCATCTGGTTTCAACTTTAACCTTTTGCTTTACTCTCATAAACTGAAAACAAACAGACTACCCACAAGATGCTAGTTTATTTAAGGTTCAGCAGTTTTTAACTCCATTTCTAAATGAAAGTAACTGTTCTCTAAATGAACAATACTTTAAACATTAATATATCCAAATGTAATCATACTTTTCTGAGTAAATCATGTTATATGTAATACAGTTTATGATCCTAAAGAAACAGAATGTCTTTCCATCTGTAAGGGCATTTAAAAAACAATTGCATATTTTTCTGCTTCCCTCCCAAATTTTTGGTTTCTCCCCTCTACAAAACCTAGAGGGGCACTTTTGATTGCTTAATTTTAGTATTTCTGAAAATTACATTGTAAGTATATATAAACCCAATGCTATGCAAATAGTTTTTTTAAAATTCCCTGATTTTGGGGCAATTCCCCTCCATCAGCCTACCTCCCACAGCCCCCTGGTTTTGGGCACTTGCAAGGAAAGGGAAAGTACGTATCCCCCCTATCAGTGCAATCAAGAGAGATTGTCATAGATGGCTTTTAAGTTGTAATAAAAGTTGGTAAATAGAGCCTTTGGTGATACTTATCACCCAAGATCACCTCCAACTTTTCATTGATGGGGAAAACCTATTAATAAGCTGCCAATCATTGCTGTGCCATCAGTCCTCAGGTGTGATAAGTTCCTTCCGTGGCTGTTTTGACATTGGGGAGTCATATGGTGTTAGTCTCTCTCCACCCCACCTCATGCTATTCTTTGGGGGGATACAGACGGGGAGAAAGGGATACCCTGGATGGAGGCTGCAGCAGACAAAGAACCTGCTCCTAGCAGGCTCTTTTTGCACCGCGTGCATTGGCGCAGCTCATGCACAATGATGACATCTGCGCTGCATGGTGCTGTTTGGATGCTGTGGCGCACAGACATCATCATTGTGCACATCATCGTTGTGCAAGCCTTCTAACTTCCTAGCAATATTAAGGTGATTGAAATGAGAACAAGGCTCATGTGATGTCTTTTGATTTCATCCAGTATGTAAAAGATCTTTCATGCCACAGATTATTGTGAACTTTTTTCCCTTCTTGTTTGCAGACTTTGGGTTTGCACTGTATTTGTGTTCTGGAGTTAATTTATAAAACACCACTCTCCAGAATTAGATTCTAATCATCTCACACAAAAGCACAGTAAGAAAGATACTTTATATGTTATTGTCTTCGCAATATGAAAAAAAAAATGAATAAAAGAAAGGCATTTTGCATTCACATGCCCAAAGCCTAGAAAACACAAAATTTTACAGAACTTTTGGGGGACATCCAACACAACAGTAGCTATGGAATCCTGGCTTTAGAAGGGAATGCCACTCAAGCCAAGCTCGTCTTTTACCATTTGAATAGCCAACATTTGCAAGCAACGACAGTCCTGGCTAGAAGCTTAGGAACATATTATGTAACAGCTGTATTTTCAAATCCAGGAAACATATTCAGGGGTAGCCATGTTGGCCATGCAGCAAAATATAACAAAATACAAATCCACAAAACAATGATACTTTTCTTGGCCAACCAAAATGCACATCATGCAAACTCCAGACCAGTCATTTCCTACCTCCTGTGTTATTTTTATCATCTCTAGCAAGCATCCTCACTGGGAATGCTGACTGGGGGTGATGGTAGTTGTAAGCCAACACTTCAGGTTAGGGAAGGCTACGCAAGATGTTTCAATAAAGAGACTGTTTTTTGGGGACATCTACAGGTATTTTAGGGAGAAAAGATTGTTTATGCATCTTTTAATTTCAATCTTTGTTGATACATTTTTGAAATAGTATTTTAAGCTTATTTTATTTTGTTGTTTTAATAGAAGTATTTGTTGTTAACTTCCCTCAAGTTGGCCCCAATTCATGGTGACCCATGCTTACAATTTGTAAACCACTTAGGGAGTGCTAAAGTGCACTGATAAGCGGTATAGAAATGTACTTGCTATTGCTATTGCTATTGCCCTTGTGGATAAGACATCTCCAAGACTCCTGCACTGCTCTGCTTAGATCCAGCAAATTCAGGACCATGACATCCCTAATTGAGTCTATCCCTCTGGCGTGTCGTCTTCCTCTCTTTCTGTTGCCTTCTAGCTTCCTAGCATTATCATCTTTTCTAGTCAGTCATGCCTTTTCATGATGTGGCCAAAGTACAACAACAACCTCAGTTTCATAATCTGCTTCCAGGAAGAGCAGGCTTGATATGGTCAAGGGCCCATTTGTTTGTCTTTCTGGCTGTCAATGGTATCCTCAACAATCTTCTACAGCACCCCACCTGAAATGAGTTTATTTTCTTTCTATCAGCATTCTTCACTATCCAGTTCTTGCACCTATACATGGTCATACAGATGTCCCTTAAATAATGGTGAGATGACTTCTAGGGCATTATATCTTTAACTGGAAACTTAGTACCAGAGACATAAATAGCATGGCAAGAATAGGAATAGGGTACTCCACAAAAAAGAGGATGTTTAATAGACCTTTTTATCCAACACTAACAATGTGAATATATGAAACGAAACAAACAGGGCATGCAAGTCCTGCATACATAGAAAAAAATGTTTGAAAATGTCTAGACATCACTTGAAGGCTTCCAAAATGTATCCAGAGATGGTTCTTTCTTTCACAGGCCTCCACTTTTGTTATGCTATCCATTTTGGGGGCCAGACTTCTAGATCTGTTTTTTTTAATGCTGAGGGGAAGCTGGCAAGACAAACGTATCTACTTTCCCATTTTCTCTGTTTTGCTGTTCATGGATGTGCATTAATGGATGCTGGAGGCAGCTGCCATTTACCTTGCCTGTTAAAGGCAGCCACACACAGCTAGACTGGCTAGAGGAGAATATCATTTTCCTCTTTTCAGTTTTTATTGCATTGTCTACTGGACACACTGCTTTAACCTGACACCAAAAATTGGAGTTTGCTCAGTCTTTCTTCAACATCCTCCCAAAGCTAATGGTGCTAAAAATCTTCCAGCAAGAAAAAAAAAAAAAACAAGGAGGAAAGAGGGATGGGGAGAGTGTATGAAAAAACTTTCAGAAGCTTTGTTGACTGAGATATGCTTGTATTAAAAAAGATAGATCCCACTGAAACTGCAACCCTTGTGCCTGGGTCTCTGAGAGCATGCCCTATTCAAGTGAGTGAGATTTATTTGGGGGGAGACACAAGTAGGATTGACATGTATGCATGTGTGTGCACAGGGGAATCTGCTGTTTGATTATGAAATTGGATGCAATAATTTATGTTATTTATGCAAGAATCTGATAGGAAAGCAGCAAACCACATGAGTGACTTGATCCAGTAAGGTCCATGTTCTTAAGTTAAACAGACCTGGTTTAGATCATACCTTTCTTTACAAAATAAAAAGTTGGCCATATGTCATTTACCATTTCATTAAAAAATGGCTTTCAATTTAAGAATTATACCATGCCCAGTATACTTAATGGAAAAAAGAAGTAACTCAGTTTCATAAGAAAACAGCCATGTATTTTATTTCCTTTGAGATATTAAAATTATTTCCCTTACACAATAAGGTCTCCACTCCACTTACAAGGTCTTTCATTTAGCTCTTCCAAACCCAGTGAGTTTGCTGCCTGAAGGATAAAAAGGGCAAAAAAGGAAGTTTACAAAAAAGAAAAATGTGTGTTACAGAACAGTTTCCATGCTTATTCATTTGGGATGCTCTGAGACTTTAAAACAAAAAGATTGGCCAGAATATTTTGGCAAGTTAGCTGTGCATATCATTTAACATTTTACTATTTTGGAAAATATAAGCTGTTAAGGAATTTGGGCTTTCCAAATTGGCTGTGCTATTAGTATAGTAACTTCATAAGAATGTTTTTAGACTAGATTGTAGATATCTTACATATGCAATACGGTGAGAAATATTAGAAGAACTTTTTGCATGCAGGAACAAAATCTTTTTTAGGCTCACAAATAAAGGAAGGACAGTGATAAAGGTAAGCTGTTTTAGACAGCCAGTGGATGAGACTTGGCAAGTTCCTAGTTCACCTGGAAGATATTTAGGACTTATCATAGGATCACAGCCAGTACAAGTGTGCTTACATTTGGCCAAACCCTGTATCCTTAGCTCAATGAGACTGATTCAGACAGATCTGGAAGATGTCTGGATTGAACTGGAGCTCTTCCAGAGCGAACAAAAATGATATCAGAGCACTTGTCTGAAAGATGGCATCTCCCTATATCTGTCTGAATCTTAAGCTCAGTGGAGGGTTTTCTCATGGCCCCAGTGTTGCGACAGGCCTATCTGGGGAGGATGCAGGAGAAGGCTTCCTAGATGGCTGCTCACAGGCTGGGGAATTCCCTGCCATGAGAGGCTGGGCTGACCCTTCTTTGATCCCCTTTTAATGGCAGGTAAAGACTTTTTTTTTTACTTTAAATTGGCATTTGGCAATAAATTGGCTGTGGGGAAGGGTTTTCTAATATGTGTGTATGTGTGCACTATATTTTTTGCCTTTCTAGTTATCATCAGGCATTCTTTTAGGAAGTTGCAATATCATAAGCTAGGCTTGTTTGTATATATTTGATAATGAACCATTTACAGGACTACAAATGTCTCCCCTACAAGCCACCATAAATTCCAGGCAGCGCTATCAAAGGATGGAGTTTCATGGTGCTGGCAGTGGGGTACTGAATGATTATACACCTGTTCTCCCCACACCTCATAAGTATTCCTAAGTCCCATGTTGGGAGAAATGTGGAATATTAATTAATTAAAATTGTCAAGATTTCCTAATAATTTTGTCTAAAAATTATTAAATCTCCCCCAAATTCTCTGTATAAGGAAAACACCAGGAAGAGGAGGCATGTGGATTTGTGACTAGTAGCTATTTCTTGATTTCCACTGATGATCAATGGGCGTAATGAAGATCACAGTGTAGTCCTGAATCTGGGAGCCTCCAAATCTGTCTGGGATGAATTGGGTTGCCCAAATTGCCCAGATGAAATCATGTGGCTTGTGTACCCCACGCAAATGGCAAGTGTATGGAGAAGCCAGTCAGAGAAAGATGGTTGGCTTTATTGTAATTGTAAGCCTATTTTAAAATTTGATTCCCATTGATGGATATGGTCTACCTCATATAAAATGGTACTGTGGAGCATAAAGAACAATCCAGCATCCAGTTCCTGTTCTTCATGCTAGGCAAGGTACAATCAAATGCATGTTCAGAATGCTCATCTCTAAAGGTACCAATCGGCTCTTTCAGCAGGACTTAACTGAAGTCAACATTAGGTGAAGAGGTGATTCAGTGCACCACCATGCAATTGAACCATCTATACCATGATTGTTCAAGACAGCTCTTCAGTAAGCCCATTTCTATAGACAAAATTTATTTCTTTAAAAAAAATGTAATTCTGGTCAAGGGTTAACCTACTGTCAAAGCTCATTTTCAAATGATAAAATCTGGACTTTAACCAGCTCTTATCGAAACAGAGCCCTAGAGCACTTTGCCAGTTTAATACATTCTTCTAGATATTACATGAACTGGAAGAATCTTATTCCTTGACAACCATTTTTTCTCCCCCAGTGATAATAGCAGAATATTGTCGTCTTTTCCCCAGCTAGCATATCTGAAAAGAGTTGTATCCATGCCAAGAAAGAGAAAGGAGGCTCAGCAGACCACAGCCTGTCATATGGAGTGCTTATTTGGTCCCTTTCAACCCAGTCCCCGAAGGAACTTTTCCTCACATCCCTGCTATGTATGATGAAGTGGAGCTCAAGCAGTAGGGGGCTTTCAGTAAAGTTATGGAAATGCTCCCTCCAGCATGATATTTATTAATGTCGACAGATGCCATTCATTCATTCTGTTTGGAAGCTGCCCTACTGAAGAGGGGACAGATTTGGGCAGATGATTAAACTGCCTGTCATTCATAGTCACCTTGTACTAGTGCATGGTGAAAACCACTGGCAACTGGGAACACTCAGTCATAGCAAATCTAATAGAAAACAATGGGCTTATTCATGACAAGGAAGGGAGTCTCCTGCAGTGCAGCAATTTAATATGCACCAGTTAAAAGTGACATGATGATCAAACAACTTTCTGTCCTGCTGACACTTCTTCTGGCATGCCTTGTGGTAAGCAAGCAAGTTGTAACAGCACCCTGATAGGAAAGTAATATTTTTCCTGCTTGTATATATGACTACGATTGGATCATTTGCAGGCTAGGTAATGGGATATGCATCCTTTCATCTATCTAACTTTGGCTTAGCCCTGCCGAGGTTAGTGGTTAACAAAAGTTTGTAAAAAATTCCTTAGATGAAAAAGAAATCCTTTCATGTTCACTTAACTAAGTGAAAACAGTATGCTTAGTCCATTAATGAGACCAGTTCAGTCCCTTTTTCTTTTGCCACCCTTAGCAAAAGCTGCCATCTAAACTCAGATGTGCCTTTCCCTCTTGCTTCAAGACACCTCTGGGTCTATGCAGCTGAGGTATTATGAGAACAATCAGACTGTAAGTGGCTAATGTGCTCTCAAGCCACAGTGGAGACAGAAGGGTGTTGGTCTCCTGTGCAGTCACTGTCTTAGCAGATCTGAGGTCACAGAAGATATAACCAACTGGTAGACAGAGGAACGGGAGAAATTCTGAATAATCTTGCAGCAATTTACATTGAATTATATAGTATAGTCACATTCTAACATAAATTGGATGGGATCTGGGATCTTAAAAAAAGGGTTTTTTTTTCATAAATGCTTTTGGATGATGCCTTACTGATGCAATGCATACATACCCTATATCATTTTTTTTAAGGCTACACTGATGTTAGCCAAGCTGGCAGCTCTATTTCAAAGTTCTGGCAGCCAAATTCTGCATGATATTTACAGTAATCTAGTCAGTCAGCTATTAGATCCCTATGGCCAGACTATACCTGTACAGAAATGGCCAGCCAATTAGCTGGTAGCAGCTGGTGGGCCATCCAGAACTTGAAAGATCCTCCGTGTCACTGAAACCACTTGAGGCTCTTGTGACAAAGCAGGATTTAGCACCATACTCAAAAGCCATGCAAAACCTGTTGAATTTAATTTCCCCTGGACCAGAGAGCCATCTACTCACCATGCCTCCATCTTGTATAGCTTCAGCTTTGAATTATTGCCTGTCATCCATCCCATTACTGACTCCATGCATAGGTTCAGCATCTGTTTAGCTACTCCTGAATCAAAAAGAAATAAAACTGAGCATCATCAACATACAGATGATGCTTCACTCGAAATTCTCAAATGAGCTTATCCATCAGATTCATATGAATATTGTAGAACTAGGGAGCCGAACTGAATCCTGCACAAACCCAAGGCATAAAATAAATGCCATGGGGTTTAGCAGAAACCCACAATCCCATCTTCTGTAAACAGTTATGTAGTTAGGAGCAAAATCATTATATCACCAACACCACACCATTAGAACCCAATCTAGAACTATACGTAACATCAAATGCTGTTCAAAGGTCAAGGAGTACTACCAGTGACCTTCATTTTATATGGACAACCATGGTTGTTTCTGTGCTTAAATACAGTCTGAATCCAAAATAAATTTCAAGTGTCTGTACAATAGTTAGTTCTCTACCACCTTCTTGAGCCCTTCGACCCAAAAGGAAGTATTTGTGGCCATAGTTGCTGCTACCTTTTGAGGGTTTTTTTAATATAGAATGGTCATAAATGATAAAACTATCTCCTGCAGGTAGCCAAGACCATCCTTGCTTCCAAGGAAACATTATTCACCAATTGGACCCACTCAATCACCACCGCCACCACCATGAAGGCCCAACAGAATCAAATGAAGCTATAGCCACACAGCTGGACTTGCCCATGCTCTGGATGTCTCTGTAGGAATAGCCTTACAGCCTTACAATATAGCCTTACGGCAGCATTAATGTCATAGCAAAAATGAATGATGGCATTTAGTTTCCAGTTGCTTTGCATACTGGTATAGATGTTCTCCAGGGTGAGCAGTGAAACCCTTTTTTGCCACCTAGAAAAGCTCACGGGGGATGAGGATGTGATAGTTGTGGAGAGGTAGCAATGCTTTGCTGCTAACACTATCTCAATGTGGGTCTGCTAATGAGCTCTCACTTGTGTTTGGTCATATTCACTGTGAGATGGGGACACTTTGTGTTCTGGTAATTTCCCAGGCTGCTTCATTGCCCTTAACTCCCTGGTAAAGCAGGAGATGAAGTTTGGTAGAAACAGTACTGACATTTTATTCATTTTATTCACTTTACCTTTTTTATCTGAAAGTGAAACCAGAACCTTTATTGCCAGATCAGTCAGTTGAAAACTCTTTACGGCCTTTCAGAAAACCATTAAATCCCCTAAGTTCCTGAGGGTGAAATAATGTAATGGCCCTACCAGCTTTGCAGAGCATGATTTAAAACTTCACTAACATGTGGTTTGATCATCATCATCATCATCATCACCACCACCACCACCACCACCACCACCACCACAAAGAATACTAGTTAAGAATATCACATCTACAATGTGTCCTATAAAGTGTCTTATACAATATCATGTATTGTCATGAGAGCTATGAAGTTCTGATGTTGTCTAAGGTGACAATGGCATGACTATTGAAGTCTGTCAGTACAATTATCCTGGGAGACTTCAACACCATATGTAAGATCACTTCCATCAACTCAAACATGGAAAGGATGGTCTACAGAATAATCAGTATTTCTAATCCATTTCTTAGTCCCAACACCAAGTGCAAACACTCACACCTAGTACTTGGTTGACCAGGTCTCCCAGAGAGGAAGAAGACATTCATATAGATGACAACAGCCTCTCCCTCTTTGATCCTACAATCTCTGTATTTAGATAAATAGCTGTACCTAGATGGATAGAGCCTGTAACTTTTCCATCTAGTCTCCACTGAAGCATTTTAAGTTAGTCCTTTTATCCACAGCTGTAATATATTTTTCTTTTCTGGAGCGAGCTGGCATTTAGCAGCACCACAAAGAGGCTGGAAGGTCCATTTTACAGGACAACCCCTAACAGGGAAGAAGACCAGAATTGGGGACAGTACTTATGTGTTTCCCTCATCTCTAACCATAATCATCTGGGTCAAGCAGAAAGAACTATGGTGACATGGATTGTATTATTGAGATTAAATAGTACAATCTATGTCACCAAAGTTCCTTCTTCTTGATTCACCCAACTCTTATCAGCTGTTCCATTCCTTAGTCTTGGAAGCTACTTTTAAAGAGAGAGAGAGCGAGAGAGAGAGAGAGAGAGAGAGAGAGAGAGAGAAGAACCATTATTTAATTTCTCTCTTGTTATATTGATTACTCCATTTCCACCAACTTATATTCCTTTTTTGTTCCCCGCTGAGGGGGGGGGGATTCCATCCAACAAAGCTTTTTAAAAACATTAAACAATGTGAAAATCACCTCAAAATGCCCCCCGTTATGTGTTTCCATCTGTACATTCAGGCAATGGCAACTGGTGTGTTCCATGTCACTTGGGTAATGAATCTGTTTCAGGTTTGAGTTTTTAGGAGCTATCCAAGGTATGAACCCTATCCCCCAAACAGCTTCAGGACACTGGACAACTCCTTTAAAATTTGGACTAGAACTGAGAGTAATTATTCCTTAAACATGCTAGACTAAAACACACAGCAGAATCACTGTTTCACTGATGTGGAAGCTACCATAAGGACTTCTTGAATGAAAGGCAGGACTAAATCCTAATGGGCTTAATTTGCCAGAGGGTACATTTGGATTAAATATTAGGAAACATTTCTTGATGATCTTTTCAGCAGAAATTTGACAATAAAATCAGTTCACTCTATTTCACTGGAGATCTTCACACAACAGTTGGGCAGCTACCATCTGCAAATGATGTAGCTCTGAAGTTTCTGTGTTAAGTTGAGTTTGATGATCTCCCCCCACCAAAATCTGTGGTTTTTATTTATAATCCAACGTTTTGTAATATTAATTCAGAGGAAATTTATCATTGTCTTCCTCTAAGGCTGAGAATGGGTGCCCATGATCACCTAATGGGTTTCCATGGCCCATCTGGGATTCAAATCCTGCTCTCATGGAGTCCTAGTCCAGCACTCAGACTGTTACACCATGTTGGCTCTCCAATCCAAATTAGCTGAAGCCAAAAATGTTATATATATATATTTTAAAAAGGCACTCAGAAATGCAGAGGGTCTTCTGTAACAAATATCAAGTTCAGGCATCTGCTCAACTGTTCTCTGTGATTGATGTATATCCTGCATTTTTAAAAACAAAGCAAAACAAAAAATACAAGCAAGTTTGATGATGATGATGATGATGATTATTATTATTATTATATTGTTATAAATTGATTCACAAGCAAGCAAGATAAATGAAAATGGCACAAAATACAGGCACTATTTACATCATCCAAAGCACAAATTCCATCATGAGCTTTGGAGGACTCTGTTTTGGCTGTGGCGTTTTGGAAGAATTCATCTGATTTTTATGTTTGCGTTGTCTCTGTGTATAATGGTAGTCTAAAGTTACATGTTTATTAAAAGCAAAGCTATAGGGCTTAGCCAAAATATGATCATTTCAGATAAAAGCTGATTCATTTTGGCCTAAGGGTTGAATCACTGAAATAAATCCCACTAAGCGCTAAAAATCAGGGAGAATCAAAGCTACAAATCTGGCAGGCAAGAGCATTAATCTTGAAGCGCTATGTATGTTGTATCATAGAGAGGATTTTAATGTGCTCATTCCTTGAGAGACATACACACACACACACATCTGCTTCATATTATGCTTGCAGAGAAGAGTTAAGTTGATTCCAACCACAGTGCAGGCTCAGAAAACCAATATATGATCTCTGGCCCTCTCTCAAAATGCCTTCTGATAATAGCATAGCAGGAACTATTTTGAACTGGTCATTTTAGATCTTAAACATAAGAGGTAAGCATAAAACCACATTTTCAAAATTATTTCAGAATTTTTTTTAAAAAAATAGGTAAATTATGACTTGGCCATAACTCTTAATGTTCCCACTAATTAAAAAAAACATAACTTACATTTGGACAAACATGACCTGTCATTTTGAATTATCTTTGAACTTTTATGCACATGCCTCACTAGCATGTGTCATGGGGGAAGTGGTGGATGTATAGGGCACTCCTTTCTGACCTGCAAAGAAAGTATAAAGTAATTTTTACTAAATCTATATGAATTATGCAAATATTACTGTTTTCTTAGAATCATAGAGTTGGAAGAGGGCCATCCAATCCAACCCCTGCCATGGAGGAATACACAATCAATGTACTCTTAACAGAGGGCCATCCAGCCTCTGTTTAAAACTCTCCAAAGAAGGAGACTCCACCACTTTCTGAGGCCGTGTCTTCACTGTTGAATAGCTAGCTATTGCTGTCAGGAAATTCTTCCTAATGTTGGGGTGAACTCTATTTTCCTGTACTTTGAATCCATTGCTCCATGTACAAGTCTCTGGAGTAGCAGAAAATGAGCTTGCTCAATCCTCAATATCACATCCCTTCAAATATTTAAATATGGCTGTCATGCCATCTTGACCTTTCTCTTCCCCAGGCTTTTTAAAAAATCAATATGTTAATGCTATCCAGTTCTGTTTCTCCTTGTCACTTAGGCTCAAGGAAGCTGTATCCATGAATGGTGCTGGGATTGCCAATAGTTGGAATGCAACCAGTCTGGGGAAGGGTTGTGCCTGCTCCCCATAGTCATAATCCAGAAGCACTTCTGGACATTGCCTTGTCCCTGGATTTTCAGGAGGTAGTAAAAATCTTGCACAACTCCCCTTAATGCACCAGGCAAAACCTTTCCTAAATCAGCCTGACATGGGATTCATCTACACTGTACAAATAATGCCATTATATCCCAGTCCTGGGAAAAGAGTGGGATGATATAAGACTAAAAAATATTACAGTATTAAAACTATTTTATTATGTGATTTGTTTTAATATTGTAATAGTGTAATACAGTGTACAATTGATTTATTTGTTTTGATACTGTAATAGTTAATACAGTGCTTCCTCGGGTTACGAAATTAATTCGTTCCGCGGCCGCTTTCGTAACCCGAAAAGCCTTCGTAAGCCGAAATGCCATAGGCGCTAATGGGGAAAAGCCGCGATTCCGTGCGAAAAAGCCGAAAAAAGCACCAAAATTTTTTTCGTAACCCGAAAAAACATTCGTAACCCGGAACAATTATTTCCTATGGGATTTTTTCGTATCCCGGAAATTTCGTAACCTGGGTATTTCGTATCCCGAGGTACCACTGTACTATTTTAAGACTCACTTCTTGTATGTTTTAATTGTGTTGTTCTTTTGAATTGTGAGCTGCTTTGAGACCCATTTTTTGGGGTGGAAGTGGGTTATAAATAAATGCAACAAATATAACAACTACAACAGTCATGAAGTAGTCTTAAAATTTCTAGCTACACCACCAATCAAGAATAATGTTGGATGTCAGAAAACAGGTTGTAGCAACACAGAAAGATTAAGAGAGGGATTTTCCTTGGTTTGTTGTGAGGAATATTTTTTCATCATCATCATCATCATCATCATCATCATCATCATCATCATCATCATC
>NC_056527.1:37825215-37901700 GCF_019175285.1 Sceloporus undulatus | reverse complement strand
ATCATCTTTCTCCATAAAAATGATAGGTGACCACTAAATTCATATTGTGCCATAGGGAACTAATCTTATCACTTAAATTATAGACAGAGCACATAATGAGATAGTATGTTCATCACGACTGTCTTGAATTTTATTAAAAGACTTGGGTAAGCATGTGTGCGAAGAAGATAATCTGGATTAAGACTGGAAATGTTATTCTTACCTTACAGATATTTGCCAAAGGATGGAAGTCTACACTGACATACTTCCCAAATCAAGAGAGGAATCCAAGGTTCGTTCAGCCATTTTTCTCTCAGTCTTCTGTACTTCCAACACAATTTTCACATTCAGTTCAGAATTCGACCTGATGTTCAGTGCTTGGATGTTGGCCTTAGGTTTTCCAGACCAAAAGGGGAGAAAAAGAAGCAGTCTTGATGGTTTGAGAATCAGCTGTTAAAATGACCCAATGACCCTAGTGCTTATCCAGCGTTCACATTTAAAGGATAAAAACAGCTTGGGAGAGGCTGAAAGGAATGATAACAAAACTGTACAAGTCTCAGTAGAAAGAAGCAGCTTTCAGACTCTCACTTTTTGAAGCCAAATGCATAATAAAAACAGTTGTGTTAGCGTGATACCATTTTTCTTCACTTTAGTCTATCTACTTTACACCTGGTGACAGAAAAGCGACACGGCATGACTATGAAAAACATGATAGCTGTTTGCTTTGTCTTCAGTTAAGGCATTTGGCAGCTGGAAGAACTTAGTATAAAAAGCCTGTTAGAAAACAGTGATTTTACTGACTGTTCTCCTACATATGTAGAACACTTGCTCTTCTTTCTGTTTTCATAATTTAGTGAGTTGTTGCTGATCAGCAACAACTGCATTTGAGGTGAGATCATATAATATAGATTTTTTTTGTGTGATGTCAGATTTGTGATGGTTCAATCACACAAAAAATCCAAAATCTGATACACTACTGAACAGACGGTGCATGTGTTAACCAGTCTTTGTTTGCTATTGCTTCCAAAGAATGTAGAAATACAGTTCATGTCCTAAAAAGAGACAGAACAATAAACAGACATGGCAGCATAGCATTTAGCAATCTAACAGGTATTTTAATATTTAACTTTTTTATTTGAGGTCTACAATCTACTGTATCCCTACAGGGTCATATCAGGTAAATAATGAGGATGGTTGTGAGTGCTACAATAAAGGAAAATAAATAAACCCTGTCTTCTGGGATTGAAACTAATTTCTATAATCCCAAAAAGCCACTCTTGTTGAGTTCAACAGGGATTTACTCATGGGTAAATGAGTACAGGATTTCAGCCTAAAGTAAATGAAAGGGCACTCACAGAGAGATGCAAGGCATGGGGAAAGCAATGAAAGTAAATTATGGAACTGCAGAGCTGTTCTGGCATTCCTTGTTCTACACGAATACGATTCAGGAATACACAACCCAGCCCAGCCTTTTCTTTACGCAACATCCCTGTGTTGACAGTGAAATTTTGAAAGGGAGCCAAAGCTTTATTTGGTTGAGTATGATTATAGATCCATGTGATCACAAGCTCCAACTGATCAGGCTTTCTGATCCTGAGTTCTCTAATTGTGGTCAAACAAATGCACTTACAACTCCTTTGCAACAAGAGTGTGGTAGGGAATGGTGAAGCGGGGCAGGGAGTGGAGGGGCTGGACTAAAGTACATATCTCTGACTTCTTCTGCTTCAGGCAGCAATCATGTGGCTCTCCAGACACTGTTGGCCTGCAATTCTCAGCATTCCTCAGTATTGGCTATGTTGGGGAGTGAGATGATTCCTGCCCCTGGTACATACTTCCATGCAGCAACAGTTGCTTGAATGGAACTGGTGTGTGTGTGATGTTCAAAAGGAAGCATACTAACAGAAACCATGGATTCCCCCCCCCCCCGTACATCCAGTGCTTTATACATGGTCACCACTTGGTATTATCAGAATGAAACAGCCAAAGTTAGTGAAATACAGAGATCTCTCATGGAGACATAGACTTCTGTCTACTTCTCCATGACAATCTCTGTATTTCACTTAACTTCTTTTCATTCTAACTAGAGATTATTTGGATTATGCTTTTAAAGCTAGCCCCTAGCCAGTTTTCCACAGCACAAAGAAAACATTTCTATTGGCGGGTGTACAGACCGGCGCTTTGCGGCGGTCTCTGCCGCGCCGCAGTAGGTCCGCGGGGGAGCCGGAGCCTTCAGACGGCCCGACTCCCGCGCGGACCGAAAAAAAGAAGCTCCAAAATGGCGCTTCTTTCAAGTCATGTTTGCGACGTAGCGAGGCGCCAGGGGCGCGCTCGCTACGTCACAGCGGCGCGACACGTCTGGACGCTATGCGTCCAGTACTTAAAGATGGCGCCGGCCAGAGAAGGGCCGGCGCCATCTTGTACGGACGGAGCGTACAGGGGCGTCTATAAGAGACGCCCCTTTTTTAAAATGAGACGTCCTCCGGACGTCCCAATTAAGTACTGCTTCTAGCACTCTTTTCTTTTCTTTACTTCTGATTTGGTGCCACATGACAGTGGTCTAAAGATTCACAGAGTTGGAAGGGGTCTCATAGACCATCAAGTCCACCCCTGGATCTCCAGCTAGACACAGTGGTCCCCAAACTGTGCCCTTTAAGAGATTTTGGACTTCAGCTCCCAGAAGCCTCAGCCATGTTGGCCAATAGTCTGGGATTCTGGAAGCTGAAGTCCAAAATCCCATAAAGAGTAGGATCTACACTGCAGGTAGCTGCCTAGCCTCTTTCTGAAGACATCCAAAGACAGAGATCCACCACCTCTTTAGGCAATCAGCTCAATTGCCGAATCATTCTTACTGTCCTTCTAATGTTCAAAATGTACTCTCTTGTAACTTCAAACCATCAGAAATCTTACCCCCTGGGGAGCAGAAAACAAGCTTTCTGACATGACCAGCTCTTTTAACTTTTCTTCATATGTTTTGTTCTTCATATCTCTTTATGGTCCTACTATCCTTCTCCAAATCCACAGATGGCAAGTCTGCAGTTGGAGTGGGTGGACTGTACCTTGCAGCTAGGTTACTGCCCACAAGGTGCACAGTGAAAAAAATGTGCATGTTCTGCACAGAAAAAAAAATCTGCACAGAATATGTGCAGAAAATATTTCTGTGTGATTTTCAAAGTCTTTCTCACAGAAAGAAGAACGTTTCCAGAATTACTCATTGCATCCATTCGTGGCCATTTTGGGGGACTTTTTCTTCAGCCTTGCCCCAGATTTTTGGTTGTGGGGGAGCACAATTCCAATTAAATGCTCTAATTCCAATCAAACAAAATCTACCTTTTGAAGTTCCAGTTAAGCCAATTAAATGGTTTGCTTTTATGGAACTTACAAATTCAATCAAGATAAGAATAGTAAAGCCAACCATTAGCTAAAATGCATTTTATTTAGAGTTGTGGAAAGCCAATGACCATGTAATTTTTTAAAAAGTGTGTAAATGGCTTTTTAAACTAGATATAGAAGATGAACCTGTAAAACAATATATGATAAGGTAAGCCCAACATTTTGGACATAATATCCATTTGGATGTATGGGGGAAAATGCAGTTGAAAGATGTAAAATTTACTCTGTGCAATAGTTTCATAGAAAACCTGTCTATGATGATGTAATGATGCTATCTAACCCCAAATAAGCTGTCAAAAATGTCCTAGAATGATTCAGATCATTGTAGGGGATGTCAAGATCATTGTAGGGACTGTCAAGTCTACCGCATGTTGTAGATTTGGAAGAAGGCAAAAAGCTACTAGTTAAGATTAATAAATTAATCCAAAATTTTCTAAAGCTAGATATTAGCAGAAATGCTCCTGTTAGGCATTGTGGATAAAGAACTGGACAGTGTATATGGATTACTTCTTCAATATATGACAACAGTAGCAATGTTGCTTGCTCAAACCTGGAAACAAACTGAAGCACTGCTGTTAAGGTTGCTGAGTTAGCCCAAATGGTCAAGTTAACATGAGTTCTAAAAGCATAAGCCAACTGAAGACTTTTTGAAAGATTGTGTCCTGTCTCTGCAGTCAGTTGGAGAAAGGAATTCAATAGGGTTGTGAAGCTGCCTTACCAGAGCTTCCTTCTCAGCATTTTTACATTTCTCAGGGTCAAGTCAGTCTGGGTTAGTAGGGGAAGGCAATCAATTGAGGTAATCCAAAGGTGTATCAGTAGAAGGTCAACGCATGAAGCAGAGTTTTTGGAATCACAAGCTGAGAGTCAAGAGCAAAGTGGGTTGCAATTGCCAGAAAAGATCAATAGTCAGCAATGACCTTTGGAGGTGCTGCTGGGATATTTATGTTCTAGTAGACTCGCACAGATGTTGCCTGGTTTCAGTGTTTTCTATAAATATGCTCCTTACCACATAAAACCTCTTTTTTGTCTGCATTCACTTGCGGTTGGTATTGTCTGGTTTGTATCCGTGTCTTGTGGCTGCTGGGGTGTATCCATATTTGTCTCCTGCATGGACACAACCCTCTGTTCTGCTTCTGGGTCCTGAGATTCAGCTCTGCCAACTTTTTCGTCTGCCTCACTATTTGTGCTGTACTCCAAACCTGGAGTCTGGGAAGGGGGCATGGGAGATTGGAAACTGTGGATGTTTTCAGCAATAAAAAAAAAAAAATCTAACACTGTAATAATCTATGGTTACAACTGTATACACTTTTGTATAAGTCGACCTCACATGTATGTCAAGGGAAGGTTTTAGGGATAAATTCATGGATTTTGATATGACCCGTGGATACGTCAAGGGTCAAACCCAGGGGCATGTATCAAAGGTTCTAAATGGAAGGGGAAAAGAACACTACTTAGCTCCCTCCTTCTCCCTCTCTGGACCTCTCCCAAGGGTCACAGTCTGAGCATGCCAAATGTGGACACAAACCTCCAATTTCCCTCCCTTCCCCAAAACTTTCTCCAAGGCTGATGGCTTGCAAAAAGGGGGACAGAGACCTCCGATTTATCTCCTCCCTCCCTTCTACAGTTTTCCCAAGGCTCACGAAGAAGTATTACTGTATTCACCTGTATATATGTCTACCTAGGATTTTGGAGCCCAATTTTGGGCTGACATTTTTTGACTTATAGATGAGTATATATGGTAGTTTTCAGTAATTTTTAGTAGGACTCTTTAGTTTTAAAATTAGATCCCCCCCCCTTTTCTTTTCATTACATTCGGCATTGCATGTCTTTCCTTTCCCATTTTTTTCTTCTGTTTCTTTAACTTCGATTGTTAATTACTTTGTAAATTAAATTCAAGCTAAAAATTTAAAAAATAGTAACCTCACAAGACAAAGACCTCTCTGAAGTTCCACAGTAAGGTGAATCAAGTAAAATCAGAATGGACCAAATGAATAAATAAATATTGCTACACACAGATATATATATATTTTTTGACGTATCCAAAAAAGGGTTTGGCCTAGTGTGTGGGTGTGACGCCCTTGGTTTTGCAGACAGTGAAAGGGAAAATAAATTGTTTTCTAAAGTATCTCCCTAGGTAGGCCAATTCAAAATTCACCTGCCACCTTTTGACAGCCTCTTTTTTTCTGTTTTTGCTTTGTTTTGTTTTTAAAAAACTGCAGATTGAGCTAAATGCATTCTGATTTGGCCTCTAGGGCAAGGAACCGAAGTAATGAAAGTGGAACTGGATGAAAGGGCAGAAAGCCAGAGGGAAAATAAGCTATCTACACACTTCTTTTAAAAAATTCCACTACTTTTCTGAAAAATGTCTACAATAAAGGAGAAAGTAAATTATATTTATTTGATTCTGCTCTTGCTGTCTGCCACTTTAAATTATAACCTGAGATTAGGGTGTTTCCCTAGGTTGCATAAAGCACATTGCTATGTGCTCTGGATAATTCTGAGCATTCAAGGGGTGTGTTCTGATATTCATGTTCTTTTAAAAAGGGCTCACCTGATGTAGTGTGAGAACCAAGGGTGCATAGTTGGGGTGAGGGAATGAAATTATAAGTACTACCACTTTAAACTTAAAACGCTATTCATCAGCAAATGCTCTGTATGACTGGAGGAATTTAATTCTGCACTGCTCTACTTACACAGCACAATGCATTATCAGAATTGTGAGGACGGATTTTTAGCTTTAAGCACAACCAAGGCAATGCCATTCAGGCAATATATCCAAGAGAGAAAAGTCACCCACATGCAAAGTCAGAACAGGACAGAATTTGTCCTATCATACTTAAAACCAGAGGAGGCCGTTAAGAGGCTGATATGTGCTTCCCAGCCTTTGCGTGTCTCAGAAATTTACTTGTGGATAAGTTGAACAAAAATGTACACACAGCACATTCCAAAAGGCTCAGAGCTTCTTGGCAGTGAACAACTGCTTATTAGTTCCGTTTCTATTTGTATCAATACAGCTAATTGAAAACCCAAGAGCGACCTTTTAATTTTAATTCTTACATGTAACAAAATTTAGCACCAATCTGCCCAGTGTATGTATTCTTTGGACTGATTTCTTGACAAAGAAAGCGACTGCCATTCATAAATACTGCATGCCTGCCTCACACATGCAGATGACTGCTTGCAAAAATCAGCTCATGGAACTGTGATGCACAGCTGAATGCTTGATATATTGGCATATCCCTTGATAAAAAGTAAAACTGCAACAGATCAATGCCTATCTGTATACAAAAAATGTTTGTTTATTAATTCCAATGAGCCTACATGTGCAGTGCTATTTTATGCATGACCTAAAAATCCAGTGCATAATATTCCTCTCAATAGCAGAATGCTAAATTGTAGCATTAAGAAACAAAACGTGGCAGATACAGTATTGATTTTTCTGTGAATGCAAGAACAAAATGCAGCTGATGAATTCTTAGGGACAAAATGCAATATAGCAAGGCATTATTCTTTATCAGCAGCCAGATATGTTGGAGCAAAACAAATAGGAAGGAGAATGCAAATAATAATGTTTTTTAAATGATCTTTTATTATACAAAAGAAAAATGGAAGTCTGATTCAGTATACTGCGGTTGTGGTCCTGCGTTGGGAGATGAAGCCACGAGGCAGAGCTATGATAGGCTCCATATACCCTCCCTCTTTTCACAGCTGCAGCCCCTTGAGCCTGGTTCATTTCCTAGTTGATAAGAGAAGGAAAAGAGCAGCAGGCAAGTGTCCAGCTGTTTTCTTATAGCAGATGCACAGCAATAAGCATTCACAAGGGACTCTGGGGGTCCCTGCAGATGATAACATTGCTTTGACTTCAGCTATAGGAAAATAATTAGGCGCTTGCTTGATGCTCTCATGCTCTCCACTGACCAGGAAATGAACGAACTGAGAAAAGGTGGTTTTGAGGCTGGATTTCACAAGTTGCCTGAATTCTGCAGTGACCCAAAAAAGTGAATTGTGATGGCGTAATTCAGACTGACACTAATCTGAATTATGCCATCACATCTCAGATTGGTTTACAGCAATGACAAGGTTGAACCACTTGAATATATTAGCAGTGATAAAAAAATCCACAACTTTCTGGCATCAAATGGTTACCCCAAAGATATCACAGCAGATGTAAAAGGGATAAAAACATCAGAAATCATCACTTTTGAGGGTAGGTTTGGTGTAGATCAACAGCGCACCACTAACACACAGGTTCGTTGTACAGATAGCCCTCCATATTCACGGATTCAACCATCCATAGCTTTAAAATGTGTGTGTGTGTGTGTGTGTGTGTATTCCAATAAGAAAAACCTAACATATTTTTAATTTTTTCTTTCATTTTCTCCTGTATGATTTTAAACATCTGATAAAGAAACCAATGAAACTTCAAAAGCTTGCAATATGTATTTTTTGCATTTCATTGTTCCAATAAAGGTATCACTGTTTTGTCGATTTTAGATGTTATTGTATTTTTCCTATGTTAGTGTTCATAAGGATTGCATTTCTGCAAGGAGGAAATGTTGAGATTCAGATGTCAGTTCTAATGAAGAATACAAAACGTAGAAAGTATTATTATTCCAAAACACTATGATCTCAGTTAAAAGATTTCTATGCACATCAAATTGTATCAGCATTGGGCCAGCCATTTTTTTGTATGTGATCCTAATCTACCAATTAGAATACACATTTCTGCCCTAGGAATTAGGCATGAGTATCAAGGATCTTAGCGTGCTATTTTCAGTCCAGACTGAGATATGTGGACAAAAGCCTACAGTTGTGCATTAAATCCTTTTTGCTGTAACAAAAATGTTTTTGTCAAGCATCATGAAGAAAAGTGTAACTCAGGATTAGAAAAACACATCTGCATACAAAATTTCCTGTACTCACTTCCTTGCCAGATAGTTGTATTTTTTTTTTTTAAAAAAAAGCAAAATAAGGACTTTTCTGCTCCATTATTTGAACTTCTAGCACTGTAGACATGTATCTGAGGTTGCATCTGTACTGCAGAATTAATGCAGTTTGACACCACACTAACTTCCATGGCTCAATTTTGTGAGATATTTAGCCTTCTCTGTCAGAGAGCTCTGGTGCCACAACAAACTACAAATACCAGGACAAACTACAAATCCATGGGATGGAGCCATGACAGTTAAAACAATGTCAAACTGCATTATTTTTGCAAGGCAGATGCAGCCTAAGGTTAATGCCACACTGCAGAAATGAAGCAGTTTGATACCATTTTACGTTCTACAGCTCAATACTATGGGATTTTGCAATCTGTACTTTGGTGGGGCTCAGAGCTCTCTGACAGGGAAGGCTAAACATCTTACAAAACTACAAATCACAGAATTCAAAACATCACTGACTCATGACAATTAAAGTGGTGTCAAACTGCTTTATTTCTGCAGTGTGGCAGTAGCTTAAGGAGGTTGCAGGATTTAGCATTATGAAGTGCTGTATCTTGTGAAGGAAATAAATTTGCCTACTTTTAAAGTTCTGAAGGAAAATGCGCTTCTAAAAAGAAAGTCGTGTAACACAGTGCCCTTTGACTGTATTTTTCAATAATGACAGAAGTCAAGTATGACATGCTGTGAAAGAAATTGCGTTATCACTTCTGTTCAGGTGATATTTTATTACCATATATTATGCTTTACAAGTTTTACTGAAGCTCATTAAAAGCACTATAAAAATCATACCCTAACACACAAGAAATTAATTGCATGACATAAAATACAGATGACAAAAGGGGGATGGGGACAGTAGGAAAGAGAAAAGGCTGTAGCATAATCTACAAAAATGGGAAGTAATACTGATTAAAACTAGGAAGTAATTTGCTTGGAACTGGGGGCAGGGGAGTGGAGGGATAAAAACCTCAGAAATTCATCACTTTTGAGGATAACAGTTTGGTGTAGATCAACAGTGCACCACCAATACACAGGTTTGTTGTATATAGGCACAGCTAATGTAAAAAAGAAGCTGATATTATGCATAACAGAATGAAACTAGCTTACAATAACGCAGTACACCTGTCTGTACTGCATCCTTGGCACTTAGTGATGGGATAATATTTGGTTTAGCAGAAGTGATATGATAAACAGGTCTTTATTTGTTGTGTTTTTTTAAACTTTTTTTTTCTTTTTCTAAAAAAAGTTACATTATCCCTTTGAACCTTTTAAGTTTTACAGTACAACTACTGATTGTCAACATTACGCTGGTAAAAATAATAATAATAATCAGATACTGTTTTCAAAAAGAAAAAAACCCTAGAGAAACTGGAAACAAGACCACAGAAAAGTTTAGGAAAGGATCAGATGTCTACTATACAAGAAGATTCAGTGATGGCCAAAGCCAAGTCCCGAAAACCTTAAAGGACATAATGGCCAAACGTTACATTTTTTTACAACTATTACTGAACATACAATGTAATCAAAGGGTATTTCCTTTTTAATGATTTCAAAAGCAGAGCTAGGTCCTTAAATTGAAATTCTACAAACTACCTGACCATCTTTTTCATAAGGACAACATTACACATTTTGGGGAAGCAAGATTATAACATGCTGAAGGTATTTTTTTTTAAAAAGTTAGGTTTCCAAGTGCCTGATAAACTAATAGCCACCTCCCATGACATATACAACCGTGCTATTACAAATATTCCTTGTAGGTTACACTTTAAAATCATCTGAAACTTCTCTTTGATCAAAAATCTGAACACCTTCCTGGAGGGAGTTGGTTTATTTCTTTTTTTCCTTTTTAAAAAGAACCTATACTCTGTCATTTACAGTATACATATGTATGTAATACACAGTTTAATAGTACGGTATGACACTTGTTTAAAATATTTTACAAAAGACATTAAATGGTGCTTATTACACATTAATATACAGCATATAAAGGTATTCAGTCATTTCAACCTGTACATTTCCCCTCCCTCCCACATTTACACTACTCTGACACACCAAACACTGGTGTCTACTGTTCTAAAAATCTTCAGATAAAAATCCAATACAATGTTTTTCCATTTTTAAAAACAAAGTTTAAATTATCCTTTTTATTACAAGGACAGTTCTTCTCTAAATTTGAACTAAAATAAATTTTCAGTATTATCTCTTGAACAAAGACATTTAAAGTGAATTCACACACATAGAAAGATAGCTTTTTCCTTTAGAGTGCAATTGTCAGGGATATTTAATAACAACAGACCCCTCTCCCCAGCGGAACAGTTGAAAAACAGCAAGCCAATCCAAACTGACCCTCAGTGTAGAAATTTACACAAAAGTAAACTTTTGTACTATTTGAGACATTGCTTTTCATGAGCTTTTATAGTCAACCTCTTTCAATAACATTTTCAAATGGAAGTATTTGCATAGAGCAGCCTAGTACTTTTCAAAAGGACCATTCAACAAGTGTTGTAACACAAGATAAGGCACATGTTTTTTCTTCTTTTCCTTCTTCGGTATTTAAGATTCAGAACTAATCCAAAGGAGACAGGTTTCTCCTAGATAACTGTTTTTACCCTGTTCTACCTGAAGAATTAAAAAAGCAACAAAATACAAAACCAAGTCTCAGTCTTTAACAAAAGGAAAAACTGTACATACAGAAGCATCTGAAATTCTAGAGGGAAAGAAATGTTACATTTAATACAGAAGGAACATACTGCTTATAGGTCTCTAGCTTTAATAACAAAATCAAAGCAACTACTGAATTGTCAGAAATATGGATGACCAAATTTTTTTTACAGTGAATGCTTTTGTTTTCCTACAAGCTCCTTTCAGAAATAAGGTAGCTACGTTGTGAGGCACTTAAGGCTAACTGTAAAGGAGGAATGCAATGGATTTGGTTGTACAAAACCTAGAATTGCATATCAAGTCCTTGTTATCAAACCTTCTACTAAAGTGCTGGAACCTGAAATGTAAAATAAGAGGACAAATTTTAAACTACTAAATAAGATAAGTGATAGAAAGATGCAAATCTGCAACAAAACTAAGTGCTTCATTTACTCCTCTGTTTAGAGCATCAGTTTAAAGAAAGCCTAAATTTCTAAAAGAAATTTTCCTATGTCATTCCAAATAAGATTGTCAAAGTGCCCATTTTATTTTCTAAACCATAAAACCATTTGCCTTATCTTATGTTCTACAATGTGATGCAGTTAATAATATTGCAATAGTGCATATTTTCACTGTCTGAAAATTACATGTGCACACTTTCAGGCCATAACAGCTCCAACTTCCACCTACAGTATCAGGTTTTGGATGACAAATCCTAAATGCATGCATATTAAGTGCAATCACAATTTTCAATCTCCATTCAGTAATCCAGTCTTGGTTTAAATGCTCCACAGGATTTTGGTGTATAACTACATAAAACCACTGGATGCCAAATCTGAGAAAGATCTGGATTCTGTTGGATGATGAAGAGGCTGAAGATGTGGTTCTGGTTGGGTGTTGACATCTAACTGTGGTGGATATGCATCGTTGAGGTTTCCTCCATTTATACTATTCTGAAACTGGAAAGAAAAAGAAGGCAACTCTTATTATAAAGGAACAGCTTCCTCTTTGTGATTTAAAAACCTGCATCCGGTTACAAAGGAAACATGCAATTTTGCATGCAGTAAAGATCACTTCACTGCTTAAGCAAGAGAGTTGTGTCCAGAATGGTTTATGCAAAGAGTTGGGTCCAGAATGTCAGTAGCTCCCACTGAACTGAATGTAAAGCTACTGATTACTGACTCAAGACTCACTGACTCTAAATGCAACTTAATTTGGGTTCAACCCAATATCTGCAATTCCCAGGAAACATTTAACAGAGAACCTTGAAAAATACGTCAGTGGCTTCCTCACTGTAGATAATTCAGGTTGACACCTTTTAACTGCCACAGCTAAATGCTATGGAATTCTGGGATTTGCATATTGGTGTGGCACCAGAACTCTCTAGTTATCTCACAAAACTACAAATCCCAGAATTCCATAGCATTCTGCCATGGCATTTAAAGCAAAGGCAACCTGGATTATTTATGGAGTGAGGATGCAGCCAATGTGAAACATTCATGAAAGAACAATAGCGACAGGGCTTAGAATGACAGGCTGTAATTCAAATCAGTTCATGCCAGTTCAGTTGGCTTGTAACACTTCTTTTTTTCCAATAGCAGTCATTTGCAGATTATGAAAAACCATTCTAGAGAGTCTATCCCAAAACTATTAAACTGGAAGGAGACTTAGAGGTCACTGAGCCAATGCAGGAGTTACTCTGCTTCCAAATTCCTGATACATGGCCATCTAGGCTGCATCCACACTGCAGAAATAATCCAGTTTGACAACCCCTTAACTGCCATGGCTCAATGCTAGGGAATTCTGGGAACTGTAGTTTGTTGTGGCACCAGAGCTCTCTGACAGAGAAGACTACTATATATACTGATGTATAAGTCTAGAAATTTTAGTCAAAAAAATTGACCCCAAAAACCTAGGTTGACTTATCCATGAGTCAACATAACTACTATACTTAAACTCTTTTTAAAAAGGGAACCATCCTCTGGTGAAAGGCAAGAAGAGTGCAATCTGTCCTGGAAGCACTGACCTCCTTCTGCTCTCTCTTCCATCCAGCTTTTAGTGTGAGCCAAAACAGTTATGCCTGCCATAATTTTATAGGTTCTTTGGCACTGTTTTCCTTTGCTTCATCATCATTTAGATCCTTTGTTGCATGTCCCTAAATTTTACCCTCGACTTATCCAAGGTTCATATCAAAATCCAGAATTTTACCACCAAAACCTGCTGTCGACTTATACATACAGTCGAGTATATATGGTAAATGTCTCACAAAACTACAGTTCCCAGAATTTCATAGCACTGAGCCATGGCAGTTATGGCGGTGTCAAACTGGATTATTTCTACAGTGTGGATGCAAGTCTAGCCTTTGCTTAAAAACTTTTAACTATGAACCTTTAATTCTAAAAATCTTTTGTTTGTGGGCTGCAATTCAAAAAAGATGCTGGGGAAAAAACCCATCCGCACATGGTAGGTAATAAATGTCCATTTGGCTTCTAGATCCTGTAACGTTTGGGGATTACTCAGTAAAACAGCTGCAGCCTATGTGCTATGTATGCTTCAAGAGCCAGAAACTCTTTTTAACTACTGAAGACAAGCCTTTCCCCCCTGTACTGCAGGCTTAGGCTAGGATCCAAAGAGCTGTTCAGGCTCATACAAGGGTCTTGGATGGAATTTTTGATATTTTCTCCTTTAAACAACTTAGTCTCTATAGTATTTCACAAAATACCCTTGAAGTACCAGTCACTTTCAACATCAAACTGCCATTTTAAACAATTAGAGTCCCTTTACTATAAAGAACCAGTTGTAAAAATGAAATTCAAGGAACCTTCAATCATATCGGCTGGTATTTGCAAATATAGATTTCCAACAGAACCCAGATGTCATGGAATGGGAGTCATACTGAAACCATCCCAAAAAATACATTGGCTAATTATGAAGTAAAAGCCTTACTATTCTATTTCTTCAAGGCCTTTAAAGGTTTTCAAAACTCAGCTGCTCTATAAAAATCTAAAAGAGGGCCTTATTACTCTGCTATAGAGTAGATTAATGTCATACAACATGTAAGACGTATTGCAATTGCAATAGCAGCTTCATTTATAAACCGCTTCATACCACCTAAGCAGTCTAAGTGGATTACAACTGTAAGCTAATTGCCCCCAACACGCTGGGTACTCATTTGAGTGACCTCTGAAGGATGCAAGTCTGAGTCCAGCCTGAGCTGGGCTGGTATTGAACTCGCAACCTTATAGTGAGTGGCTGCACTACAGGCATTTAACCACTGCACCACCAAGGGCTCTTCAAATAATCTAGTCTCTTACAAAAGTATTTTTATTTGTTCTAATTAGAAGATGTACACCATCCTTCTGCAAATTTATTGAGTTCCTCAATGGTTATATTCCGTATATTGTAAGCTTGGATCAAAAGTTAGGCCTGTACTCTGTTTGACTTTAAAGAAATCGCCCATCCAGAAATGATACTATATTATGTAGACAAAGTCAAGTGAGAGTTCTGGAACAGTTTAACTAGTCTTGACAGTATGCATATCAGCAAATTGGAGGATTAGCCAACTGGTATAAATATGCTGTCATACTGTAACATACATTTATTCAGAAATCCATTTAATTTTATTGAAGAAATTATTACTTTTCATAAACAAACAGTTGTGTGGCATTTGTAATGCTTACAAATATATTACAGCACATGTTTTGATGGACTATAGACTGCTTTTTAAAAAAACCAACCAATAGCAACAGCAACAGCACTTCATTTATATACCACTTTGTACTGAACTAAGCAGTCTCTAAGCGGTTTACAACTGTAAGATAATTGCCCCTCGGAAAGATGCAGGCCTGAGTCAACCTTGAGCCCTGGCTGATATTGAACTTGCAACCTTATGGTTTTGAGTGAGTGGCTGCAGTACTGTGCCACTAGGCTCCTAATAAATGAGATACAGAGATACAGCATGAAAAACAATTGCTTATTTTGACTCTGGAATATTTTGTGGGAAGCACTCACACTTCAAATAACATGAACTGCTTAGAGAGTGTGTAGAACTATAAAGCGGTATAGAAATGCAAGTGCTATTGCTATAATCAATTTTCACATGTATGTCCTCCTTCAATAGTTTTCTTCATTTCCTCACAATATTGTCTATTTTTGTATGGCTCAACTCCTGGGAGAACCATCAGTGGTGAAAATCAAGATATGAGCCTACAATATTTTTATTCATTCCTGTTCTAGACATGACAGTAACTCTACATCCAGGTCTCTCAACTTTCTGATAGCTTCCTCTACTTTTTTACAAGAATAAAAACTGGTAGGAATTAGGAATAAAATAAGTAGAATTCATTGTAATACCCAACAGAAAGCACTCATACCCAAGCTCTATTTCAGACTGACCTAAACAAGCATTAGTTCTCATGACTGAACCCCTTGAGCTTTGCCAGCTGTTGTCACCTCCACATCCACTTGTCTCATTCCTTCTGTGGACTGTTTATAGCAATATCTTGGATCTCTAGTAGGGATCTTTTACACTGAGGCACGGTATGCAGAGGTGGCTCTATGGCAAATTTTATCCTCTCTGGATTTAAAATTTTCAAGTTCAATATACAGTATATCACTGATAGATTGTAACTACAACTCAAAAAACAATTCCAAAAAAAGAAAGAAGAAAACAATGTTCCTACACTTCTCAGAATTACTAAAGAAACCCACGGGGGATAGGAGGGTTAAAATGTTGTGGCTAGTGTCAGCAATTTCCAGAAAATCATTCAAGATAACAAAAAGATTTTTTTTTAAAACCCTGAGAACTACAGAACAAATGCCACAACTTCCCAAGACATTTGTCCTCTCTAGAGGCTCCCTGAATATGCATAATATATCCCAGTATGATAAAACAGAAATAGTGAAACACGAGGGAACACCTGAATCAAGGAACAGATATCTGAAGAATAAAAAAAGTGAATATTTATCTCCCCAACCCCACAGCTCATCGTTTTGTTCAATAGGACAAGAACATCATTCCTAATGACTATTAAATACTTTTATTTATTAGCTGAAAATTCTGAGGGCAAAATGGAATGTTTCAGAAAAACATGATGGGTTTCTTGTTTGGCTACATGAATACATCATGAAGCTGCATCAAAGGTAGACTATGCTGTCTATGCTTACTCAAAATGGATTTATATTTTTGTTATGTTTCATTGTCCTTTCTGCAGAGAGATATGCTCTTGCTCCTAACTTCTGCTCAATCCTAAAACTGAATAAACCATTGGCAAAATAGAGTTGGGAGCATATCTTTTATCTCTCTTTCCTTTCTCTTTCTATCGGAATGCCAAGGCATCAAGAGCCAGCAGGAATGTTCCCCTCCAAAATGTTACCCCGGCAGTGAGCTGTTCCTGTATGTTTTGAAAATATCAGAGCTTATTTTTGTTTGGATACTAAGTGTAATTGTGAACTTAGATTTAAAGTATAGGGTGTGGAAATGGAGCAGAATAGAGATCTTCATTCTTGTTTCAGTTCTTAACAGTACTAATGAAGAAGAGGCAGAGATCAGCTATTATACGTACACAATGAAATCCTATGAATGTCTTAAAATGTAGGTACAATGGGGATTAAACATATGTCAGCTGGAATAGGTTTGCACCCTTAGTTTTCACACAAGCCTACAAGTAAAGATATGATCTAGAAAGACCTCTAGCACTTAGTATATTGGAAGAAGAGAGAATTGGAATTAAGAAAAAATGAGCAAATTGAGATTTTTTTATTTTATTTTTTGCTCTCGGGATGCAAGGAGTGTTTAGGCAATGCTTAAGAAGATGATGTAAACAAAAACAATCTGCAAGCATCTAGCATTAAAAAGTGGCAATAAAGCCTCACTGAATAAAGAATGAACGATTCCAAGCCATTCTTTGTTCATTATTTGATGATATCAGGGCTCAAAACTTTCAACAATGCTTCAGCCAAATAAGTAGGCACAATGAATCAGTTTGTATACACTTTAAACAATGTTCTAGCATTCTTGCAGTACCCCTAGCTTTCCTGCAAACTTCTTTCCCTTTCAGTCAACTGGAGACAAAAAAACCAACATGCAAAATACATACAGTACTGCCTTTCCCAAAAAGGATGCCAAAGAAATGGTTAAATTGGTACTTCATATCTTGCTTGGGAGGAAACGCTACTGAACTCAGTGGGATTTTCCCAAGCATATGTGCATTATATTGAGATAATAGTAATCAAGTGGCTCAACCACTTACTTCATTGTCCATTTCCCCTAACTGAGGAATTTCTAAACTTAAGACTCTTTTCCCTATGTCAGTGGCTCTGGATGTGATTTGAGAGGCAGCAAGCTGGAGGATTTTATTTACCCCTTTCCATGGAAGTAATGATCTCAATGACAGTCTACCTCCCTTAACCTTTAATTAATGTTCTGCGCATGTTAAGTATGCTTACAAAGCTGAAGATCTTGGGAGTGTAGGGTCCAATCCTATTTTATTAATAGCTTGAATTTTTCCATTTATTTCCTTCTTACATCCCTGGAGACATTTCACAATAGCTTTCTAGAGTAAACCAGCAAATGTCTTCTCCAATTAGATGGTTCTCTCACAACTTTTAATATTGATGTCTTTCTTCCACTATCCTCCTTTTTCAGCCATTTGCTTCCACTCCCTCTTCCCGGTACTGTACTTCATTTTTCTCCATTCCAGTCTGCATCTCTCTTGTGTATGACTATTGTTATTTTGACTACATGTGACATCACTTGAAGAACTAAACTGGAACTAGAATATAAAATTAATGTGGATCTGTAACAAAATGCTACAGTGTCTTCTCAGTATCTTTTCAGGGATCCAGCATGCCTAGGATAGAACACTGACAGCATTACCAATATCTGGAGGAAAGAGATAGCTTCAAAAAGGAGGAAGGAGTAAAGGTCCCTTTGCTCTTTTTCAGTCTCTTGATTTATTTTTATTATACTGTACTATATTAAAAGCTTCAAGACTGACAGTCCCAACCTATTCTATTGCAGGAGAAGAAAAATACTGGTTTCTGGAGAAATGAAATGGAAAGGTGTCCCCTCCTTTCCTGCAGTTTGCCCAATGGAATGTAGGAAGCAATGAGAGCCAAGCACATTATGGTGAACTTGAACTATTTACATCTCAGGAAAGTCATCCCTCCCCCACGCATACTAGATGAGACCCTCACCATTTCATAAGTCCTGGAAGCTAACAAGAACACATCTTGATCAAGATGTTTTGGAAGTCTTATTGTAAAAAAGTAGCAAACTAACCAATCATGTACCTTGGAAATCCACTAAATATATGGAATAATAGTAATAATTATAAGTATTATTATTATTATTATTATTATTATTATTATTTCTATACCGCTTTTCCGCAGTGATCAAAGCGGTGTACATAGTAAAATTATTAAAACAACATAAAATTAAAAGCACATTACATTAATTACAATATACAATTAAAGTCCAATTCATAGGTGTATGTGAGAGGGAGAAAAGGGGATCGAACATAACTTCAGTGTACATGGGGGAATGCTTGGTTAAAGAGAAAGGTTTTAAGTCTCTTTTTAAACAGTTCAAGGGAGGTAATGTGACAGAGCTCCTCGGGAAGACTATTCCAATGCTTGGGGGCCGTTACTGAAAAGGCCCTCTGAGAAGTAGTAACATATCTCGAAGTAGTGACTTTGAGCAAGTTCTTCCCGGTTGTTCTGAGAGTGCGGGGCGGATTATATGGGGAGATGCGGTCCTTCAAGTAACTCGGGCCCAAGCCATGTAGGGCTTTATAGGTAATTACCAACACCTTGTATTGTGCTCAGAAGCAAATAGGCAGCCAGGGAAGATCTTTTAAGATTGGTGTTATGTGGTCAAACCTGGAACAACCGGTGACCAATCTGGCGCCTTGTCTGGAGATGACCCATTCACAACCAAATTGATTGGCTCAGACACCAAAGTTTTCTTATCAAAAAGTACAATGATGATGACTTTGCTTTTTAAAATATCTTCTAAAATTATCTTGTGTGAATTGTGACTTTGAATAGTCATTCAAATAAACTAATTAGAGAATATCATTTGCATAATCTGAAATTATTCTATATGAAATTGTTGTTGTGTGCCTTCAAATCATTAACCAACTTACGGTGACCCTAAGGCAACCATATCATGGTGTTTTCTTGGCATGTTTCTTCAGAGGCGGTTTGACATTGCCATGCTCTGAGTCTGAGAGTGTGTGACTTGTCCAGGATCATCCAGTGTGTTTTCACGGCTGAGCTGGGATTCAAACTCTGGTCTCCAGAGTCACAGTCCATTGCTCAAACCACTACACCATGCTGCCTCTATTGTATATGAAATATGAAATAATATTGTTTTATAGTACTTAGCAGACATTCACGTGCCTTTAGTGCACTCTGGCATCTGCTCTTATTTTACTTGTCTTGCTCATGAAAACATCCTTTGAGAAAGTACCACTGATCCCATTTCAAATTTTAAATTGAAAACCCAAATGTTATGATGTTAGTTTTAAACATTATAGTTACAGGTTTTAGAACATGTAACATCTCACAAACTGAAAGTAAAACCTCTTACTTGCCATGAATGTTCCAGCCATTCAACTACACTCACAAATCACAATCCAGAACACAGTTTACAATATAACCCAGGTTTAAATAATGTAACATAATGTAACATCCTCTTAAAATCTAGCATTTGCGAAATCAAGCTGCGCTTTCCCTGTAATTTTGACAGTCTGTGTCACTCTGGACAAAACAAAACAAAACAAAAACCAAATAAAGGACATTGGAAGAAATAGCACAGTTTTGATTATTTCTCCCTCTTCAATGCATCTTATTAGGGAAAGAATAAAAATATATGTATTTGGATTAACTGTAATGTCTTCATGGTCATCTGTCCTTTGTAACAAGAAAAAGGCTGTTTTTTCCAGATTTTCCCACTGTTTATATAATTGAAGTTTCAGCATCTCTTGCCTGAATCATTCATTTCACTTGTTTCACTGGTGTTCTACTCTAAAAGCTTTTTCAAGTTCATTCCAGGCCAAATAGGGAAATTCTTGAAGGCCTGGGGAGATCTCTGTTTCACATGAATACTGAATCAGAAAATAAACTGTAAAGCTCTAAACTAGTTAAAAATTGTAATAGCCAAACAAATACAGATAACTTAGCTCTATTAAGTATAAGGTTTTGCAGTCCAACATTCAAATAATATTACCCTAGGTGCAAGAATCATGCTGGGAAGATATCTAACAGTGAACATATTAGAGCGAGATGAACAATGGCAAACATCCAACTATTTACATGACAGATACACAGGCAAATCAAGCAGGCTTTTTCAAACCTACTATCTAAAGAACCAATACAGTAAACAAGAGCCAGCTAGCATCATTGCTAGATACAATCCATCTATGTTCCAAGTAAATAGAGTACATATGGGAGGAAATTCTTTGACTCTACAAAAATCTCCATGCATGGAAACAGCACTTGAACTGGGCAATGCCCATACTGTTCATTAATGCTATTAAACAGGTCCCTTCGCTGTAGCTTCCAAATAAGATACATTTCCAAACTGATTTACAGACATGAATATTTCTATTCTCTGTGGGTGCAGGCACAGCAACCCATAGACAGTATGCTCAGTGAAGCGATTATGGTAGGAAAGTGAAGAATTTTCTCTGTACATTGAAGGGTACCATGATTAAGAAATTAATTTAGACAATGTAACATAAGAGGTGATGCCCACTGTAAAACTTATTCCAACAGGATGAACGTGACAAGTCCTCAAAAAAGACTGAAATTATTTGGAATTATCCCTTAAATTAAGAAGAGACTACATGGAGATCAACAAGCCAAACAAAGCACTGAAAATAGTATAGGCCAAGTCTAGTGTCATAATTTATAAAAGTCTAGTGACCATTCATAAAACTATACAGTACCTTCCCTGAAAAATAAGGATATATATGTTCTTTCCATCTCACATCTTTTTCCTTAGCTTATGCCAGCCTCCTGAATAAAAACGTCCAATAATCTTTCCAAGATTCTAGGACTCTGGCAAGTCTCCAAAGGAACAGAAGTACTGTGACACTTCTTATTCGTTTGTATAACTATGGTCCAAAACACACTACAGAAATAATCCAGTTTGGCACTGTTTTAACTGCCCTGGCTCAGTACTAGGGAATCCTGGGAAAGGCAGTTTATTGTGGCACCAGAGCACTTTGACAGCAAAGGCTAAATGCCTCATAAAAACTACAGTTCCCAGAATTCCTTAACATTGAGCCAGGGCAGTTAAAGCAGTTCCAAACTGGGTTATTTCTGAAGTGTGTTTGGACCAAAGCAAACTTGATTGAATCTTTTTTTAAAAAATAAGACTCTTCTATGATCTTATGGGTGACAGCCATCAACCTAAGAACAAACTGGAGATGTTCTGTTAAAGAGTCTGAGAACCTAAGCATCCTGCCTAAAAACTAAGAGTTCAAAGATACAGCTGTGTTAGTCTGCAGAATCAGTATGTAGAGAGATCTTGTAGCACCTTTGAGACTAAAACTAAGAGGTTATGGATTATACATGATGATTTTTTGTTGCTGAAATACAATATAGTATGGATAAATTCCAGTTGTGTTTAACATAACAATATGTTAAAACTTGAAAATAAATATGTAAGCAGGATAAGTAGCTAAAACACAATTTTCCCCATACATCTTCAGTAGGGTAAGCAAACCTGAGATCTGTTTTTGACTAGGTCTCAAGACTGCCCTCTTTAAGACCCACTAACCAAAGGCTTTTAAAAAAGTTATGCACTTAGAACTACAGAATTGTCAGTGTATATTTTCCCCGTCTCCCATAATACAATTTAGGGTTGTGAGGCCACTGTGTTGCTGGTATTTTCACACAATTGAGAGTCAGAAATTCTGTGGTAAATCACCCAACTAAACAGTAGATCAAGAACTTTATTTTGCCCTTTCCTGATCTAAAGTTTATCTTTTATCATAGCAAATAAATGTCACTACTTTTGTGTGCTGTATAGTAATGGTACTAGAATTATGGAGGCTAATATGATCTAAAGGTCATAACTTCCAAGCCTAATCTTAAGGCAAGATTCTCAATACAGTGGCTCTTTCAGATAAATCCTTATGACAGTATACAGTAAACAGAGAGATACTGTCACCAAGTTTGGTCACTAGACCTACATTCACTTACTATTGTTAGTCACAAATTCATATAAAAAGTCACTTAAAAGAAGAATTCCTTTTCTTTCCCATGACATTTCCGATCATTAACAAATAATTTGAAGACTAGCACTACGATTGCCCTTCTATGACCAACATATTGTTTAGCAAGTCTTTGAAACTAATCCGACATCATTAAACAAGTTGAAAGCATGGTCACATAGATACAAATATGGTTTAAACCCCTCTTTCTAACAATATACTGCATTCAATACTGTTTTAAAATTAATACTATGCCAAATATTAATTAGGTTTGTCCTTAAACATTCATTGAATACTTTTATCTGCTAATATGCCTTAATTTATTTTCTGTTGAAAGTGAGGACAAAATATTTATAAAAACATTGTTGTGTGCCTTTGATAATAAAGGTAGAAGTCCATATACACTTTCATAAGAATTTTAGAATTGATTGAAAATGGTGACTTGAGATTCTTCAAGAAAAAATAAATATAATTTCAGATCATCCAAGTATAATTACACAATGCCAATGATCTAAAAGAAGGTGAGGATACTAAGGAGACTGAGAAGAAAATAAATCAAATATTAAAGCACATCTCTGCCACCATGAGGACCATGAGCTAAGTTGTGAAGTACAGAGATACTACATTTAAATTAAAGAATTAATAGCCTATTGAAGAATATAAATACTGGAGCAGACGAACAGGAAAACAAACAAACAATTCCAGCTAAGTACTTCTCAGAATAATCCCACAAATGACCCCTGAAATATAATTTAACAATTGTATAAAAAGAATGACTCAGGTTAAAATTAAAAGCAGTTAATAACAGAGACTCTTGGAACACTGACAAAAACAGCTTTTCATGGTAACAGTCAGGCAGAATTGCAAAGAATCCAGGCTTCTTATTATCACCAACATGCCATACTGTTCCCTCTTGGCTCTGCCCACCAATGGGGGAAGCTAATTTAACCAGACATTCACCAGAAATGAAAACCTTAGCTTTGCAGCCAAACTGATCCTCCTGGTTTGTCTCTCACTTGACAAACCAGAATCAAAAACCAGAACTCTCAGTTTTGATGTAATACTAAACTTTTACTTTCTGGTTAATTTCCAATTAGTTAAGCTGCTGTTGATGGCAGGAAGAGCCAGGGAGCATGCCCCAACATACGACTTGTAAATCACAAACCAAAATTTTCTACAATTCATGTTTCTTGTTGCATGCAAAACCAGCCAGACAATATTCACAAGTCAAAAACACCAAAATACTACTTTAGAAATGTATGTTCCATACCTTGCTTAACAATGCTTGCTGTCCTGATACCACAGGATTGTACTGCATTTGTTCTGTACAGTTTGGCTGAGTTTCAGATACACACTGGTACATTGACACAGCACCAGCATAGCACGTCTGAGGGGTTACTATAACTTGTTGAGAGTTTATTCCACAGGCCTGACTTTCAGGGACTTGTTGCAAGCAATTGAGAAAATCCTCTAAGCCAGAAGAGCTGGAATAAGTTGATCGGTCAAAACTTCCTACTGGGAAGTCTATCTGCGTAAAATCTGAAAGCTGTGAAACCATGCTGGTGGGCTGCTTGTAGGGAATAAACTCCTGCCTACATGCATAGGTTGCTGCATTGACTTCAGATTTGTAAGGGAACTCCTGAGTTATTTCTTGCATGCTGGAAAACACATATGGCTGTGTCTGTTGCTGTGAAGGATTCAGGGACATGCTGCTGACAGAATTCCAGTTTGTGAACATCCCATTGACCTGCATGCATTTCATTTTCTGACATAGTTGTTGCTGATGCTGATGTTGTTCCACCACAGATTGTTTCTGCTGATGGTCCAGTTGCTGATGCTCTGCTTGCTGCTGCATTAAACAGGCCAAGTTCTGAACCATGGGCTGCTGCTGCTGGCAACCTGAGTACAATAGGTCAGTCTTATTTAAGGACTCTTGAACATAGGTCAAGATTTCATCAGTTATATCAATGTCTCTAATGTCATCCACACCAGACAGTTCATTCTTAAAAAAGTCTTCATCTTGCTGAAAACTTTTTATATCTTCAAAGTCAACACCTAGAGTTTTCATGATGTTGTACAGTTCATTATTTTTGTTATCCTGAAAAATACCCATACTGTCTTCAGGAAGCATTAAATTATTTTCCTGGGGGCACTCAGTCTGTTCTTGTTTGAGGATGCTGTTATTCCTCACTGGCAAAATATTTTCCTGCCAATCACTGGCCATTACATTATCCAGTTCATCCCTGGTGTCCACAAAAAGATTCCTTTCAAAGGAGATTTTATTTGAAGCAGGTGGGCAGAGATACACAGATTCATCCTGCTGCAACATTGCCCCCAGAAGTGAACTGGGATCAACAGATTCTTTGCGCAGTGCAGTCTTGGAAGCAGCTCCTTTTCCAATGCCACTTTTAACCTTTGCCTGAGAAGAATCCATTAAGCCAAGCTGGGGAAACGTCACTTCATATAACACGGCCTCACCTGTAGCGAACATGAAGGGCAGCTCCATGTTTCGCTTCCGTAAGTGCTCAGCCCCTTCTTCATCTCTGAATTTCAAAATACCAAAAGCAGAATGTTAACTGTTGTAATTGCACAAGAGTAAAATGGCTAGGATTTATTTTAATGCTATAATAGACTATTTCAAATACTTGAACAGACCTGAGAAGCAACTGATGGGGAAAACAGTTAGGACTTTCAAAATAACAGATTTGGTTGTAGCTAGGCTGTGTGTCAGAAGGTGAACAATGTGTGTGTGCGTGCAATATAATTTCTGAAGCATACATGATTTCAAACCCAAACACTAGTAAAATTTTAGGGTGAGATAGTTAAGAATCAAATCCTTCTTCCATAGACAGGCACACAGAACAAACAACAAACTATGCCAGTCCTATAAATTAATGCAAAAAGTCATGTTTTAGCTGAGATGGGAGTGGGGAGAGAAACAAAGTTGCTTAAGTAACTTTTTTTTCGGTATTTATCCTACTTCTCTTCCAGTAAGATATGACAACTATAACTATTAATCTTCGGTAGATATATTATACTAGCTAATCTTATTTACAAAAATGGAGTCTGCAAGATCTGGTCGGTAGCCACTTACGTAAGAGGTCTCTGAGTTGCAATGATATAATCTGGTCTCCCATTTTTGTAAACCAGGCGTGCATTTGCTTGAACCCAGGCCCAACGGTTTTCCTTGGTAAGTAGTCTAAAAACAGTCATACCACTTTCTCCAGTCTTTATCACTAGAAAATTAAAATAGAAAAATGTGCTTAACTTTTCCCAGTTAAGTCTGACAGTCTAAAGTTTATGCTCATATATAAAGTTTAATAATCCATAAGTTATCTTTGTTATATTACACAGGGCGTGATCCACAAGCTAATAATGCTAATATTTGTGAGTCTCCTAAAGCTTTAAAAATGCATGATCTGCTTATTTTCAGGGTAACAGGCAGAGTTCTGTATCATATTAGTAGAAATGTAACATTGCTAAAGCAGAGAGATACAATTCCTTGGAACCCACAAAGTCAATAACTGAGCTCTCAAGTAGTTTAATTTTTTCAGTTACAGTTGTTTCCTAGAACAAAGGGCACTGCAGTTACTTTTCCTAAGCAAAGGCAAGAAAAATAGTATCAGTGAATTCTAAAGCATGCTACAGATCAAGGAAAAAGCACACACTTTCACCAAAAGTGTGACATAAAGATTCTGATAAAAAGTAGACCAAGTAGATCAAGGTCAGAACACATTCTAAATTTAGACTTTGGGGGAAAAACTCTCTTAGAAGCAGTAAATCTGCCTGAGAAAATTGCTGAATTAGCAGCAAGGAAGGCAGAGAAAAGGAAGTGCAAAGAGCAAGATTTAACAGGAACATGGAGGCTCAAGCTAAAGGATTCCATATGGGAATATTAAAATACTGCTTCTGCAAACATAACCTCGCTTGTTTAGTAGAAGGAAATGTCTAGAAGAAAGCCCTTATTAGAAAAAGTGGAAAGAGTATCTTAAGATACATTTCAGAATTTATTTTGGTGCATATTTTTTATGCAATGGGCTCAACACAAGATAGCTCTTACTTCGGACATGTTTCTCAGCACAATAGAGCATGTCGGCTGCATGAATAAACTGGTATCCTGTTCCTCTCATGCACAGTTCTGCTTCTGTGTAACCCAACACAATTCGTCCTCTGCAAGAGATATTATTTAGAATATTTTATGGCACATTTCCACAGCCCAAGACAGAAATAATAATAAATCCCCCTAATCATGCTCTAAAATTTTAGGGCATCATCATACCCCCCCAAAAACAGAATTCATTACAAAAACCAAATAAGCAAAAACAACAAACACTAGCCAACAGCCAACTAACAACTATAATCAAATACTCCTTTCCACCTACCTCCATACAAAATATCTTACATCCTTACCAGAAACATTAAAGAAAATAAATGAATTTTGGGAGCGGGTGCTGTGGACATCACAGTCCTGGCCTCATTGTTGCCAGTGGCTACTCTTTCCTGGCCATCTGCTCCACGCCTAAGTGCTTCTTAAGCTATCTAATGTGGGGGACTGACATCTTTGCCAATCCTTTTTCAGATGGTTTCAAGGCAGATTGGGGCCATGGTATGTGTTCACTGAAGCCCCAATCTGTCTTTGGGAGGGGCTGCTTCAAGCCGCCCTTTCCACTGGTCTATTTCACCCCCAAGTCTCTGAATTCTACCCTTCTTTGTTTAAAATGTACAAGCTACCCTATGCAATTTTATTTGAAGTATATAGGGGAAATTATCATACATGGATGATGCACTTACTTTGCGTCACATCCTATAGGTGTGAAGTCCAGCTTGTGCTTAGTTCTGAAGATGAAGTTTTTGGTACGTATTTCAAGAATGGATGGAGGTTGCAGTGGAGTAGCCACTGCAAACAAAGCCAGCTGCGGAGACAGAGCAGCTCCATCCTTCCCCTTTTTATTCTGTCCATGGAGAAACTTTAATCTCCCTTGAAAATTCATGGCCTTTGGAGGAGGAATATACATGATATTAATTTTTGCTTAGATGTAACTGTAGATAACAGAGATTATATATTTTTAATTTCACTTATAAATAATAATTTCATCAGCTATTTATATATGAACCAAAACTGTTGAGGAATGCCGAACTTTAAACACTTATTCATAAAAAATGAAGAATTAAGAAAATACATATTGTTGTGCATTATATGAACAATCCACAGATAGATGATAATAATAATAATAATAATAATAATAATAATAATAATAATAATAATATTTATTTATATCCTGCCTCTTCCGCTTTGAGGATTGAGGCGGGTAACAGCAGAGTTAATACAGTATACAACAATAAATACAACAAGCCCCACAAGACCCCGGCCCAACTCTCCCTTCAAACATAATTTATAAAAAAGGTAACTTCTACTATTTTTGTTTTCTACACTGGCATCTTTTATACAAAGATCTGAAATCTGTTGATTGTCCTACTAATAGAAGAGGCATTACTAACAGAGTTCTTTACTGCTAACATGTGCAGCATTAAACAACCATTACAAAGATCTTAATTCTCTACCCTCACCCCAAAAAAAGCACACTGATAGAAATACACTGATAGAAATTGGGTAGTGTGGCTTTGAAATGTGGCCCTTAGTATTCCATCTCCTTGTTGAACTAAACACTCGGTGGACCCGGATCACAGTCGGTATGGTGAAGTCTATTCATATTTAAAAATGGGACAGCTATAATAATTTTTCATGTTTTTAAAAGTCTGGTGAAGATCTGGATTCCAGTGGTAGACAGACTGTACAGACTTCTATTTTTAAAAAAGTTGGTGCATTTCCTTCCCAGATGGGGAAGATTGGGACCAGAGAGCAAGACATTCAAATAAGCGAGGCATTGCTGAAGTGGACCACAGTAGCTAATGTGTCTCATTAGCTTTTGGTTTTGGAAAAAGCTACATTAGAGCTTCAGTGTTACTGCAAAAAAGTACTTGGTTTTAAAACAATCAAATGCATATACTGTACTAGAAAATTCAAACACTTCTGGAATTTTAGGGCCAAAGTCGGGAAGTTATACGATTTTTTACAATCATGTAAAATTAGGTATGACAATGAATTAGATATGACAATTACTCAAACTGAAAAAAGAGAGAAATATATAAAGAATCCATGATTTCCCATTATGGGAAGAGAAAGCTTTTGGGCCACATGCATTTCATCAATTTTTTTCCATCTTTTCCTTATAGGAAATCAGCTTAAACCTTCCACTTTCAGTCTGCAAAAAGCCTGTGATTCTCTGTTCTATGTTTGTACTTTACAATAAATCAGGATGAGATCATATTTTCAGATCCTGATACTCAACCTTTTAGATACTCAACCTTTCAGATCCTACTTTGTTATAAATCAGCCATGATTTGAACAAACCATGTTGCACCTGAGGAAGTAGACTCAAGTCTTCAATAGGTCATGCTACCAGCTTCTTTCTTTCGGTTAGTTTCAAAGGTGCTACAAGATTCCTTTGCGCATATATTTTGCTGTGTTCAATCATGGCAGGAAATGGTAGTTTAATCCAAATCTAAAGTGGAAGCTTTAAAACATTTCCCCTTTAAATCTGTAGGAGTAGTTAAGGAAGCAGAGCAAACAGGTAATGTACAAACCCAAGACACCAGGTATCGTTATTTATAATGGGAATTCAAAGCTTCCTGTTAAGTCTGAATTGTACTCTTATGTATGTGTGTACTCACTAAGAACCCAGATGAATTATCCAGTAGACAACGTAATCTACAGATGAAATTTCGTTCCATAAATGAAGAATTCTCTGGAGGTAGTTGATCAGGATTATAATATGTTGCTGTCTGTGAAAAGCCATTATCTCCTGCAAGAAAATACAATTTAAGAACTTTTTTAGGAGTGATATTTATCATTACGACAATAGCAATTACTTATATATAGGTTGAGTCTCCCTTCTCTGGAATTCTGAAATCTGAAATACTTTAAAAAATGTTTTTCATAAATGACCGAGATACTGACATCTTGGCTTTCTGATGGTTCAATGTACACAAACTTCATTTCATTCACAAAATTATTAAAAATATTGTCTAAAGTTAGGTTTCAGGCTATGTGCATAAGGTGTATATGAAAGATAAATGAATTTTTGTGTTTAGACTTGGCTACGATCTTCAAGATAGCTCATTTTATATATATATGCAAATACAGGTATTCAAAAACAACAAAACAAAACAAACCCTAAATTGAAAACACCTCTGGTCCCAAGCATTCTGGATAAAAGATACTCAATCTGTATGCCTATTTTATAATCAAGGCCCCAAATCCTAAACAAAAAGTCAGTAAAATCTTAACCAAAAAGACAATGAGAAATATGATTAACTCAACTTATCAGTTGAGAAATTTAAGCCCCAAAATTGCCCCTAAAGTCTTGGGTAGGCTTATATAAGTGTCAATGCATCAGTAGTGCTTAGAAGGGTCCTAAAGCCAACAAGCCTGATCCTCCAATCTCCATTGAACACCAATTCCTTCCCCCTCCAGTCCATTTTGCAAGCCTTTGCTTCCTATTGGAAAAACTCCCCATTTAAATCCACTTGCCTCTCTCTTGCTCCATTTTGCAAGCCCTGGCTTCCTATGGAAATAACTCCTCATTTAACCACACTTGCTTCTTTCACTGGTCCGTTTTGAAAGCCTTTGTTTCCTATGGAAAAATCTCCCCATTTAAACCCACTTGCTTCTTTTTCTGCTCCATTTGCAAGACCTGACTTTTCCCATGGAAAAATCTCCCCATTAAAATCCACTTGTTTCTTTCTCTGCTTCGTTTTGCAAGACCTGGCTTCCCATTAAAAAAAAAAAAAACCTCTCCATTTAAAACCACTTGCTCCTGTCTCCAGTCCATTTTGCAAGACCTTGCTTCTTATGGAAACAACTCTCCATTTGAATCCAATTGCTTCCTTTCTCAATCCGATATTAAAACCTCTCCTCTAGCACCTGGGAATTAGTTGGGAGAGGTCCAGAGAATGAGAAGGCGGGTCAGAAGTGGTATTTCCCCCTTTCCACCCTTCCTTATAGCCCCTAAGTTTTACCCTCAACTTATTCACGGGTCATATCAAAACCCAGGATTTTGACCCTGAAACCTTCCCTTGACTCATACACGAGGTCAACTTGTACACAAGTATATATGGTAGTATATACTAATACTGTTTATATGGAAAACTTCCAGAAATAAACCAAGTTCATTAACATTAATGTTTTTAATCTGAAAGATTTTCCATTATTATGCTTTGGTGTGAAAATTGATTTCCTAAAGAATTCCAAATAATTAGTGGCTGAATTCTCATCATCTTGTAACAGAGAAATACAAACGATTCTCCACAGACTTTACTAATCCACCTAGGCAAGTCTCCCAATTCACTCCTTCTTTTAGATTTCCTGATGTTCGAGATAACAAAATTTCATTGAGAGATGCTAGGATATATCTGTATTTCTCCCATCTCTCAGAAGGATATACAGCCCTTCCTGCGGTTTTGCGGGGGGGTCTGTTCCGGACCCCCACCCTGTGAAAATAGAAAATTGTGCATATTCAAGTCCTATTGGCTTGAATGGAGGCACACCACCATAGTGCACGCTGTGGTGGGCATGCCCCAGATTAACCCCTCTGTTCGCCTTCGGCGGAGATTCAAAGGGTGTGGACCCCAAGTCTGCAAGAATGGAGCGAGGACTGTATCTAACTCACCCTGTGGTTCATAAAATGCCTTCCCAGAAGTCATGGGGCTTCAGCCTATCCCCTTAAAGTTGGTAGTACAGATGTACCCATATGATTCAACCTAGCAAAGCTCTTCACACTACATGTCAACTGAATGACTAGTCACCTCTGCTAGGTCATGGCAACTTTGCAAAATGAGATTATCAGCACTATGAGCATTTAATGCCAGTCTGAGTTTTCTCTAGAATACCTGTAAATTACAAAGTGCTTTTCCCAACAGATATGCCACTATTTGCCACTAGTAGATTCTCACCTGGTATTATCTGTCCAGAATCTGTAGACTGTACTGGATTTAGAGCCCAGTGAAGCTGCCGCTGAAATTCTGGTCTGTCTTCTGTATGTATTAATTCAAACACACTCTGGTGTATAATGTCAGACTAAATACAAGAAATAACAACAATAAATAAATAAGTAAATAAATAAAATGTCCAATAATATTTCTAAGCTTTCTCAGCATCTGGCATCATGCCTTTTCTCAAGGACAGATTTGCCACTTTTGTGGCTCAGGGAATGGCCATTTCTAGTACTTTGTCAGAAGTAGCCTTGACAGTAAAATCTGTTCTTCAGAAGCAAAATCAAAACCGTGAAACTTTCCATATGTTCTGAAAGAGGAAAAAGTACTTACCTGCTGGAAACCCAAATAATCCTGGATTGTAGAGGACACATAAAATATAAGTGCATCTGATGTGACCACCAACACAAACCCATTTAATGCCTGTAGAGAGAACAGCAAGAATACATCACTGATGGATGTTTTTAAATTATTTTGAAATAACAGATACAGAGAAAGTGAGTTCAGACACTTTATTTTAAAAGTTAACCACTCATGTTCTAAATCTCAGTAATCTCTTGTAAAAGTAATATAGTCATCTTACTTAAGAACAACATTATATCACACAATTTATTTTAGCAAGAGTAGAGAAATGTACTAAAGATAAGAACTGAACCAACGATAACAGTACACTTAACAGTGTACTTTCCAGCTCAACCCACATTAATTTTCTATTCTGGAAAGCCATCTAGATTTATATTCAACATTCTAGAAGAAAATATTCTATAATTCATTTTTGATTTTTTAAAATACTTAATTTTTATTTTTTTCAGAAAATAATGTCTGGAGAGGGGCAGAAAAATGATTCTTTACCAAACCCCCCCCCCCAAAGTCTTCATATCTCTTCTTTGGTTGAATCATAAACACCTGTACAGTACTCTTAATACACAAAAAACATACGTTGGTTTTTTGTGGGTTTTTTGGGCTATGTGGCCATGTTCTAGAAGAGTTTATTCCTGATGTTTCGCCAGCATCTGTGGCTGGCATCTTCAGAGAATGCTACTTCAGAGAATCTGCTCCTTTTAATTATTTTATTAATTACTGCATTTATGTATTGCTTCTTATTTTACCACTGAGAAGAAGTAGAAACATTTATAAAACATAAATAAACAAATAGAAACATTTGAATGTTTAAAAACAGACTATCACTTCATACAATTAAAACAACCAGCCATTTCCCCTGGTTTTAAGAAGTGAAGCCATGTAAAACAACACCATTTTAGCTGCCTGCTGAAATGCAGAAGGGATGGAACCACTCTGATTTCTGTTGGAGAGTTTCCACAGCCTATTACTATAAAATATCAAGGTTTTTATTATCCTAATTCAGACACATCTGTGGTATCATGTTTTGGCTGCCTTAATATTTGGAATTTTGGAAACTCATGTGTCTGATCTGTCAAGCACTGGTACTGGTGACTTTGATAGATGTTACTAATTCTCAGTCTAAATAATGTTAAAGAACTAGGAAATTACATAATGAAACTTACATTTGAAGTTAACACAGCTTGGATTCAACAATCTGTCTAGCAGCTACAGACAACAAGAAATTACATGCAGGCAAGTAAGTAGGTTGGCAGCAGAGAGATGATTCTGTCACTGTGAAGTCGAAGGCTTTCATGGACAGCATCCATAGTTTTCTGTGGGTTTTTTGGGCTATGTGGCCATGTTCTAGAAGAGTTTCTTCCTGACGTTTCGCCAGCATCTGTGGCTGGCATCTTCAGAGAATACTTGCCTGGAAAAAGGTGTGTGTGTGTGTGTGTGTGTGTGTGTGTGTGTGTAACTACACACACACACACACACACACACACACACACACACAGTGTGAGCCACATGCAAATCACTCCTGCATTCCCAGGAGTATATACCCAATTTTTTCCAGGCAAGCATTCTCTGAAGATGCCAGCCACAGATGCTGGCGAAATGTCAGGAAGAAACTCTTCTAGAACATGGCCACATAGCCCAAAAACCCCATAAAAAACTATGATTCTGTCACTCTTTTCCCAGCCAACTTGGTCTTCATGCTGGTTGTGGGGAAAATGTATTTCTCCCCACTGCCACTGATGCAGGAAAGACTATCCTATACAAAGTAGGAAGCAAAGTTTCTATACATCTGCTTAGAGAACTGTACAATGTGTTTCCATGATAATTGTGAAGGGGGACATTTTGCTTTTGAAGGCAGAATGAGACACTGGCTATTAGTACACTTATTCACAAGGCTGAGGAACTGGCAATAAATTATGCAGCAAGAATTGTCTGTCAACTCACTGTACATAACTAGGGCACTGAATGCATGGGCGAGATATCACAGGCTAACCTCATAGTATCCTGGCCACATATCTTGCTTGTTCCTGACCCTGGCACTTACCTGGGCTGGTGTGGCTATGGCTGGGTGTTCAAACACCCACCTACCATCACTCTGTGGAACTGCAGCCAGATAGTTCATTGGAGCCATTCTCTGTGCAGGCCTTTGCTATACTGTAGTTCATAAGGGCAGAAATGGGGCATCTGGCTTTACCCACATGGCCAGGAGTCCCCTTCTGACTGGGGCCTGCATGTAGACTAACAGCAGTAGTAGGTAAGCAATGTGCAGCCTGTCTTTTTGCACCAGGATAAGGATTGGGGTTGGGCTAGATCCTGGCCCAGGGCCATTGGCCTGCATCACCTAAACAGAACAATGCCAGACTGGGGAAGGAGGGAGTGGGCCTTTGGGCCTGTACATACAGCCCCTAAATAAAACAAAAGAAAAAGAAAGAAGAATGTGCATGAGAAGGATTAGTTCTCATACATTTTGAAATAAGTTCTAGATAAATTAGTTCTGCTTCTTCTGCTGTGTTATGCACTTTCCCTCCTTTTTCATAACTATGACACATACCTGTAGTAAAAGTTCTCCTTCTAGCAGATGAATGCTCTCCTTGGGCTTTGTAACCCTACTGCTGTCCTGGATGCCATTTCTGTCAGGCTTTGCAGAACTGGACGATTTTAGTGCAACTACAGAAACAAATGAAATAATGTCTCAGTGCCTCTATGAAAGAATTCTCAATTGTTAAAATACGCATTTCATATTAACAGACGCTGGTCAAAATATTCTCCATATTTTAAACGTGCTTCTTTAGAGAAAAACAGTTTATCCTAATTAATTGAACAACAGTATCTGGGAGATACCATCTAGAGCAGTAACAATGACAAGACCACACTGTTTCATGCGAAATATAGTTATGTGACTGCTTCTGTTTTTATTACTGCAAATTCTTATGTAACACTTACATTTCAATCTTTGTATATACAGTGGTATAAACACTGCATACATCATGCAAGGAGTCCTGCAAGATTTTAAACAGTTAGCATAATTTTTACATCATTTCTTTCACAGTGAACAGGAAAAATGTAGTGGAAGATTATCCATTTTAAGATCTCATAGCTCTGAAGATACAGCAAAACCAGTTTCATATGATTAAACATTTACATTCATTTGCTTATATGGAACTCTCAGCAATAAGAATGAAAACAATAAAGATGCTGATTATGCACATCGATCACAATCCCAGAAGAACTTGACCACGGGTGCATGTGGAAGAAAAACACAGATTACATTAAAACAAAGATATGGCCTATATGAATGCCTGGAACTCTTAATATGTACTTATCGCTGTGACCCTGGATGCGATGCTACCATTCTCAATGATGATAAGCAGGGTTGGAGACCACCAAAGAATATCAGGTACTGTAAGCTATAATAAGAAGAAGGCAATGGCAAACCACCTCTAAGTACAGTCAGCTCTCCCCATAGGTGGGCTTGCCTTCCGCCTTTGAACTTATGCAGAAGGCAAGCCTTGGCAGAAGTAATGGGGCCCCGTGCCGTGAGCATATGCCCCATTATTTTTAATGGGGCTTGAGCATACACTCTTTTCCCCATATGTGGAGGGGGGGGGGGTCTAGACCGGAACCCCCACATATGGGGAGGGCGGACTGTATTCCTTGCCCAAGAAAACCCTATGGCAGGTCTGAGCAACATATGGCCCACAGGCTCCTTGCAGCCTGCCAAAGGATTTTGAGTGGCCCATGAAGATATGACATGGCCTCAAGGCTCCTCTGGCACTCAGCTTTCTCACAAGGAGAGGCCTGGGTGAAGGAGGAGGAAGACAGGTGAATGCTTGCCCCTCACGGCTTCTCTTTCACTTGGCTTTCTCCTGAAGAGAGGGCAGGACATACATGCTTTCACTTTTGTGACCACTTTTTAGCAAGACAGAAATTATAGCCACAGTTCCCTCTTTCTCCTTCCCACTGCAATTCACAAAATTCACTCCAACAAGTCAGGGAAATGCTTCAATATGCTGTTATTTGGCACAAGTGTTTTAGCTTGATAGGGGCATCAGAGGAAATTGTGCACCCTCCTGATCAACTAATGCAAAGATTCTTCTGGCTTTCATAGTATGATTCTCTCTCTCATTCCAGTTTTGAAAAATACATTCACAAGCTAATATTTTTCAACACATCAAGTGGGTTGCAAAAGTGCAAAAATTTTCTGCACATATACAATTTCCTTCAAAAAAATAAAACTCAAAGCGCATTAAAGCCAATCTGCCAGTTCAAGTACAAATATTTTAGATAGCTTATAGGCTTACTAAATTCTGCTTCACACTAACAGAATGCCAACACTGTTAGCAAGAAACAATAGCAGTCTACTTCAGACAAAGAATTCTTTTAAAGCTACAGCAGAGTTTCTATGAACTTTTAAACTAGGCAGAATTTTACAAGCATCCTACCACAGAAAAGAGATCCATTTCTTATCTTTAGTTATTGCTAATGGATTGGTAAATGTCATTATATAACATTATAAACTGAGATGCATTTCTCTGCATTAGCACATCCATGATGGGGCAAACAGCAACTAGACAAGGTATCACAGAGGGATGGAAACAAGAGTTGATAAATCATGGGTAAGTAAAGTAAGGACATCACAATTCTCCACAAAACCCAGGTTTTTTCACAATGCAAATTCCTGTTGGATTATTATGACATGTACTTCCCTGTACATGCAGAGTGGGCCTATGTAACTACAGTACTGACAATATAATCTTGGCTGTATCTTACTGTGTCACTTCTTGAAACACAATTTAGGTACGTAATTTAACTTTCTTTTTACAAATTTGCCAATAAACATTAATAAATAAACCTTTCAAAGAGCAAGCTGAAGAAATTTCTATGGGAAGGGGAAAACCCCCAAGTAAAATTGAAAACCCTCATGGACACCAGGATGCAACCTCTCAGATTTGGATTTATATTATCAAGCCAACGCCTTAACATGGTTATCAGAGTGGATAAAATTAGAAAATAACATATTATTGAAATTAGACGGCTTTAATCTAAGATATGAATGGTGTGCCTCTTTGTGGTATAAAAGAGTAAAATTCATAAAGAATTCGACCACCGCTTTGTATGGTGAGCACTGATGAATGTCTGGCGAAAAATCAAACTGAAATTTCATAGATGTATACCAAAATGGGTGTCACCACTTGAAGCATTTCATAGCAGATGGAGCTCAACAGTAACCTGGTTAAAGCACAGAGACCTTCTGAAAAATGACCATCAAAATCAAGTTGTAATGAAAACATTAGAGGAAATAGAGGATTCTGATGTAAAGAAACATTGGCTAGTATACAAACAATTAACAGAGAGATTTAACACTGATAAAAAACAAAAAGACACAGAAATCCCCGATCTCTACCAGAAAAACAAATACATTTGGGTGTTCATATCTGTTTGGCATTTCTCTAATGAGCTGTAAGTCACCTTGGGGGTATTTTGACTGAAAGATACTATTGTAATGTATTAATGTAAGTAAATAAGCTTTTGGTAAGTTCTTGGGAGATAAATCAGCTTCCCCAACCTCCCCCCCCCTCTTTTTTTAACAATGGAAATTTTGCTTCGGAATATTTTAGTTTAGCCCCACTAAAGGCAGCACATGGTAAAAAACACAGTCATATGGCATGATACAACAGACGTTGGATTGGCTCCCACATAATCCTGTCTCAGAGGACATACCAGTCTCCTAAGACAAAGAAAAAGTTGGCACTAAAACAGGGAAGTACAAAGTTGTTTTTTGTTCTTGGTAAACTCTACAACATGAATACCTAGTTTTTTGTTCCTGGTAAACTTGCAAGTGGGGGCACGGGAAGGAAAATTAACAAGTCCTAATGAGAAATTGAGCCTAAGGATGGAAGACATTCATACACAGTTAAGAATCAAAATTAGTTAATGATTATGACAGTGCTGTATAATGTGTAATATTACCGTTGCAAGAAGCTATTCAGCTTGTCACCCGCAAAATAAATATGTAGCAAGCTGTATGCCAGTGACGTTAATTAAGTTATAGATTTTCTTGTATATTGAAAAGCTTACTTATTTTCTAATCATATTCACAACATTTCAGAACTTTAAGAAAGCAAGCTATTACTAGTAGAGTGCAATAAATTTTAAATTCAAGCTATTTTTACATGAATAATCTTGAGCTGGTCCCATTCTGAGGGAGAGGCCACACCGAAAGCACTCAGCACATGCTGTGTATGAAAGGGCCCCGAGATTAGCCTCTAGCATATCCTGATACAGCTGAAACGTGTCTCCTGAGTGAAACCCTAGAAAGCTATTGGCACTCAGTAGAGGTAGCACTGAGCTAAATGACCAGTGTTCAGACTCAGTACAAAATACTTTCCATTTCTTTATTTTACATATTTAAATGTTTACATATAACCCAATAGCAAACAATCTTAAGGAAGATTATAGACAGCAAAACAATTTAAAACAAGAGTCTAATCTAAAACAAAAACTGTAAAAAATTAAAACAGCCTAAAACAATTTAAAACAGATTAAAATAGTCTGCACTATATCAAAGCTCTATAGCCTATTAAGGGTTTCATCCCTAGCCCTAAAAGTTTTGGTCAAACCTGGTGTCAAATTGAGCCCCATGTCAGCACTAGATAGATCTCTGTGGCAAAGCATTCCAAAACCAGGGCACTTGAGCAGAGATGGCTGACCCTTATATTTCTACACAACATATTTCTCTTACAAGTGGAACACAGAGGAAGAACTCCTAGGTTCCTCAATGGTCTGGCAGGTATACACAGGGAGCAGTGTTCCTTCAAGTCTCAAGTCCCCAAGTTGTTTAGTGCTACAAATATCATAATTAGCTCTTGAATTTAGACTTGGAAGTACAGTAGAGTCTTGATTATCCGACCTTCGGTAATCCGACATTGCATTATCCGATGTTGCGGCTGCTTGGGAGTGTGGCTGTAGGCATTTCCACACCCTCGGACATGCCCCCAGAAACGCCCCAAACAAAAAAATGTTTTTACTGTAATATTACTGCAACATTACTGTTACTGCAATAAAACTTCAATACGTTTGCAATTCACAGTGATTTCAAGGCTTTTCTGGGACCCTCCGGATTATCCGACATTTTCGGCTATCCGACTATCAGCCTGCCTGTTTATGTCGTATAATCGAGACTCTACTGTATACTAACAGGCAGTGCGGTTCTTTCATCATTGGGTTTTGTTTAAGATGTTCTCAGCAATCCAGCTGTTGTGTCTCTCTCACAGCAGCCTCCATGTTATCTTGAAGGACAGTCCTATACAGAGTGCATAGCAGTTTGATAAACAGAAGGTTACCCATGTTTTACTGTGGTTAGGTTGTACCTGTCAAGCAAAAATCCTAGCTGGTGGCTAAGCCAATGCTGGTTCCAGATACAGTGGTACCCCGGGATACGAATGCGCCGCCTTACGAAATTTCCGGGTTACAAAAAAAATCCATTGAAAAAAACTGTTCCGGGTTACGAAGGTTATTTCGGGTTACGAAAAATTTTTTGGTGCTTTTCGGCGCTTTTTCGCACGAAATCGTGGCTTTCGCTATTAGCGCCTATGGCTTTTTCGGCTTACGAAGATTTTCGGGTTACGAACGCGGCGGCGGAACGAATTAAATTCGTAACCCGGGGTACCACTGTACTCTGAGCCACAAAATCTATCTATACTTCCAGTGCCAGGAATGGTTCAGGGAGCACCACCAGATTGTACATCTGCTCCTTCAGGGATAACGTAACTACATCTGAACCATGCTTGTCACCCAGACCTAGGCACCACCAATCCACAATGTCAATCTTATCATAATTTTACTTCAGTTTACTGGCTATCACCCAGCTTATTATAGCACCAATTTCCCAACATGCTACTAATACAATCAATCACTAATATAAACCTTGCAAACAGTGTGCCTGCGTCATACGCTGGAAGAAACAATGGCGTGCGTGCCCATGGCGCGTGTGCACCGCCATCATCTCGCACTGCCGCAAGCACGAGCCCCATTACAAGTAAAAGGGTTCGAGCATATGCACTTTTGTTTTTTCACTGGGGGGGGGGGGGGGGGAACAGATCCCCTGTATAAAACAAGGGCATACTGTATATATTTAAATTGCAGTGGAATTATTATACTGTGTTGCATTCAACATGATTCTGACAGAATGGAACTTTTGGATAATATTTTCTCTTCTTCTACAAATACTCCCTTAACCATTTGAAAAATCTTTCCTGAATACTGGAGAACACTTTCAAGTAAATGGGCTTCTGAAAGTTGGGTAGAGGTTCCTTGCTGGATCAAGCTTGTCAAAAGGGAGTAATGGCAATCTAGGGGCCAGAATAGACTGGCCAGAAAAGCTGGCTTTCGGAGGGTTTGGGGGTGCAGCATTTTGACGCTACATGCCTCCAAGATGCCTGGAAGCTGCTCAGCCAACCAGATGTGGACGGCTTCAAGATGCTCTGGGAGCACAGCGTTTTGACTCTGCACACCACCTGAGTGCCCAGAAGTTGTGCCCAAACCCAGTCCAAGTAGTAGAGGATCTTTCCCACTCCTATTTGGGCCTGTGGCAGAGGACACCTTCAGGACCGCAGCGTGCGTTTGCTGCGGTCCCGAGGTGTCTTCAGCAGGGGCAGATTCAAGATATCCCTTCCTGACAGTCTCTTATGGCCCTATATGCAAATTAATTCTATTCCAGTTCAGTTCTGGCAGACCAAAACAGAGTGACCTGCATATTTTCAAAACACCAGCTGAGAATGCCAAGATTAAATGATTTCAAGAAAGGAACTCCTACCGTTGGTTTTAATCCATATTTATGTAGCATACACATATAGGCCTGTAAAATTTTAAGACAAAGGTGAAAAAGAAAGAAAGAAGTGTGTGTTTCTTTAAGACATTTTGCTAACAGCAGATAGAATATATATGTATTGCTGGGGGGGGGGGGGGGGGAATGTGGTTCTTGGGGGAGAAGAGTTCCAAGAAGTACTAGTGCAGTGTTCTCACACTGATTGCTAACACTAAACCTTGCTTATATTATCTGCCACTCTGAAGCAGACTTCTTTTGATGGAGATAAGCTTAGGAACCGTAACAAGATTACAATACAAAGTAGCAGTGACTGCAGGAACAGAGAAACAGATGTAGATTAGACAACATCAAAAGCAGCAGAAATTTTGATCACAATTCTGACTACCGTCAAAAGCCAGGAGGAGTTGAAAAATGTCAGAGAATGTAGTTCTATCCTATGCATGCTTTGAGGTTTAATCTCAAGTGTACATGGTACTAATTAAAAACAATGTTTTTGTAATTGTTCCAAATATTGCCATATGAAGACCTACAAGCTCGATTTGTATGAATTTATAAATATTAGTAGATGACCCAGTGCGGTGTAGTGTATGCACTTGACTAAGACACTGGGAGACCAGGGCTTGAATACTCCTGCTTGGCCATGGAAACCCCACTGTGTGACCCTGGGCAAGTCACACTCTTTCAGCTTCAGAGGAAGGCAAAGACAAAAGCACCTCCAACTGAACAAATCTTACCAAGAAAACCCTATGATAGAGTCACCTTAGGGCCACCATAGGTTGGAAACAAGTTTAAAGCACACAACAATAATTTTAGGATACCAGGTGTACAAATTTGTCAATGTACAAATTTTTATTCTCTAATTCCTTTTTAAAAATGATAAACAGAAGTAAAATGTCAGCATCACCATATAACTATGTATGTTGCTAAACCAAATCTGAAAAGTGGCACTTCTGCTGAAATATGAAGACCAGTCTCAGAGGTTAGCTCTGTTCCTTAACTAAACAATTAAGTATCAATTAATTTTTGTTTCAAGTGATTTGACACAAGACAATTGTATATGAGAATTGGAGGAAACAATGATTAATCTTAAAGACTTAATGCTGCAGCTGAGGAAACAATGGGAAGAATATACACCTTTGACCTCTTCCATCTGTGCTCTTGAAATAACAGTTTTTGAAAGCAGTAAAGGGTCAATGTTCTGCATATTCAGCACCAAGACATTGCTGTGAAGTGAGTAGAAAGCAAAGTAGCATTTATGAAAATCCCATACACAACAAGAGGAGGGTGTTAAATCTCATTATTTGAGCTTTAGAAAATGATGAGGAATTTAACAAGCTCATAAAAAAATATTTTAAAGAGATACAAATTTGTGGCTTGAAATTCTTATGTTTAGAGAACATAGATTATAATTACTAGCATGCTTCATGCTTCTCTTTTTAATTTGTAACAGAGGAGATATAATACTCTGCAATAACAGTATTCTTTTAAAAACACCGGTGGGAATATATAGGAAGATTAACACACACACACACTAATTATTTCCTCAGTCGTAAGACATCTATATAGATGGTCACCCAGATTATGCTGCAGAGTACTGGTTCAGAAAGCACCCTGGGAAGCAAGTTTAAGACTCATCACTTAAAAATTTAATAAGCCAGGAACACTGATTGACACTGTATGAGACTCATCAAGAAAGCTCATAACCTTAGCAACTGGCAGCCCAAAGGGCAGCCTGAAGGACAGTCTTAGCACACAAAAGATGCTTGGGAAAATGGCTAGACCTAAGCCTAGACCTCCTCCCTCACTTAATACTTTGTTGTTGTGTGCCTTCAAGTGGTTCCAAATTATGGAGACCTTAAGGCGATCCTATCATGGGGTTTTCTTAGCAAGATTTGTTCAGAGGGGGGTTGTTTTTGCCAAAAAATATTCAAAGGTGAGCTGTATCAGTCTATTGTAGCAAAAGCAACTACGAAAGTCTTCTGGTATGTATGTACACACACACATATGGGAACCCCCGTGAATAACAAAATCCATGTATGCTCAAGTCCCATTAAATACAATGGCATAGCAAAATGGTGTCCCTTATATAAAATGGAAAAATCAAGGTTTGATACTTGAAATTTATACTTTTTTACAATATTTTCAAGCCGTGGATGCTTGAATCCATGTATAAAAAATCCGTGGATAAGGAGGGCCAACTGTATGTCAATGCATTCCTCACTTTATATCCTGGCTTTCTCCCACAGATGGAATTTATGGCAGCTTACAATACAATTTCAGTAAAAGACAAATATAGTAGCAATTCAGTTAAAAAAATCCCTTCTGCAGCAAGTGAGGTCAAGTGTCAAAGGTCTGCCCAAATAAAAATTCATTGCTTGCTGGAGGGAAGATAATCTCACCTGCATGCCTGAGGAGCAGACTTACTTCAGAAGAAGGTGGGATGGAAAAAAAAATTACTCGAGTTATCGCCCCACATCATTGGACCAACAAATTTCTTGTAGCATAAACTATTATTGAAGAAAGTTTGCTTTAGCAGATGCATGGAAGACATTTGTTCTATTTTGACATTCCCATATTTGGTGATGGGAACTGGGTTGTGGCCCTGGCATCATGTCCAGAGTGTTGTTTCACTTTCTGGTGTCTACATGTACAGCACAACCAGCTGCAAAGGAAAAGCCTTCACACAGGCCTTCATATGAGCCAAAATCCAGATAGCATGGGATTTTGCGTTATGTGGAGGCTTGTTCCTGTATATACACCGTCCACTCTTTTGCACGTGCCTGCCCTGTATGTACAAACACCAAACAAATGGGATGATCACCATGCAGGACAGAGCAGAAGCCCACAATACCACAGTGACTGCCTAAATACAGCTCTCTTACTGAGAAAATGCAGGATTTATAAATGGTTTAAATTGAGATGTGGAACAAAGCACAAGGATCTTAACTGGCTCTGCATTAATAACATAAATCGTACAAAATATTATATAGTTTTCAATAAATATTTCTACTAAATGATGAAATGCACTCCTTTAACTTTCTCCTGAAAACATATTTAATATTTAAAATACAAGAAAATAATCAGGTGATAAACAATGCAACTAGCCAAAGAAATCTAACTCTGTAATTAAGATAAAAATAACTAAGCCAAAAATAGATTGAGTTTCATTCTTTTATTAATGGTCTCAGTGTGCCATGTATTGGATATTATTCTGTACAGATTTTTAAAAATCTTTCATTTTAGAAAGGAAAATCTAGTCTCCTGAAATCTCAGTGAACATTTGTTGGACAGGTGCTTCTGATCGTTTTTGTGTAGATGCAGAAAAGCTATAATTATATGACACATTTCAAGTTAGCAGGTGTTCCCTTAGTGAAAACCAATAAATTATTAATGAATAGTGGTGTGTGAAAGTATACCTTTTGTTTCTTTCTGTTAAGAAGGTCACCATTTTCAAACCTCATACTGAGGTGGCTACATTTCAGCAAAATTAAGCTCGATCACAATACAAGCGTACTGATATCCTAATATCTGGATAAGTAAAAATTGTGGCACATAAAGAAAATCAGTCTCACTATGGATAAAGTATAATACTAGGAAAGGGCAGCTCATGTTTTTAAAGCAGAAGATCATTCTCCACACTGAAAACTAGTCCAAATCAAGCATCTAACGCATATGCTCCCTGTAAGATTTGCACATCCAAATTTGTATCTGCCCTGATCCTATGAAGTTTAACCCTTTTAAATAATTATCTTCATCTCCTTTTTTTATTTATTGAATTTATATTCTGTATGAGATTCAAGGTGGCTTGTGTATGTGCCTTCGAGTTGCCTGTCAACTTATGGCAACCTTGTTGATTTCACAGAGGTTTCTTAGGCAAGGAATACTTAGAGGGGTTTTTTAACAGTTCTTTCCTATGAAATATAGTCTACATCACTTGGGTCCAAAACACACTGCAGAAACAATCCAGTTTGAGACAGCTTTAACTCTCCTGGCTCAATGATAGGGAATTCTGGGAACTGTAGTTTTATGAGACATTTAGCCTTCTCTGTCAGAGAGCTCTGTGGCCACAATAAACTACAATTTTCCTAGCAATGAGTCAGGGATTATTTCTGCAGTGTGTTTTGTACCTTGGTATTCATTGCTGGTCTCCCATTCAAAGTACTGACCCTGCTTAACTTCCAAATTCAGCTGGGATCTGATGCCTTGAGAGCAGAGAGGAGGCTTATAATAATTTAAAACAAGATTAAGCTAAACTCTTATTTTATAAAACTTTTAAAAGAATGAAATATTATTTTTACAATATGGTTAAAAGTGAAAATCACATTTAAAACATAACTACCAATGAAAGATTAAAAATACAGCACAACACTTCATACACATACTGTTGCATAATTAAATTCAAAATACCTGCCTGAATAAAAAGGTTTCCTGGGATTTGTAGCTTTGTGAAGCACCAGCACACTCTGGCAGAGAAGGCTTAAATACCTTGTAAAACTACATATCCAACGATTCTATAGTCTCTAGCTACAGAACTTAAAAGTGGTATCAAACTGCATTCTTTCTACAGTATAGAAGTACCCTGAATTTAATTGATCAGATGCCTCAATCAGTCTCAAAGGTGCTATAATATCTCTTTGCATAATGATCCAGACTATCATGGCTATATCTTTAAATTTTACCACCTCTGTAGTCTAATATGCTCAAGTTGTTTAAACTATAGTTTTTTGTGGGTTTTTCGGACTTGGAGGCACACAACAATATGTTAAGAAGACTTACACAACAGTGAATCTTCCTTTACAAGCCAGGCCATTAAAAATCATTTGAGCAAAAAGCCATTCTTAAAATGTTTTCCATGTTAGGCAGAAGTCATCACTGCTTGGTTCTTATCCTTGAGATTGCAATTACCATAAAGAAATCTTTAACAATAAATCAGTTACAGTACTACCATTTCAAACCTGTCCATTGCTTGAAGTGTTATGAAAGAAAGTAGTTACATTTTTGTATTTTGCATTCCACATGTTTTTGTTAAGCTATTTGGGAACATGTCTCTTCTTCTATTTGCTCAATTTTGTAACACAGTACTCATAGTGTATTGCTTTGGTAAAGGAGGAACTTACATCAAAACTTGCATTCACTAGTGGATGACATTACAGACCTCTCACAAACATTCCCAATATATTTCATTATCTCAGCATAGCTATTGTTATAGGCAGTTATACTTAATCAATATAGTGTATTTGCCCACTCTGAGGATTGCAGCCAGCCAAGCAGCCTTGTATCTTCGGGCATGGTCTGTTAAGAGGCCAGCCCCATTACAGTGTCTTTTCTTACTCTTTATAGAGATTGTAAGACTTTGGTCATGTTTTCAACCTATCACCACAATGCACCTGAAGAAGTGAAATATCAGCGATTCCAATTCACATATTCTGTTTTCAAGTGCTCTGACTGGTTTTCTCTCTCTTTTTCTGGGTTCTTTTACTGGGCTTCTATCAAGGTCACTACTCTGGATCTGGTTACATCACCTATTTACTATAGCTCTCAGCAGATCATTCTGCCTTAGTTGTTTTCCTTATCTTTTGTTTACCTTTTAGCCAGGTAGCTAGTACTGTACTTCAGCTAGTACTCTTTCATTGTCCCTTTACCCAGGCACACATCTTATTAAACTTAGACTGCATTATTTCTTGAACAGTGTACAGTTGCTTTCATATCAGCACTGTTTCTGTTCCCTATGTGGTCCTCAAACTGGCAAAATATAGCATCCATCTTATAACATTAAAAACACATTACCCAATGCTGTTATTAAAAATGAAATAAAACTAAAATACCACTTCTTCATATTGTACAGGGAAGTGGAAAGTGTGTAACACTGCTGGATTATGATTACACCAAGACAATTTTGAGATTATAGCAGACAAAACCAGTACCAGGCATTCAAAAGAGTAAAAGTTTGTTTTAAAATCTAAAATATTTATATAGTACCTTAATTTAAATGTGGTTTATGATGAGATTTTGGTCTAAATCAAACTGCCAATCTCAACTAGACTAGACCCAATGAATCAGTGGCAGTTATTTAAATGATACCAATGATCTGCTCAGAGCTTAGTAAATAGGTGACTGATCCTCAAGTCACCATAAGGATATTATGAAAAGCTGAGCATCTTGCCTCAGTGAGTGTTACTATCCAATGTCTACAGAGCATCATGAATTATACTACAATCTCTTTTTCAAATATATAAAGCACTGGGCCACGAGTCTGCACACAGTCTTAGTGAAAGATGTGTATACATTCTGCTACTGGAATTCTTCAGATACATTTCCAGTGGGACAAAAAGCCCACAGACACTCTGTGGTAGACCATCCACTTGGAAACTCTGGGACTAATGAATTTTCAAAGACAGCCTATAAAACTCCATGTCAAAATTGACTGGTTTAAATTAAGGTCTGTTGTAATTGAATTAAATGGAGCACTGGACCTATTTTGAAAGCAGAACACAAACATACAAGTTATGGGAGGAAAGAGAAGCTGAGTCTGTCCTTCCTCTGATGGCTTATCTTCCTGAAACTCTTTCCTATTCTAAACTTCAACCAGCTTCAGCAACTTGCATAACACATGATGTCAACTTGAACTGATGTGGTAATGGAATCTTCAATAATGATATCTTCAGTAAACAAGTCACAAGTAGCAGAGTTTATGTATTTCAGTTCATTATACTTAGCTATAACTTACAAGGAAAAAAAACCAGCATATTATTTGATAACCACTGGCAAATTTCAAATTCTTTTGACACCTCTGCTGTATTTATTCTAAATATAGATTTAAGGACAAATATACAAGAGAATATAAAACAGATCCTGAAGTCAGTCTGCCATTGAAATAATGGTTGACTAAATCAAATGCTTTACAGTTTAGAACAAATATGGAGATTTTTTTTTATTTTTCCTGAATATTTGTTAGAATCCTAGCCTGCTGGTCTGGAACACAAATTACTACAGGTTGTGGCAAAGCCAATAATGATGCACCAACACAAATATTTGTTAGTGATCCAACTGTCATGCCATTCTAACCCTAGCTATGTAAATGATCCAACTGTCCAACTATGTAAGTGACCCATCTATCATGCCATTCTAACCCTAGCAGTGTAAGTGATGAGGAAGGCCTTTTTTTTGAAGTTAACAGATCATTGAAGTATACTAGGTCTTGGCACAAGCTTAATGAATTGCTATGTGCGTATATAGCTTTCTGGATCACTTCAGAAATCAGAACAGTTTTTAGTTCCTTTCCTTGGGGATAAAGGGAAGATCCCAGAACTTCTGGATATTTTAGTATTATAATTTTAAATTAACCTCTTTTACAAAAATAGCACATGAGAAGATAATCCTCAAGTTAAAGTATCTCTGTAGATTTCCTGACTAGTCAACACATGCATGTGACTAAAATGTCAATAAGCTTTAACCTACTAAGTAAAGAAACTATAATCCTCCTGTATCACCAGCGGTTGCAAGATCTGACATAGTAATCTTCACTCTTTTCCTGTTATGAATTGCTCAGTCATAACACTTATTTTTGATAGAAACTATGATCAGTATCTACCAAAAGTAAGACTCATGATTGATGAATGTGGTATTTTTATTTTTAAACCCACCGAGTGACCTTGGGCAAGTCACATGCTCTCAACCTCATGGAAAGCAATGGCAAACCTCCTCTGAACAAATCTTGCCACATGCAAATGATAGGGTTGCGTCAGGGTAGCCACAAGTCAGGACTGACTTGAAGGCACACAACAACAATAACAATATGATCAGTATGACTTTACTTTGAGCACACACATTGGAAAGCTTGTGCAAAAACAGTTTAAAAGCTAGTTCTTCTAGCTTCATACACCATAGTAGAAAACAAGCCTAACCAAGGAGATTATCAGAAGGGTGGAAATTGGTGAAGAAAAAGGCATATTCCTGGCAAAGTCGTGCGATTGCAGTGAAGATTTTTAAATGACGGCACACTTATCCACGCTTAACCCATGAAGATCAAGGAATGCTCCAGCAACAAACCATTCCTGGAACTTTCCTGTGAATGGTTTGTTGCTGCAGCATTCCTGGATCTTCATGAGTTAAGTTCTGGATAAGTGTGATGTGTCTGAAAATGGTCAGTGCAATCTCGCAACTTTGCCGGGAGTATGCCTTTTACTCCTGGCTCCCCCCACCCCAGTCTGATAATCTTCCTAGATTCCTTTTGGTCTGGAGGGTGGGAGGAACCCTGAAACAAGGCGATGAGTATTCAGTGCTCTTCAGTCTTGCTATTTTAAGTTTGTTTTGCTTTGCCCTTTTACACTTCTTCCTCATTTCCCTTTCTGGCTTTATCTTGCTTTTAGTGTTCTCGGGGATTTAAGGGAATGTGCTGAAGGTCTCTGCTTATCCACAACTCCATCTAACAGACAACTTGATGTTTGGTGCGGTACAGAGCGTCAAAAAGAGGTGCTTCTCTGGCGCCTCTCTTTGCTCCACAGGAACGCTGAAGCAACCAAACTGTGCGGCACTGCTGCGCAGCAAAAAAGGAGTGCCCGGAAGCGGCTTCTTTTTGCAGCAATGCTACAAAGCACCAGAGATGGCGTGGCCATTTGGCCATTTGGACACGGCGCAGCTGCGATGTCATCACTGAGCTCGCCATCTGTATGGCACTGCACAGCTGCAGAGCTCCCATGACGTGCTAGGGTTGCGGAGCGTGTGCACGCCCTGCCCTCGAGCAACCCTAGCACATCATGGGCGTGCCACAAAGGGCCTGTCTGTACCGGGCCTTTGTTACCAAAGAAAGATCTTTGATTTCACCAGCAGCCTCTGATTCCCCTTTCTGCTTCACTTTAGGCAAATGAAACATTGATGTTTATCACACTATGCTCTTAAAGAGCTACTATTCCAGTGTGACTCCTCTAGCAGCCTCCTGTTGCATGCTGGGATTGGCAGTTTTAAGGAGCTGAACTTCTCTGCCTGAGAATTCTAAATACCCCTCCTTAAAACTGCCAATCCCAGCATGCAACAGGAGGCAGCTAGAAGAGTCACACTGGAATAGTAGCTCTTTAAGAGCATAGTGTGATAAACATCACTCTCTACCTGTGTTGCCCCAAGGTGCCATATCTAGACTTTAAGGGTAAACAAGGTGTGGTTACCAGTCCTGAAAAATAGCAAGAAGAATACTCAACAAATGCAAATGAGAAACCTCTCAGGGTCAGGAGTTTCCCAGCAGACATTGAGCAAGCAGACACTAATCCTCCTTTTCATACCATCCCACCATGAGGCCTGCCATTAGCAACAGAACACATGGAAATCACTCCTGCCTTCCCAGGTCACACAGTACATTTATACCCAACTCCTTTCCAGGCAAGCATTCTCTGAAGATGCCAGCCACAGTTGCTGCCGAAACGTCAGGAAGAATCTCTTCTAGAACATGGCCATATAGCCCAAAAAACCCACATAAATCTATGGATGCCGGCCATGAAAGCCTTCGACTTCACACTGCTACTGTATACTGCAGCTTTTAAATTATAGTTATTACAAGGTGTACAAAATATTTTAAAACAATATTTTATACACAGGACACATCTACGTCTTAAAAGTTCACATCTGAAAGTAAAATGTCCATTTTACAGTTAGCACTCCTCAACTACCCCCAACTACTATAATTGGGCAGCCATGGCTTTCAATTTCTGATTTTCATTTTTTTTTAATATGGAGGGTGGGCTGTCAATAACATCTAAAAAAACTGAGGCAAATTATATTTTGATACTACTACACTGAAGCATTCTCTCCTACAGTAATTAAGTTCTTTATTATCAACATAAAATTAATGTCTGTTCTCCAGCTCTTTTGAAAATTATTATCGATTTATTAAAACATTTCTGACTATCATAAGATCTCAGAGTGACATACATTTAAAATATATATAAACAAATGAAAACAATTAAAAAATGAAATAATTTAAATAGGATAAAATCATATTAAACATTAAACAGATCACCAAATTAATTTGGCAGAGAAGGCTCAAATAGTTAAACCATAAACATGGACATTTTAGAAAAGAGAGAAATTAGGCTCCAAAGGCTTTAAGAAGCTAAAAGAAAGCAACACTGGAGCTATTTGGGTGTCTGAGGGATGCATATGTCATGAAAGGATTGTCATAGCAGAGACGGCCCTCTCCCATATCACCACATGTTATACCATTCCTTTTGATGGAGGTGAACCCTGCTTGCACTACGATGTTCTCAGGCAGGTATATAAAGGGTGTGCTCTTGCAAGCTTCTAGGCTCCAAGCTATTCAGGATTTTGAATGTCATAATGAGCACCCTGAATCCAGATCACAAGTGAACTGGCAGCTAGCACAGATCCGTTAACCCTTTCCATATGTTGTGAAAAATCTTGCTGATGCATTTTGCATTTGCTGGAGCTTTGTACCACTAGCCATATATTCTAATCAGGAAATTAGTAGTGCATGGCTTACTATTATTAGTGAATCGACTATGATGGCAAAACTATTTCTGTACAGGAAAGGCTGTGGCTAGTGCACCAGTTGGATCTGGTACCAAGTACTCCAAGCCACAGAGTCTGCTTGGGCCTCTAGAAAGAAAGAGAAATCTAGGAGTACTTCCAGGTTATGTACCTATTCCTTGGAGGTGGGGAGTGCAACCCCATCCAGGACACGTTGCTCAAGGATCACCAATCACATAGACTGTCTTGTCATCTCTTCAGTTTACTGGTCTTCATCTAGTCCATTCTAGCATTCAGGCACTGAGCAGCACCTGAGCAGTCTCAGCCAATTCTGAAGAGCTGGGTGTCAACAGCACACAGATGGCACTCTAACCCAAACTGCTAATGACTTCTCCCAATGGCTTCATATATAACAGCATAAGAGACAAGATGGAATCATGTGCACCCCACAGCATAATGGCCAGGGAGGCTGAACTAGAATTCCCCAATGCTAGTCCGAAACTGGCCCTGCAGATAGGAATAAAATCACTGTGCCTTCCACTTACATCCCACATGGCCATTCAAGACAGGTACCATGATCTGGATACCATGATACAGGTATTAAGCTGTCATGGCCCAATGCTATGGAATTCTGAGATTTGTAGTTTTGTGAGATCTTTGGCCTGCTCTATCAGAGGACTCTGGTACCAAAACAAACAACAATCCCAGGATTCCACAGCATTAAGCCATGGCAGTTAAAGTGGTGTCAAAACCGCACTAATTCTGCAGTGCAGATGCAGCCCCGGTCTGTACACAATTTGTAACACCACACTATCTTTTTAAAAATGCAGCCCTTATAGGGTGCAAGCTAATGAGTTAAATGTAACTGTAATAGGATGTAAAGAATACCTCAGATGTATTTCAAAACAGTTAGTCAAATGCCAAATAAATCAAATAATGTGAAGTCGAAGGCTTTCATGCCCGGCATCCATAGTTTTTTGTGGGTGTTTTGGGCTTTGTGGCTATGTTCTAAGAGTTTCTTCCTGACGTTTCGGCAGCATCTGTGGCTGGCATCTTCAGAGAATGCTTGCCTGGAAAGGAGTTGGGTATAAATATATTGTATGCCCTGGACAGGCAGGAGTGATTTGCATGTATATTTTTCTGTTGCTAATGGCAGGCCTCAGGGTGGGAGGCTATGCAAAGGAGGATTAGTGTCTGCTTGATTAGTGCTCATTGTCTGCTGGGAAACCCCTGACCCTGGGAGATTTCTCATTTGCATTTGTTGAGTCTTCATCTTGCTATTTTTCAGGACTGGTAGCCAAACCTTGTTTATTTTAAGGGTTTCCTCTTTCCGGTTGAAAATTGTCCAGGTGTTTGTGGATTTCAATGGCTTTCCTGTGCAGCCTGACATGGTAGTCGTTGGCATGATCCAAAATTTCAGTGTTTTCAAACAGTATTTTATGCCCAGGATGGTTTGTAACGTTCTGCTACTGTTGATTTTTCTGGCTGGCTCAGTCTGCAGTGTCTCTCATGTTCCTTGATTCTTGTTTGCACACTGCGTTTGGTGGTCCCTATGTAGACTCATCTGCAGCTGCATGGTATGCGGTAAACTCCTTCGGATGTGAGAGGGTCTCTCTGGTCCTTGGCTGAGTGAAGCATTTGCTGAATTTTCTTTGTCGGTTTGTAAACCATTTGAAGGTTGTGTTTCCTCACCAGTTTCCCTATTCTGTCTGTGACTCCTTTGATGTATGGTAAAAATACCTTCCTTTTGGGTGGTTGTTTGTCTTCCCTCCTCTGGTTTTTTCTGGGCCTGGCGGCCCTTCTGATGTCTGAACTGGAGTAACCATTAGCCCGGTCTAGGTGCTTCAATTCATCTTCCAAGAAATGGGGTTCGCAGATGCATTTTGCCCAGTCTAACAGTGTTTTGATTGTGCTTCTTTTTTGTCCTGGGTGATGGTTGGAGTTCTTGTGCAGGTATCTGTCTGTATGTGTAGGTTTTCTGTATACTGTGTGACCCAAACGTTGGTTCGGTTTGCCAATGACTAGGGCATCCAAGAATGGCAGTGTTCCTTCCTTTTCTTTTTCCATAGTGAATTGGATGTTGGGGTTGATGTTGTTCAGACAGTTCAGGTACACAGCCAGATCTTCTTCTCCATGGCTCCAAATGGTGAAAGTGTCATCCACGTATCAGACCCAAGTTGTGGGCTTTTTCGGTGCTGTTTCCAGGGCTTGCTTTTCAAAGTTTTCCATGTAAAAGTTTGCTATCACAGGGCTCGGAGGGCTTCCCATTGCTACCCCATCTCTCTGCTTGTAGAGTCCATTGTCCCACTGGAAATAGCTTGTGGTGAGGAAATGTTCGAACAGGGTTGTGATGTCTTCTGCAAAAATCTGTTGGTTGAGTATCATGGTGTCCATTATGGGGACTTTGGTGAACAGAGAGACCACATCAAAGCTGATTAATATGTCTCCAGGTTTTAGTTCTAGGTTATTGATTTTTCCTATGAAGTAAGCTGAGTCCTTGATGTAGTGGGGGATCTGCCGTGTATGGGTTTGTAATTGTGTGGCCAGAAACTTGGCCAAGTCATATGTGGGGGATCCAATGGCACTCACTATGGGTTGGAGTGGAATGGAATCTTTGTGGATCTTGGGAAGTCCATATACAGTAGTCTTGGTGAGAGAGCCTCAGATGTGCACAAACTTTGTCTTGTGGTTGGCTGAACTGAGGAGTTTTTGATGAGGGTGTTCATTTTTCTGCTGGTTTTGCTGGGTCTTGTTTCAGTTTTTTGTATATTGTAAATCAAATAATATTTGGTATTCTTTAGTGCCTCCAGAGGAGGGCAACCAAAATGGTGAAAGGTCTGGAAGCCATGCCCTATGAAGAGCAGCTTAGGGAGCTGGGAACGTTTAGCCTGATGAAAAGAAGGATGAGGGGACATAATAGTCATGCTTAAATATTTGAAGGGATGTCATATCAAAGAAGGAATAGGCTTGTTTTCCACAACCTCAGAGACTAGGACAAGGAGCAACAGTTTCAAACTACAGGAAAAGAGATTCCACCTAAATCTCAGGAGGAACTTCCTGACAGACAAAGCTGTTGACAGTGGGAGACACTCTCTTGGAGAGTAGTAGGTCTCCTTCTTTGGAAGTTTTTAAAGAGAGGCTGAATGGCCATCTGTTGGGGGTGATGTGATTAGTGTGTGCTTGGCAGGGGATTGAACTCAATGGCCCCTGTGATCTCTTCCAACTCTATGATTCTGTTTAATCATCAGCCTTTCTCATCAGGAAAGTTTATTGTTAAAAGCTAAAAGCCGTCACAATATAAAATAGATCTATAAAATAGATCCAAACGGTAAATACAAAAACAGTAAAACAAAACAAAAAACCACAAAAACAAACACACACACACACACCAAGGCACAAAAACCACAAATAAAACAACATGGTAAAATTAGTAAGAGAAACCCATCAACAAAAAACAATAATACATCAAAAATGATAAAATATTAAAAACATAAAACTAGAATGGTTCTAGCCATCATTCCGATCAAGAAAACTGATTCTAATCTTGCTAGTGGCTAAACCGAATTTTGCTACCATAGAAGTAACAAATACATTGTCGCTGGCCTAAAGGACACAAATCTGCTGAAGGCAAGATCTATCGGAAAGGAATTTTAAAATACATTCAAGAAACCTTTGTCTAGGGGATATACAGTATACAGAGGACAATGTAAAAGATAATGTTTGATATTCTCCACTTCCCTGGTTTTGCAGATACATAATCTTAGATGGACAGGAGTGTTATATCTGCCTGTCAAATAGGTAGAAGGCATACATTGGTATCTTAGAGCAGTAAATGCTTTTCTAGCAGGGGCCAGAATAAGATTAATAAAGTAATGCTCTAACCCAAACAATGTCTTGTACAATGGGTACCAAAAAGAAAAAGAAGAGTTCGAGAGTGCAAGAAGATCAGCCCATTTGGAAGAAAGATAAATTTTCTCCTTAATCAGTTGCTTGACTCTACGGGTGGAATAATTTGGAAGTGAGACCACATTAATGTCATAGCTCTGCAATATTGTTCTAACTATAGATACCCAGGAGCTTGGAGAGTTAACAGATATTTGTTCTTAAAAACATTTTTTTGGGGAGCCTGAAATCACTCACGGATAACAACTTTAGCCAGCAGAAGGCAAGAGCGGCACTACCATCAAAATTCTATATACTATACATATATGGAAAACAGCAACCTGCCTCTCATCCTGAAGATGTCAAATATAGTAAAATAAAAATGTTGCAATACTTTTGTTACCTGCCAAAAGTTAGAAATTGGTGATTAAAAGTAATCAAATATTTGTATTAAAATGAATATTAAGAAATATAGAAAGAATACTCAAGCAAGGCCTTTTAAAAAAAATGCTTGTCACTTAAAAACCACTATCATATCTATAGGAAGGGCAAAGGTATGAAACAGTTTTGGAAGAAGGAGTACCAGAATGCACTGTGGTTCAAGAAGCATGCACCGTACAACAACTTAACCAAACAACTATGGGAAGCATTAAAGCTTCTGTATATGGGTGTACTTTAGTGCCTTTGTATCACAGCTGACTTATTCAGACAATGTAGTAGCTACTCTATTTTATCATAATTTTTATAGGTTAAACTCTCATCAATGTTCTGGAAGTCAAGTTCTTGTCAGGATACTTCCCCCCATTTTTCTGAAATTAACAAAAAAATTTCAATACACTTGAAACATCTAAATATGATGTTTAGATAACATATTTAGTACTGAAATACAGAGTCTGTTGCCTTATTTTTGAGTAAGCCCCTTCAAACTTGCAAATACTGTAGATAAAGAACTTAGGTGGCCGAGTGTCTGTGAGAAGGAACAATTGCCAATTATTGTTTTTAACCAATTGACTATTCTTCAGCCTATTATTCTAATGAAAGCATTTACAAAGTAGCATTTGTTTTTACAGAAGGGGAACTCTTGTTTATACAAGGAAAACTGATTATGTTATGAATGGCTATAACTATAAACATGTACAAATTTCAGCTCTACAAGAAAGTCTTACTTCCTTATCAGAATTCTGATAAAATCAAACAGGAAAGCAAGCATTTCTACAAGAAACAAAGTGCAGTTAAGCAAAGCTGCTGAGTCATGAAGGAGATACTGATCTTGGAAATATGCTTTGCTTTAATTCTAATTTATACTCCACAAAGGGTGTTCTTTAAAATGTAATTTAAAATTAAACTCAAATTATAAATTTTCATGGATATTGCAGGATGTCCACTGGATGGATGTGTGATATTTTAAACTACAGCACAGCATTGGGACTTCTGGGAGAGAACGTTTCTTGCCACAATTATTGAAACCATATGTTTTCATTCTTATTAGAATTTGTCTCAAGGGTAAATAGGCTGCAGGCTGGCCTTTAACATACACTCTATGTATTTTTGATCTGTACAAACACAGTTAATATTAAATATAAATTAAGTTCATCTTTACTATAGGGACATTAACTGTTACATGAACACACACACAGAGGCATTATTGCTCCATACTTGTTATAATACCAGGAAAGCAGGCTGTGTTCAGTTTCAAAAACAATGAAAATGCTGGTTCTTTGGAATCTTTGGAATCTGAAGCATTATTCTCCCCTTCTTCAGCTGTAAGACGTCGTAAAAGACAATCCAGATCAAGCCAGAATCTCAAAATATTCTAAAGCCTGCAGGTTGGAAAACACCGTTAAGAAAGGCAGGGTTTGCTTACGCTGTAACAGTATTTTCGTCGAGTGGTCATCTGCGATACATAACATGGGGTTTCAACTTGGCGCCTGCGCAGTGTCTGTGGCGGCGGCTCGGAACCTACGGAATCAATGCTGGGCAGAGTTAACTCTAGGGCACATATTAAAAAACTTTTTACAGATTGAAACTTTTTGGCGGTAACGCCGCCCAACCGTTATAGAGAGAGCAGGGGCCCCTGCCTTCCCGCTCATTTTGCGCGCGCAGTTCCGCAATTTTGCCGCCAGCCAGCAGAAGTGGTGTTTGTTTTTGGGTGTTTTTTTTTTGTTTTGTTTGTTGTGTGTGGGTTGTGTGTTTGGTGGGATTTTTGTTGTTTTTTGTGTGTTTTTTGTGTTTGTGGGTTGGGCTTGAGGGAAAGAGCCAAGGGGGGCAGGACACGGAGGGGACGGACCGGGGGGGAGTGGGGAGGGAGGCACAAGAGGACCACGCGAAGAAAGACGGGACAGGTAATCAACCTGGCCGTCGACGCGTCGGCGTGGCGCTGCGATCAGACAAATGGTTGAGACGACAAGCTAAGATCGGCGGAGGAGTGTCCGGAACCAAAGGCGAGGGGGAACCAAGGTATATTGATACAAGAAAACACCTTGAACGCATAAAAGATCAGGTCTTTGTGTTTATGTAGCACAGATCAACACAGAGCATGGGGGGACGAGGCTGCAAAGACCGGTCTCCCAGAACTTGTGGGGCAAAAACCAACAGTCAACAACTGTGAACAGTGTAAACTGTACAATGTAGTGAACACAAACAAGAGTATGGCAAGCAATGGCAACCCTGAAACGCCCTGAAACCAACCAGCCCGCCCGAAGCTGGGGCGTGCCCTTTCGGATGGCCCTGGTGTCAAACCTGTAATGTGTAATAAAGGTTAAAGGTGGGGACCAGACAGCAGCCTTAGCAGACATCCTCCAAGGGAAGCCCCGACAGGAATGCAGAGGATTCTGGCCATTGACCTTGGGAAGGGGCCTGAACGCCTGCCAGGGGAGAGGCTTGCCTAACAGTTTGCATAGCAGAGGGTGGATGGTACCGGAGCCACCCATTTGGAAAACCTCTGGCGCGACACAGGCAACCATTTTCTTTCGGTTCCGAGTAGCAATTGGAAAAGTCTCTCGGACAGCGATACTGGAGGCAGCAGTTCGGTCCAGGTAAAATGCACAGTGGCTCTCCTGACATCAAGAGATGTAGGCGTCGGCTCCTCATCCACGTCGGGTTGGATGCTAGAGTGGGCAACAGAAATGGCCTGGCACATGTGGAAAGTCAGACCAACCTTCGGCAAGAAGGTTATGTCCAGTACGTGAGGACCACTTTGTCCTTTTGGAAACCGTAAGAATGGCTGGTCCTCCGGAAGGCACAGAGTTCGCCCGCACAGGGCGCAGAGGTGATGGCCACAGAAAAGCGGGTTGTTTTCCAAGTCAAGAGTCTCAAAGTCAGCTGTGGCCATCGTTTTCAAATGGGGCTTGGATTGGAGGGGCGGACGTAACCGGACTCCAAGCGCCACCAAGCCGAAGGCGGTGGTACCGGACGCAGGAGGATAAAGGTTGGCACAACCCTCAGGAACCCCTTCAACAAGGGGTCTTCTTTGAAGAAAGAAACCCTCCCCCCCCGAACTGGGATTTGGGGTGGGCACAAATGCAGACAGGTAGGCATTGGATGGATGTGAGGACAGCCCTCCAGCAAAAAGTGCCATCAAAAAACTGCGGGGGGGCAGCACGCCGGGAGTGGACACCTGGGGGCAGAGAAAGCAAGGTCCGCTTTTGGTCAAGGAAGGGCAAAATCTCCTCCCATTTTAGGGCATAAAGCGCTGGATGGAAGGTTTCCTCGAGCTCAGGATCACCGTCCTCACTGCCTCCGGAAAGGCAGTCAGGGAAAATCCTCCAGGTCTAGCCAAGCGGGCAGGTTCCGATGTCGGGTGGAGAATTTCGTCTGTCCTGGATCGAGCAGGGCAGGTCTGGGCGAGGGTCGAGACGAGGAGGAAGCAGCTCCTGGAGAGGTGGAGAAGGGATGGCGAACGCACGTGCTGTCTTCGGCGCACCACCACGGGTGTCAGGATCGCTGGCGAGCGGTCCGGTGTCATCTTGGGACACGCACTCTGATGATGAGAGTGAACGTAGGGAAGGGCGTAGAAGAGCTCCCCCGTCCAGAGGAAAGGCGAATGCGTCTCCTAGGGATCCGTCCAATCGCTTCCTGGAGCAGAACTGGGTACAAGTAGGGCTGTTCGCAACCTGGTACGCGAAGAGGTCGATCGCGGGTGGTTCCAACCACCGATCGAATAGGTCGGCTTAGGGCTTACCATCTTTGGATGGAGCCTCCACTCGTGGGCACACCGAAGGAGATCTGCTTAGGCGATCTGGCCAGCTCGTTGTCCTCACCCGGGAATGGGGGGAGGTGAATTGGCCTGGAGACGACGCGCGGCTCTGGATGCACCAGTACCAAGATGCGGAGCGTGAAGTCGAGCAGTGGGTCCTGGATCTGGTACCACACCGGTTGTTGTGTTATGTATTAGCATCACGGGTGGTGTTGTCCGTCCTCAGGAGGACGCAATCGTCCGCGTGACGCGAACTCGAACGCCCTCAAAGCCTTCTACCACTGGCGAGCATCTCCAAGGCGTTGATGTGGAGGAGCTTGTCTTGTGCGACCACCTGTCTTTGACGAGCGAATCTAGGGTGCAGGTGGGGCGCGGCCCATCCTTACCTTCCAGGGATTCATCGGTTGTCATCAGAGTCAAGTTTGCCTGGGGGCTGATGAAGGGCAGCCCGGTTGCAGAGCGTTCGGAGCTGTCTAGCCACCATCTGAGGGAAGGGGCGGCTACCGGTCTCGGTACCGGTGAGCCACTTTGAAGGATGGGTCCTCCAACGGAGAGAGACGTAGAGGAACCAGGATTGGAGAGGTCGAAGACGAAGTCTTGCCCAGGGGAGTGACGAATTCGTCGATGCCATGGTGGCCCAGTGGCGAATTGGAGACGTCTCTCTAGGTCTCAACCGTTCTGTGGGAATGCACGCCTGAGGGACGTTGTCAGGGCCTGAACCGGTCCGGAGGGAGGGGCAGGCTAGGCAGTTTTCGGAGTCGAGGATGGCCCGCGATGAACTTGACCTGCCTGGTCGGTGTGAAGTGGGACTTTTCCCTGTTGAGACGACCAGGCCCGGCGAGGGAGTCGAAAATGTGGGCAAGGCGAATTAGACTTGCCTCCTGAGGCTCGTCTTTGGATTCGCTTGCAAACAGCCAGGCGTCCAGGTAGGAAAGACTCATAAAGCCCGTCTGATGAAGGTAGGCCACCAACTCGGTGGGCCTGCACGTTGTGAAACTCGTAGGAGGCCGTGCCCAGCCGAAAGGAAGGTGCAAGCGTTGTAGTGGTACGGGGGCGGAGCGCGACAGGCCGAAGGCGAGGAATCTCCCGTGGGGGGCTCTCGGATCCGCGGTGGAAGTAAGGGGGGGCTTCCTCAGGTCGACGGTACGGCGACCACAGGACCCTGGTGAGTAGCGGCAGAATGGAAGCCGCAAGGTTACGATTTCGAAAGCGCGGTAGTCAAGGAACAAGTTCAATTGTCTCAAGGCCAGGATGGGCCTGATCCCCCATCCGGGCTTCGGTACGCTGTGAAGTACCTGGAGAAAAAGGCCGGCGAGACATTGGTCGGAGGCGGCAAAGGGGAGGGTTGGCCCCTTTACCAAGGCAAAGGTGCGCACTTTCGTCCGAGAAGGGTGTCCGTGGGGGGAGTGGGACATGAAGGCTCCGTTGGAGGGAGCTCTTGGAAGGTGAGGGCATACTCCCTAAGGGCGTACGATGTTGAGAGCCCCAGAGTCGCGATGTTATGGAGGCCCAGGTGTAGCGAAGGGCCTCCAGAATTTCAAGAAAGAAATAGGGTGAAGGAGAGAACGACGCGGGGGCGCTGCGTCCCTTCAGGCTCTCTTCTTACCCGCTTGTTCGATGTCCTGCCGGCGTGACTTTGTCGGTACCGGGATCCGAGGGGGAAGTTGGGCGATCGGCCAGAGGAGGAGGAAACGGTCGAGTGGAAGGTCGGTGTCTCTGGGGTGCCCTGCTGGCTGGGCTGCCGATCTCCTGAGGGAAGGTCCCCTGTACTGACCTTGGGGCTGCCACGGGCAGCTGACGCTCCAAACAGGAGGAAGCCGGTGCGGAGGGCATAGCCCGTGGGCTTCTTCGCCCGCGCCGCCTTCATCCTAAACTTGCGGTTTCAGGCGGTCGGCGGTCTCAACGTGGAAGAGCCCGGTCCTCGTCGACAGGGGCATGTCCTCAGATGGCTCGCCATGACGCGTAGGGTTGAGGTCGGAGGCCCTCAATCGAGAGTCGTGCGTCGAAGTGGCGCATGGATGCTTGACAATGGCCCTCCCCGAACGGCGGCGGGCCATATCCTGGAAGTGGTGATGAGGGCCAAATTCGCAATGGAAGGGCCTCGTCCATGATCTCCTCCAACCAGCTGGCCTCTGGATGTCATCTGGGAGCGTCCGGGAGGCTAGGGGGGAGATCGTTCGCATGAGGTCTGGATGTAGGCCCCGCATCGCAAGGGGTGTAGGTGGCAGCCTTGAACCAAGAGCCGATGCCGATACGCCTTCTTGGCCAGTCCGGCCACCTTCTTCGCCTCCGGCCGTCTCCAGGGGAGGGTGGTCCTGCTTCGGGACGAGCTGTGTTGGCTCCATCCATGATGCAGAGTTCGGCCGGGGGTGTTCGGGCCAACAAAGGGGGCAACTCGCAGGGGAGACCTATAGACGACTCCACCTTGGCGGGAGGGGGGCGCCGACGGGTGTCCGGAGAGTCCCCAGGACCTCGTCACGAGGTCTTGGAGGCGGGAAGGAGAGGGGCAGGCAAGCGGAAGTAGTCGAGCTCGTCCGTGGGCAGCCGCAATCGTCCGTGCACACCGACGGCTCAACCGGGGTGCGCTCGGGGGGGCGTCGTCTTCCGGCGGAAGCGAGGCTTGATGTCGAGGGCCCGCGCATTTTGACGACGTGGCTCTGGTGGACTAGGAACGCGGATGTCGTCGGCATGGGGAAGACGTGCTCTGGGTTGTGCAGCCTCTGGTGGGAGGCCGGTCCAAAGAGGAACATCCACGTCCGAGGGTGCCTCAGAAGGAAAGCAGCGGCTGCGTCTTATCGGAGTCGCAGGTCGGAGGGAGAGGATCCGTCAACTCCGACCTGGGATCTCGGGCGGGAGTTGGAGCGAGGTCAGCTAAGACCGGGAGGCAACGCCGGGCGGGGTGAAGACGGGGCGACCTCTCAGTAGACCGACAACGGTTGGGACGCGAAGTGGGACGGCAGATGCTGGACGGGGTGGCACGGTCTACGGGATGGTGGTTCAGCAGCCTGGTGAAGCTCCCTCAAAAGCTCTGTCCTCTTCCGAACAGAACACGTAGTACTGGCGGGCGACTCGTGTCCGAAGAAGAGGTCGGAATGTCATGCCGGCGGCGGGGGCTGGTCGTTCCCTCCGGTCGTTGGTTGCGCGGGTGGGAGGTGCGAGCCGGTGCTCTGGGGAGCGAGGGAGAGCGGTGTCGTCGCGGTCTCCGGGAGTGGACAAAGTCATGGTGGGCAAGGCATTGGAGTGTCGCGGTAGCCAAGGAAGGGGTCTCCACCGGGTCTACGGGCGGCGGCTCCGGGTCGCGGGGAGCTGCCGAAGCGGAAGGCGCGCCTGTTTGGATGAGAGCGCTTCTTGTCCTTCGCCTTCGTGGATCTGGCAGGTCCGATCCTGAGGGTTTGGACTTGTTCGGGTCAGGGGCAACGACCGGAGGTTTGTCGTGGTGCCTCTTCGTCCGGGCCTGGGAGGCTCCTCCCGGGGAAGAACGGATTGTCGGCGAGAGGTCCAGTGAGGAAGGTCGCCGCTGCCGAACGACGAAGGCCTTGGGGAGCTTTTCCCGCCTTACCAGCAGGCCCAGCCAAGCTCCTTAGGCTTCGGGCATGCGGGCGATCTTGGATGGGGCCTTGGGGATGAAGGCGAGGGGCGAGTGGACCTCCGGCTCGGTGGCCTTCTTCGAGACGTGAGGCCCGCCAATCTTCACCGCTGGTTTGAGGTCGCTCTGGTACCCTCAGTCCGCTCCGACGACTTGTGGGGAGCGGATTGGAGGGGTTGTCGTGGATGGGAATCTGGGCGTTTGGAGCACGGGCGCATCAGAGGGGTGGAAGGGGTCCCGGCCGGGAACACACACCACGCTGGGGAGCGGCGGCTTCTCCAAGATCCGACGCGGGAGCACACTGGCCCGAGAGAAGATGAGGCGGGGGCGCGCGAATGGCGGGAACAGAAGATGACGCGACCGCGAACCTCCCTCTTGGCACACTTCCACCAAGGGCAATGCCGAATTGAGCCGGGACTACAGGCGGGTTTTTTTCCTTCCGGGCCTGTGAGGACGAGAGGGATCTGGCAGAGCAGGCAGGCCTAGGTGTCATGTTTTCACTATGCCGCAGTGCACAGGGCAAGCAGAGGAGTGCGGGGTCTTGACGGGCACCTTGCCCCCGCAAATGGTCGGCACTTCTTGAAAGGTGCAAGTCATTTCCAAGATCGACAAAGCCAAGGAGAAGCCGAAAACGAGGTCAACAGTCCGAAAGTCCAGTTACGGCAGGGGCGGGAGACAGAAGAATGGTCAAGATTAACAGTTCGCGATCAAAAAAACAAAAACGAAAGTGATTCACAGCAAGCAAAGCAAGCGAAAGTTCCATGAAGCAAGCTAGTGCGGCGGAAAAAAGGAACTGGGGGAAAAGAGCGGGAAGGCAGGGGCCTTATAACGGGTGGGCGGAGTTACCGCCAAAAAGTTTCAATATGTTGCAGAGTTAACTCTGCCCAGTGATTCCAGTAGGTTCCGAGCAGCACTGCGCAGGCGCAGTGAAACCCATTTGTATGATTCGCAGAGACCACGAAGAAGAACTATGGTTTCTTAACCTGCAGTGCTTTACAATATGTCACATTTCTATCTAGAAGCAACAGGGAATGGTGGTTAGTTCTTAACAAGAAGTAAGTGCTATCAGTCTCCTCTATGTAGCTGTGTAAAAGATAGTGGGTTGGAAACTTGAGAACCCTAGGCTTATGCATATCTGGGAAAGCTTTTATACAGTCGCCCCTCCGTTTTCACGGGGATCCATTCTGGACCCCTCCGCAAAAATGGAAATCCACCAATATGCAAGCCATATTGGCTTGAATAGTGGCACAGGTGCATGCCCCCTTTTAAATCCTTCTGTTTGCCCCTCGCAAGTAAGCGAGAGACACAGATTCAAAGTCCTCACAAATGGAGGAAAGCCTGTATTTCAAAGTAAGTCTAAAATCTCATTTTTTTTTCTTCCATGTACAAATGATAAAGTGTAACGTGGGACCTGCTCAGTTGCCATCCTCTGTTAAATAAGGAATATTTGGAAAGAAGAATTCAACTTGCAAACTATCAAAAAGGGGTTCAACCTTTCTTGGATAGGATTTAATACTCTTTTTCATCTCACTTCTGCCTTCGGGGATCTACTCACCCCAGGATTTGGCTTTGAACCTGGATGTCAAGGCTTTGTACGTACATACTGGGAGCATACACCCATTCATTGCTGCCTCAGAAGAATGTTGAGAAATTTCCAATGATTCAGAATGCTGGACACAGAAGACTGAAGACGGTAACAGGAATTACATGACTACATGCCCATTAACAACTGGTATGTTTCCAGCGTCAGCCCCATGTGCTCAGTATGACCTACAAAGGGCTGCACAACTTGCAAGCGGATTTTAAAACAATCAGGAGGGGGACCTTCTTCCTGTCTCCCTAATACAAAAAAAGCACATGAGAATATTGGCTAGGTTGGGTTTTATTTTTTCAAACTCTGGCCTGTAAATAGTCTTAGATGATCGTTCCTGATGTTTTGCTTAAATAATTTTTGTTCTCTATTTTAATTTGTACTTTATTACATTATATCAAATTTGTGATACTATTGAGAGTAGCAGTATTTGGGAGCAGGGGAGAAGCAGGCTACATATTTAGCAGTTACTATATATATATATCTGTGTAAACACTGAAGGCTGGTTTGGGGGTCAAAATTATGGATCTTAATACAACCTATGACTAAGCTTAAGTTAAAACTTAGGGGCATATAACAAAGTATGTAAAGAATAAAGCAAAGAAAATGATTCCAAAGAATCTGAAAATTTCCGGCAGGCACAACTGTGCTCATCCTAAAGGATGGTTGGATGAGGAGAGAACGATAGTAAATGGGGTGCGAGTGATGTGTGGGGGAGGCAACCAGGTGCAGGCTGGGCTAAGGAAATGCATACACATCAAAAAGGAGGTAAAGGCAAAGTAAAGAAAATGGTGACTACATAAGCAGTGGTTATAGCCTTTAACTTTAATGTGATAATTTTGCCTGACTTTGACCCATTTGTGCGTGCAACAAACATGCACAAATGTCTTATTCAAATTCTTCAAAGCCTGATTGCTTATTTCTTCAATAACACTGCTAGAATCCCATTCTTTGAATATAGAAGCAAAAGGTGAAAACGAAGTCCATCTTGGAAGAACTTAAAAGAAGTACCGACCCCCTCGACACTCTCAGTGCTTCTTTCAGGGGAGGCGCCAGAAAGCCACTGCGGCCATCATTTTACTGCTAAGGTATTCAAAAAGGCCTAATGGGATGTCACAGCAGAGTGTAAATGGGGCCTGTGTTTCTTTTAGGTTCTCCCAGGACAGACTAAACTCTCACATTTTGCCACTCTACTCAGAGAAGGAAGTTGTTCCTTTCTTGAAAAAAATAAGGCGTTAAGGTGCAGTACTTACACTGACCTGTGGATAAGTCAACCCAGGTTTTTTGGGCTGATTTTTTTACTAAAATTTCTTGACTTACACACAAGTATATATGGCAAATAAATCAGAAAATAATATTTTATTATGTCTTCACTACTTAAAGTGCCATACTCAAAATACCTGAACACCAAACTGAGAAGGAAGAAAAATGGAATTACTGTTATCTCTCCTGCACAAATCATCCAAATGCATTTTAATTACAGGAAATTGTTTCTTTGGCTGTTGTTAAAGAAAAGCAGAGATACAAGAAATGAAAGTGCTCAGAAGTATTTTTTTAACAATATTTAGGAAAACCTTGCAATGTAGGTGCCTTTTATAGTGGGAATAGAGGCTAAGAAACTGAATTGCTCAAGGCTACCTAAAGATGCACTGTTTGAAATCAAGACCTCCTAAGGGGAAAAACAATGCAAAACTAGAATTCCATACTGTATCAAACTACAGCATACACACACCTGAAGCAGTTCCTCTCAAAGTACAGTAGGTTGCCTAACATTTACATTAAAAGCACATCTACAAAGTGCATGTAGCCTGGAGACAGAAGAGGCAGTTCGCTACATGTTGAGAACAGAGGCATTCAGAAAAAGAATTTTTTTTCCCAACTGTCTTTTATATAAGGTTCTATATGACAGTGATGTCAAATCTTTTAGCAACCGAGTGCCCAAACTGCAACCCAAAACCCACTATTTATGGCAAAGTGCCACTTTCCTCTGGCTTTCTAGTAACGAACTCTGGCGAACGCAATGGCATGCATGTCCACAGAGAGGGCTCTGAGTCATAGCTTCGCCACCACTGCTATATGAGATCTACTGAGTTATTTACTGGTGTAGTTAGGCTGCAATCTGATTCCTATTTATCTAGTATTAAGCTACACTAAATGTAATGAGATTTACAGTCGACTCTCTTTACCCACAGATTTTTTATCCATAGATTAGAGCATCCATGGCTTGAAAATATTCCAAAAAAGAATAAATTCCAAATACCAAACCTTGATTTTCCATTTTATATAAGGGACACCATTTTGTTGTGCCATTATATTTAATGGGACTTGAGCATCCACAGATTCTGTTATCCACCAGGAAGGCGGGGGGGGGGGTGTCCTGGAACCAAACTCCAGCAGATAACAAGGGCCCACTGTACTCCCAAGTAGACAGGCTTTACGCTGACTTTCTGTATAGACAGGTAACATGACTTAATGTGTTGTAATCTGTTTTGACTTTGTACGTTCGTAAGAAAAATCAGGGGAAATAAATAATTATTTCTGGTGAGAACTATAAAAAGTCATTCTAAGGTAACCTCAAAACCACGGAAGCAAACACTGAGGCAAAGTTTTAAAAGACTGACAAGAAACTATTGTCATTTCAAATTATGTTAAGTTTCCATTACCGCAATACCAGACATAGTTTCTGTACTTTAGGGATACAATATATATTATCCATTCTACAATACAAGCTCCTCCCACCTAGACAAAAATTCAGCCTCTTTACTGTGAAAAAAACCAATATAAAGGAACTACAATCATCCCTCCGCATTTGTGGGGGTTAGGAGGACAGGACCCTTGCAAATATGAAAATTTTGTGAATAAAGTAAGCGCCTCCCCTATGATGCCTGGGGACAGCTGTTTGAGGCATGTGAGAAGCCAGAGGGAACTTGCCCAGATTTTCCCCTGACCTCTCCTGGATTTAACCAGTTCTGGGAGTCAGTTAAAGGACCAGAGTGCGAGGAGATGAGGGAAATCAGGTCATTCCATACCTGCTTCTCCTCATCCCTCTGTCCTTCGGTTCCTTCCCAGAACTGGCTAAATCTACGGGGTGGGGGTGGGGGAGACGAGGAGTAGGTGGCACGCCCTACTCCAGGCCTGCTCCCTTCATCCTGGGCTTATTTTTCTCCAAAGAGAAAAGCCCTAGGGGAGAGGAGAAGTGCACGCCAGCAGGCTTAACATTCGTGAATAATCAAAACCGCAAATGCTAAATCAGACTTCCGGTAAAGATGGTGGGACGACAGTCACAAACTACAGAAGCAGTAGTAAGCGATGCCAATCGCGGTGGTTTATAGTCACCTAAGACTATCAAACAAACGGCTAAAAGTCCCCCCGATAAAGGGGAGACGGAAGGATCCATGGGGTCCCCATTTCGGGAGCCTTGCCAGCCCCTGAGATATAAACTTCGGGACTAGGGAAAGCCCTTCAAGGGACGCGGGTATACCACAGCTGCAATTTGGGGCTACTGGGCAAAGCTCTGGCAAAAACCATTTTTTAAGAAGAAGAAGAAGAAGAGAGGAAATAAACGTAAAGAAGATAGCTACCTGATATATAAGTTCCTCTTTCTTGAAGCCTTTATCGGAGGAGAGAAGAAACTATTACTAGAGACAAAGACTAAAGATTAAGGACTGTAAGCATGGTCTATGAAGTTCCATTGGAAAGAGGCAGGAGCACCGAACTCAACAGGAGAGCAGCCTGTCTGGCAGTACAATGTGCAGATCGGTGAGAGGAGAGTGATTGGCGAGAATTAAGAGAAGAGAATAGAAGCGGAGAAAAGGAGCACCACTATGGAGGGGACGGTAACTGAGAGAGGTTGAAAAAAGAAAGGAGGGAAGTGTGGGAGAGAGAAGTTTGAGAAGGGAGAAGAAGAAAGGAAGGAAGGAAGGAAGGAAGGAAGGAAGGAAGAAAGAAAGAAAGAAAGAGGACAGGGTGGACAGCAAGCAATAGACTACGGAAGAGAAGTTGATGTTGTAGAGGTAAAGAATTGAAGGATACAAAGAAAAATAGGCGATGGACCAGGAGTAGAAGAATATGAGAGGGTGGAAGCAAAGCTGAAGTAAAGCTGACGACGGATGAGGAAGAGAAGTAGACGGTGGCGAGAAAGAAGAGGGGAAATAGAGTCAGGAGGAGAAGCAGACGCTGGTGAAAAGAGAAGGAAAGTGACGGACCAGGAAGAGAAGCAGAGGAATAAGCAGAAAGGGGCTGTGAGTCACTCGGGGGGTGGATGGTTGTTGTTGTGTGAGAAGAGAAAGAAACAGCGAGACTGGATGTCGCGAGGGAGGAGAAGAATTAGGAGAGAGAACCAGGGAGAGAAGGAAACAAGAGCGGTAGACAAACTAAGAAAGTGAAGCAAAGCCTCACAGCTGTAATTTAACCTGACTGTGTTAGCGACATTTATAGGCTGGAGGGCAAACTACATTGCAAATCACAGATATATTTCTAGCTAGACAGTATAATTCAAAGCAGACTATTTTAAAGGGCTAAAGGAAATATAGAACTGGGGTTGGATTAAAGGGTCTGCAGGATTTGTTAAATATACTGATATAAGAGAACTGTTTATTGTTGATAATATAAAGGCCAAAACCCACATGGAAATAGAAATAAATTTCCACAGGATGAAAATATATTTAGACTACAGGTGGTACAGAAATGGAAAAAATAATGATGATGACAAGAGAAAAAGAAAGGAAAGTACAGCAATCTATGGAGTTTAAACAGACTCTAGTAAGAAGACCATCATTTGAGATAAAAACTACGGATCCAAATTTTAAAATACTGGAAGCAATTCAAAAAATAGAGACAAACATAAGGCAAGAAATTAAGGACTCTGAAATGAGCTAAGGCAAGACTTCACAAAAGAGATAGGGGATTTGAAAGATACAATTAAAGGAATTACAACTAAGGTTAACGAAGTAAAAAAGAAAGTAGGAAAATTGGAATTAAAAACTGTAGAATTGGACAATGTGACAAAAAACCTTACACGATTACAAATGCAAGAAAAAGAACTAAGTAAATCGAGAGAAGTTAAAGTTGTATACTGTAAAATGTTTTATACTTGCTACTGCAGCAGTGCCATCTGATGGGACTCTTAAATTCTACAGAAATACTTATATAGTGCCCTCTTATCCATCTGTGGGCATTTATGTACTCTGCATAGCTATTATAGGTGGGATAATATTCCAGTAGAACAGGAATGACAACAAAGACAGAGAGTACCAGAAAGCTATATAGATGCAGAGATGGATGGTCTTAAACTGAGTATCCAAAAAGCACTTGGCTATCACACCATTCCTTTTTTTTAATTTTTTTTAAAACATTCAACTTTAAACTTTTTCTCTCCATAATAAGTAGATATAGGGGGTCCTTCAAACATCTCTAACTAGCTCTCATCTCTCACACTCTTGATCTAATATTTATTCAAGAAACATTAATTTTCTTGCTTTTTTTCATGCTTGAAATGCATATGACATCCATAAATTAATTTTCATGAGACTCAAAGTATAGGTTTAGCTGGTACTTATATAATGAGATTTAATTGTAACTGTTATTTTAAGTCACATTTTAGCTAAATTTAGCTTATCCTTTTTTTCTTCTTTGAGTTTTTCTTCCTTGGATGAGGGAAATCCTCAAGAGCTTCCACTGTGCATGGCTACCATCATACATCCGAAAATAAATGTAGCCCCAAATCATTACAGACAGAAGAACATGAAAGACTGGTAATCACTGTCTTAACTTTTATTATTTTCTCTTGTTACAGAAATTCACTTTTCCAAACTATTCTGCCTCTAAAGACAACTCCCCCACCCCTTAAAAAAACAACTTATCTTGCAGTTATGCCATTCAATGCATGATTCTCTCACACCTTTTAGTCTTCTCTTCCTGGGAAGCTTCACAGTTAAAAACATAATTGCTACTTTATTTTCGAAAAAGCTTCTTCATTTCCTAGAAAATTTCTGACTCATTTCTACTGCTTCCCTAATGTTATTGTTATGTGCCATTAAACTGTCTTCAATTTATGGTAAACCTATGAATAAGAAACCTCCAAGAGCCTTGGATAATCAACAGACCTGCTCAGGTCTTGAAAAGTCGGGCTTCAATCCAATTGCAATGTGGTCTTCAGTTTTTCTTACTGCCTTCCACTTTACTAAGTGTTATCCTCTTTTCCAGTGAGTCATGTCAATTCAAGATATGCCCAAAGTAAAATAGCTTTAGGCCTGTTACAGACTGCCAAAATAAAGCTGCTTCGGGTCTCTTTGGAGGTATGCTATTTAAATGATGCATGCATCCTAAGAATCCGGAAGCTGCACCAAAGCTGCACTCCAGTGCTTAGGAATGGAGTGTGGTTTTGGCGCGACCTCTAGACTTTTAGGACCCATGCATTATTTAAATAGCATACCTCCAAAGAGACCTGAAGCAGCTTTATTTTGGCAGTCTGTAACAGGCCTTAGTTTAGTATTTTAGCTCCTGGTGAGATTTCAGACTCAATTTCCACTTGGATTCATTCTTTTTTCAGGCTTCCCTATGCATATATTATGAAAGTATCCTTTTTGCAAAACTAAAAATCTTTTACACATGCTTGGCTTCATATACCTTGGTTATAGACATGATAGTCTGAGGTCTATCAAATGTACAGTTTCTCATCTACAGTAGCATAAAGCCAGATATGCAGTGGGAAACTGTTTCCCAAATCAGGTATATGAGCTAAATGTTCCCAGTCATTCATGTTCCAAAATAATTTATCCCCTGAACATAGAGGAACTGAATAAAGCAGGATCAGAAATGTATCAAATGTGGTAATATTACTCACCTTTTTATTATGCTTGAGTTTCTTAAATCTTTACTATTTACTAAAACAGTACACTGGTGGCATTTTATAACGGTAAAATTTTACTTCTTTGCAAGGAAAAGTAATCAATTGTAGAGGAATACAGGAAAAAGTTCATACCACAGAATATTAGGAAATCTTTTTTATGCAAACTTGCTTAATTCAACTGTTCTATAAGAATTCAAAATTACTTACTACCTCAACAGAAACAGAAAACACATTACAAGCCACATCTGACCAGTTCGTAAAAGTTTTTCAAGTTTTACACATTTTATAATGGGATTTTCTGACTAAGTCTCTTGTGTCTGACTTACCTACTTCCTAACTGGATTATTTAAACTTGGAAATATGCAAGTGCTTTCTTTGCAAGGGAAAATCTATTGTTACAGCAAAACCTTGAGTTTCCTTTCAAATGTGATCATATGACTGCATGTTTATATTCTACTTTCCTCAGGAATCTACACGCCCCTCATTTATATCCTGTTATTCATTTTGCATTTCCCTTCACTTCAGCAAACTGTTAACAAGAGCCTCCTAACTACACCCACAATGTGAATCACAATATTAAAGTCTGTATTTACCTAGTATTTTAAGACTCTATACAATACATATGCTTTCACTAGGCCCTGTGTATGAGAAGGACCTGCCTGCCTGACAAATTATCTTTCCCTCTTCCTCTCACTCATCCGCTTGTGTTTACTCTCTTATGCAACATCACGATTATCCAGAGCAGGGGAGGAAAATAAGTAAAAGAGGCAGGTACATGGCTGCCAGCCCAGAGCACACCTTCTTAACCTTACTGGTTGCCTCTGGGGGAAAAAAGCTGTCACTGCACTGCAGGCTACAGAAGCAAAGCATGCTGGAAATGGTTAGAGTCACATCTGCATGGGCTGGGAGCAGCCAGTGACACACCAAACAGTCCTGGCTTTGTTCTGATGCCCGAAGCGTGGGAAGTCAGTTCATAGGCATTCCTAAAGCAGTTGATTTGCCCATTGTAAGCACTGCAGTCTTTATGAAGCAGGTATGCGAAGTGCATGTTGAGACTTCCAGGCATGACACATTACAAATTAAAAGCAGCAATATTTTAATACATCCCTTCACCTTTAAAGATGTTTTCCTCTTCTGCAAAACACAGCTTGGGTGCAAAATGAAAAGTGTTGCAATTTGTCACTAGTTGTTTTGAGATCTGTGGTATTTCAGTGTTAAGCCCCTCAGGTTGGCTGCTATGGGGAGAACTACATATTGCACATAACTTCAGAGCACAGTCACTGCTTTCTATCTGGCAAGCAGGGCAGGGAGAGTGAAACTGGTAAAGGAGGCCATGGTCTCTTCCCTTAAACTGCTTGGCTTCCTTGGTAGCTTGTGTAAAATGTTAAAATTAGTCTAAAACGTTTAAACTATTTAATGCTCAAACTTTCCTTACCTCTTCCATAATACAGCTGTGATATATTAGTAGTTATTGAGTCCCAGTTCTGGGAAAAGAATGGGATACAAATAATAATAATAATAATAATAATAATAATATAGAAATGCAGCAACCCTATGTTCACTTAGGAGTAGGTAAGTGGATACAGGGGATATTAGGTAACTGGATATAGGGGGACAGCAATGACTATATGCATGTAGGGTTGCCATATGTCAGGACCGCCAAACCGGGACAAATGTAGGACAACATTTTCAAATGTAGGACTTTTTTTTAAAATGGAGGTCAGCCCACGCCCCTTCCCGGCCTCTAAGGAGACCGAGGCCTCCTTAAAGGCCAAGAAAGGGGCACAGGGCATCCTCCATTTAATAAAAACAGTGTCCTACAAAAAAAAGTGTCCCTCCTTCCTGGCCTCTGAGGAGACCGAGGCCTCCTTAGAAGCCAGGAAGGGGCGCAGGGGCTGGCCACGATCACTGTGATCACGGCCGGCCTCTTCCCTCTTCCCTGGCCTTTAAGGAGGCTCAAGCCTCCTTAGAAGCCAGGGAGGAGAGCGGGGGCCGGCCGCGATCGCCACAATCCCGGCCAGCCTCCTCCCTCTTCCCTGGTCTTTAAGGAGTCCCAGGCCTCCTTAAAGGCCAGGAAGGCACGCGGGGGCCCGCCACGATCACTGCCCCTGGCCCCTGCTGACGCCTGGGCGGCGCGCGCAGAGGAGCCCATCCCCTTTGGCCAGCTGGCCAATGGTTGGCTGGCAACAAACCAGAGGATGAGCTCTTGTTTCAGAGGCCTGCGCGCAGGCGCGCACGGGAGGTGCGGTGACGGTGGCGCTGCTGCCACTGAGGAGGAGGAAGGCGGAGCTGGCGAAGGAGGTGGGTTGGCGCTGCCCACCACTCCAGAAGAGGAGGAGGAGGTGGGTTGGCGCCGTGGCCAGCCGCATTAGCGGCAGCGGCAATGGCCGCAGGAGCAGGCCCCGAACCGGGACCAAGGCATGGCTGGGGGCCAAACCGGACCGTGACCGGGAGGGGCCCCCAAAAGCGTGATTTTCCCGGCGGCCACCGGGATATGGCATCCCTAAATGTATGCAAGATTTCACTGTTAACTACTTAAGAAACAGAGATGCTGCACTATATCTTTAAGTCAAGAAGGCCCAAACAGTGTTTTGACAAGTAAAAACAAAGCAAATGTACACAAAACTGTATAGTATGGTGAACATAAGATCCTAAAATGATATCACATGACTAACATAAGCATTATGTTTTTGACAAGTCCATTGCAAAGTGAAATAAAAATATCCACTTTGGCTAAAAGCTACATTTACTCCATAAGTTAAACTAAAACAAGGTTTTAAAAAAGTACAAGGGCTATTTGAAGTATCTCATGATACAATTTAGATATTAAGCTGCGTATCTAGAAATCCTCATGGCAATACAGGGCCAGGGCCATAGCACCCAGTTCTCAAGTAAAACACTGTAATCTACAACTTCCACTTTTTGAAATGCTGGCTTTGCTTCATTACAAGAATACACACAAACACAATTTTGTGAACACTGATACGACATGTAATAGGTCTATTTCTTTCTCTTACAATTTGCCACCTCAACAACAACAACAACGATTTGTATAAACACATTTTCCATGTTCTTGTTACATGATGAAAATAAACTGGGCCATGAAATTGTAAAATTAGAACCTACAATTATAATTGCAGTCTTATGTATGAATGTGCCTTACAATGGGTAAGTCTTACTGCCCACCCCCACTCCACCATAGAAGAAGCCATGTTAAAAAAAAGATGTTAAGACTCTAAAAGGCCACACACAATATAATTCTGAAGACTCATTAGGAATGTGACTCAGGACATTGGCTTTTACTTGTTTCAAAACATTCACTTTTAAAGGAAGAAACACAAGGCTGATGTTAACAGAATACTCATAGTCAGTCAAGGAAACAAACTCAAATTTCTTACCATCAAAGAAACTTTTGGCTCTCAGGTAACTAACACTGAGCCTAAGCACAGATAGTTTATCCAGCTTGGCTATAACATCCTGAGGGAATGGCAGAAGACAAGCCAGGCGATCCAACTCAGCATTCAGTCGGTCTCTATGCCTCTTCGATGGATTAGATTTGGCTCCTTCAGGAGGCGAAGGTTTCACTCTGCCATAACAGAACATAATGTTAGGTCACTTTTTAAAACTGTTAAACCATCTATTGAACTGCTGAAGCAACTGCATAATTCTGCTCAGTAAATGATCTACCAGGACTAACACAAAATGATAATGTATACATGTCCTTAGAATCACTTCAAATGAAAGGTTTTTTAAAAAAAAAGTGGGGAGAGGCAAGGGGGGAGAAAGAGATGGGGACAATTTCAAATTTTTAAAGGTTTTGAATATTTAATACGAGTAATTTTCACATTCAAGAGATGAAAACATATACAGTAAACTAGGGCTTCAAGCCAATTCACAAAAATGGCATATTTCCAATAATCAGTCAATCAACCAATACCATAAACAGCAGCTATAAAATGATCAGCTGTTAAAAGTCAAGGAAAATAAAAACATAGTTACATGGGACTGGAACATAGCTACCAAGTAATTATCCTTGGGAACTGACAAATGGGGAGCCATGACCAAGAAGACCTTTTTCTCAGATATCACCCAAAGTTGAGATGGAAGGGGCATGAGGAAACTGCTGGAAGCTCCATCATAGAGGCTACCACAGCTAACAAATTGTCTTTGCACAACTGGCTTCCTGTGAAGTTCTGGCATTTTCCATCACAAGATTGACTGCTATTCTTTTTTTCATTCGTAATTGCATGGCCAAACCCTCAGAACTACAAGAAAAGCTTGTGAAATAGAGAACTGTAAATAGCTGTGTTTTAAACAGCCACAGCCACCATCACAGTAATGATCCTATGTGAACTAGTTTGCAAAACCAGTGGACTGAACTGTTCCTTGGTTACTAGGAAGCACACATGCCATGGATGCACTACAGAAGGTCATAGTTAATCTCCCACTTATTTTTTTCTGGATACTTGAGCTTCAGAGAAAACTTTACTAGTGCACCAAGAAGGCATTTGGAAACAGCCTTTGTTTATGTGCCTAACTTGACAGACCAGCACTTTGTAGGGCTCCCAAGACCTACCGCACGCCGCACTGCCATTTACACGGGGTGTGCAATGATGACATCCATGGAGCACCACATCCAAAAAGTTTGGCGCTGTGTGGATGTCATTGTTGTGTGTGAGCATGCTAATGGCACCCCACACACAGTGGAAAAAGAACCCGCTGTGAGCAGGGGTTTTTTTAAGCCTTGCGGGGGCTGCAGCCTTTGTCTGCTGCAGCCTCCATCCGGGGCAGAAAGGAGCGGTGTCTGGCCACCCCTTTCTCCCTGCCTGTATCCCATCTAACTTGGTAGAATCAAGCAAATTTCCACTGAATTAATGGTACCATGGTGAAGGCCTACCCAATTTTGGAATGTAGATACTGTATATACAGAAAATCACTGAATTTGTGCCAAATGAAGTAATTAAACTGAAAGTTATGAAACTTGGTAATAATGGCAAGTGTGAAATAACGGTGCAATATTCCTTTAATATCCTCTGTTGCAGACAACATATTTGAATATTCCATCTAACCTCCATTATCACTCCCTTTATTTTTCACTACATTTTAGACAAAAGAAATCTAACTAGGCACTCACCATCCGCTGCACCGCGGAGGCGGACTGAGGGGAGGGCTGTTGGTGGGAGCGGCAGCCTTGAAAAGCCGGCCTACCGGCTCCCTGAAGCCGCCGGACGCCAAGGGAGACCTCCTGCAGCTGCGCTAGGCGCACTCACCATCCGCTGCACCGCGGAGGCGGACTGAGGGGAGGGCTGTTGGTGGGAGCGGCAGCCTTGAAAAGCCGGCCTACCGGCTCCCTGAAGCCGCCGGACGCCAAGGGAGACCTCCTGCAGCTGCGCTAGGCGCACTCACCATCCGCTGCACCGCGGAGGCGGACTGAGGGGAGGGCTGTTGGTGGGAGCGGCAGCCTTGAAAAGCCGGCCTACCGGCTCCCTGAAG
>NC_056527.1:37817741-37825115 GCF_019175285.1 Sceloporus undulatus | reverse complement strand
TTGATCACTTTCGTGGAAAAGCGGGATAGAAATAAAGATTATTATTATTATTAACTATAATGCAAATACAGATAAATTCTGTTTATTATCAATTTAAAAATGCAAGGATTCTTATTTTTCCTGGTCTTCACTTATTTATTACCATTAAAATCCCCAAATGCTAGGTATTATGTACATATTTTGATTATTATCCATCCCAGTGCATTTATAGGTTGATTATCCCTTATGCAAAATGTTTGGGACCAGAAGTCTTTTAGTTTTTGGATTTTTTCCAGCTTTTGGAATGGATGCACATACATAATGAAATATTATGGAGATGGGACAAAAGTCTAAACATTAAATTCATTTATGTTTCATATACACCTTATACACATAGTCTGAAGGTAATTTTATATTTTAATACTTTGTGTACTCCAAATCATCAGAAAACAAAGGTGGCAACAAAGGTGGCAATATCTCAGCCAGACAAGAAAAAAGTTTTGGATTTTGGAGCATTTCAGATTTTGGATTTTTGTGTAAGTGATAGTCAACCTGTAATGAAATCTTTGCTGAATATTTTTAAGACATACACATACTTTGATGAAAAGCAGTGAGAATTAACAAACTTGATTCCAAGCATTCACAAGCATGTTAATCAGACCTCTCTAGAAATGCACTGAGTTTATAATTATGAACCTTTAAATAATTTATATAAATACACTATTAAAGAATAAAGATACACAGATTTTCATCTTGGATTTGCATTATTATTTTTATTATGTGATTATATGTAAATTTGTGACATCTTTGCTTTCCAGAAATGTTTTAGAAGAGTCATAGTTAAAAAATTCCACAATAACTTCAAGTTTATTCCTTACTTCTCTGCCTTAATAGTGTTTCCTCCTGTCTACTCCCTTTTTAAACAAAGAATACTACTTTTGGCAGTATCTGGCAATCTATTCCTTTTTGCATTATATACAGTTTTTTGCAAAGTGAAACAAGCTAATGATAGTCATCAACTTCAGAATAAGTACAGTGCCTGCAAGATGGATTACAGAGAGCTAAAACGTGATCCCTGAAGCTAGTAAATGCGGTAAGCAATCAATAGAAATGATAGGAAGAAAATCTCTAATCATGTAGAAAATATAACAGTAACTGGTCAAAACAGAGAAAACCTGACTCCAGCTGTAGAAGCCCTGTTCTTAACAATGAATTGGAATAGTATAGCATTCATTCCATTCAAGCCAGATGTTCCAGTTTGACAAAAAGAAATATCATTATTTATTTATTTATTATATTTATTTGTATCGTGCACTTTTCCCAGAACTGTGTCTCAGAGGGGCTTCACAACATTAAGAAACAATTAAAACATAGAAAAAAGTACAATTTAAAAAGGAATTAAATTATTGCAATATTAAAACAGATAGTTATTAAAAGAATAAAACACATTTTAAACAGATAAAACTTTGTATATAAAAAATTATCAAATTTTTTAAGGCTTGAAATTTAAATTTTAACTTTTCTAGATTACTAAAATAAATGTTTTATGGGAACGAGTTCAGTTAAATATCTACAAGCCATTCAGCTCTAATAATAATTCTGTAATCTGGATACCATGGTACAAAACAATACTCAGAACGATGCCGTAACTCTGCTTTAAAATATCAAGATCTAAAGCTATCTATTCCTCTGACAAGAGAGGTGGGTAACAGATATGTGAAGATAAATGGCAAACAATAAATGGAACTATGGTTGCATCCGCTCTGCAGAAATAGTCCAGTTTGACCCCACTTTAACTGCCATGATCAATGCTATGGAATTCTGGGAATGGTAGTTTGTTGCAGCACCATATATGGCTATAGTCAGATGACAAACTGTGGGCATATCACTAACTTTTGAAAAGCTTGCATCTAATTTCTAGATAAAAAAAAGGGGGGGAGAAAACAGAATGAAGGACATCACTGTAAATCACAAGTTTATTAGGATTAATCAAAGGAACAAATATCTTCTAACTATTCCACGGTCTATCACACTGCATCTCAAAGTTTTAAAGAATTTATATTTCTCCTGTTAAAATTATATTTAAAATCCCACTGCAACAGGGGCATTTCATCTAGCAAATGCAAAAACAGTACACAACATTATAATTTCTAAGAATATTCCCAGATGAATGCATATAGATCTAAACTGTGTTCTATGAAGAATTTTGGAATACAAGAAGGCACCAGTCAGTTTGGGGAGCAACAAAAAAGGTAGGCCAATTGTAATACTATCTACTGTATATACTCATGTATAAGTCTAGAAATTTTAGTCAAAAAATTGACCCAAAAATCCTAGGTCAACTTATCCACGGGTCAAAAATAAATATTATACTTTAACTCTTATTAAAAAGGGAATGATCCCATGGTGAAAGGCAAGAGTGCAATCTGTCCTAGAAGCTCTGACTTCCATTCACTCTCTCTTCCATCCAGCCTTTAGTGCGAGTTAAAACAGTTATACCTCCCATCATTTTGCAGGTTCTTTGGCATTGTTTTTCTTTGCTTCATCATTTAGATCTTTAACCCCTATGTTTTACCCCCGACTTATCTAAGGGTCATATCAAAATCTATAATTTTGCCTCCAAAACCTGACCTCGACTTATACATAAGGTCAACTTATAGTTGAGTATATATGGCGCTTCCCATTTAGAAAGACATCAATTTTGGCAGTTTATTCCAATATATACAATTGCATTTCAGTACTGAGCGAGGTTAACAAAACACACAACAGAAATAATCCCATCTCAGACCACTTTAACTACTCTGGCGCAATGCTAGGGAATTATGGGAACTGTAGTTTTGTGAGACATTTAGCCTTCTCTGTTAGAGTGCTCTGGTGTCACAATAATCTAAAACTCCCAGGATTTCCTAGCACTGAGCCAGAGCAGTCAAAGCGGTCTCAAATTGGATTATTTTTGTAGTGTGTTTTGGACCAGAGTGGAAGAGGTTTTATATAGAATGACCCAGTTCAGCTGACACAAGGACCCAGGGAAACACAGATCTTCTGGATATCATCCAAAGCTAAAACAAACCATGGATTCTTTCTCTTGTCTGTTAACAGAGAAACCAGAGAAGAGAATAAAAAAGATAAACAAACCATGGAGCAAAGCTGTGTAATTTGTTCAGTCATTCTTGCTACAAGCAGGAGATTGGGCCAATATGCTCTTCATAACCAATAAACCAGGATCTCCATGGATCCCTGGCTATATAATCTTAAATGGCCCTTTCAGTTTTTATAAGTGACAGAATCTTTTATGCCCAGGTCAAGGAAAGTATTTTAAAATTTAAAGAAGTTCATATTCATGTACACATATTCTATTCATACTGCTACCATTCATACAATTCCATTAGTGGCTTTCAAATACATAAAACCATTATTTCTTTTACTAAAAAACAAACCCTACTGCTACTGCTGCTGCTATGGAAGACCCTATCTATGTCAGTTTCCAGTAGACTGGAAGCAAAGAGAAAGCATTTATACAGTTTTAAAAGTGTATAAATGTACACCTTATATCAGAGATGTACAAGTCCATTAAAATAACAATGGTTAACAAACTGCCCATTAATGTACCAGTTTGAAAAGAATAGCTTTTAAGTGCTTTTTTTTATTACAGGTTGCGTATCCTTTCTCTGAAATGCTTGGGACCAGAAGTGCTCAGGATTTTGGATTTTTTTGGACTTTGAAATATTTGCATATATATAATGAGTTATTTTGGAGATGGGATCCAACACTAATCACCAAATACATTTATGTTTCAAATACACCTATACATAGCCACTGAAGTCAAGTTTATACATAATATTTTGAATAATGTTGTGCATGAAATAAAGTTTTGTGTACACTGACCCATCAGAAGGCAAAAGGGTTACTATTTCAGCCACCCTTGTGGACAATTTTGGAGTATTTCAGAATTCCAGATAAGAGATAATCTATACTGTTGAATGAAGTCTAAAAAGAATTGATAAATGTAAGCCGGAATACATTTATTTACCTCAATACCTACATGAAGAAGGAAGAATGTAATACTTTTCATGGCTAGGAATGGATGAATACTGAAAATGTCCATTTCAGAAGTGCAAAATATATTAGGACAGGAATTTCCATAACTGTTCTATAAACCATCAAAACAGGAGAAGGACAATTACAACTATCTGTCTGGACTTCAAAGAGAGAGAGATTGCATGTAGGAAATCCCTATCTAAGGAGAAGGGAGAAGAATTCAAAAATCTTCCAACATATGCAACCAATGTACCTCCAGGAAGAGGCTTCAAGCTAGTGAACTGTAGCAGAATGTAAAGTAATGGTGGGAGAGAAAAACTGGTTCATTTTGTCACCTAAATCAATGTTACTCAAAGTAGTGATCCCTGGAATGGTTCTGGTCCCCAAGTCATTGGCTACCAGTCTCTGGAGAGCTTCCAGGAAAGAAAGAAAGAAACAATTACAGTCAACAGATACCAATATGGTACCTATCACCAAAATAATTGTTGATCGCTCCTTTTTTCATCAGATAGTCTGAGAAGGACTGACATAAATGACATGTTGCCCATGAGAACTGTGGCAATTATCACATGTCTCATGCCAATCTTAGGAAAGAAAAGACTACAAGTATTTATGTGCCAGGCAGAAGAACCAAATGCTTATGTCTCATTTTCCAGGTATACAACTTTAGCAACTTCACAGATACAACCACTGCTTATACATGTATGCTGAAGGTACTGCATTTATTACCATTCAAGATGAAAAATAAATTGCTGGTGATTCCCAATGCTGTCACAGATGTAAAATCCAAACAAGAGTTTTAAAAGGAAAGTAACTGTGAACCTAAATTCTATTTCTCATTGGTAAGGGAAGCCCAAAACCACATAAAAATGTGATTTTCCAGACTGACCTCTACATATTGATTATAGCAACAGTTGTACTGTATTTCCTAGAACATATACAGTACAATGTGCCTCTTTAGAAAAAGAATCCCAGACAAGAGAGAAAAATCATAAAAGAATGCACTGATTCTCCTTCGTAAGATACACTGTCGCCACTTCTAACCCTATACTATAACCTTAAACTCGGGATCAGTATCAGTTACCTGCAAAGTGTCCATTGTTGGTGTTTAACAGGGTTAAGAGAAGAAAAACACAGCTTACTTTTCATTTATACTGAATTAACTAGCACCATAATCCAAAACACATACTTATTATAAGATCTATTTATAATATACATTATTCCCAAATAATCGTGCAGAGAACTGCAGTCTTGTTGTTGTTGCCATGTGCTTTCAAGTCATTCCTGAATTATGGTGACCCTAAGGGGTTTTCTTACCAGGGTTTGTTCAGGGATTTTCCCTTGCCTTCCTCCATGGCTGAGAGTCTGACCTGCCCAAAGTCCCCCAGTGGTTTCCATGGCTGAGCAGTGATTCAAACCCAGACTCCCAGTGTCATAGTCTAACACTCAAACCACTACACCACGCTGACTCTCTTGAACGGAAGTCTACACCAAATCAGTCCTAAACAGTTTTACTCAGAATAAGTCAAACTTAGTTCAACTGGGCCAAGTATTCATAGGGCTGCCCCCTACAAGGTCTGGCAGCTAGAATGATATACAAACGGCTTGGTTAGCCGCATCCAAAATGTTTGCTGAATCCAAATTTAAGGCAGTAAATCTAGCTATTATTTAATAAAGGTACCAATTTTATTATAATTTCTTTATATCATAATCTTACACTCTCCCTTTAAAGACAGCTTCATTATTTCCCCCCTTACAACCTTTCTGTGACAAAAGAAGTTAATTCATTTTCCATAACTGCTCCATACATCTTTGAAAGGACACATCATTCATAGGATGATTTACAAATGTATGTAAATCCCCCATCGCAAGGAAGTAGCTCATCTGCATAGCTACAATACTATCTTGGAGATTTTTCCTTCCACAAAATTGCCACGAAGAATACTCTTCTACTCTTCATCTAGCTAACAGTACTTGTCTTTCAGTGCATTGATCACTGGTACATACAGTATTGGTCATATACCAAAATAAAGACACAGGCAGAAATATCCTGTCAAGTTTAATCCTATCCACAGGTACATTTCTGTTGTACCTCCTTCATCAATCAGCTTCATGTGACAAAATGAGTTCTCTGTTAATTAAAATGCCTACTAGCTTGACTTAACTCTGGACCTACTTCCTCATTTTAGCAGTTTAGCGATCATATGAACTCTCTTCCATGTGAAGTTTCAGAGCAGACAAAGGAACTTAAAATGGACATTTTCAACCATCTCACACTTCTCACATGAAATGCTGAAACATGCTGCCTGTATTTCACAATACCAACATTTATTTCAGGCCCCTTTAATAGAGCTCTGTGAGTTTTCCAAAAGAAAAGGGCATCCAGGGACTGTCTTAAGACTACACTAGGAATTACTGCTGCAAGGTAACAGTTTACAAACTTATTTGAACACTTCTGTTTACAAGACAAACTAGTGTTACTTAATCATAAGCACAGCATAACCAGCAACTGTCACCTCTAAAGTAAACTTTGGAAACATGGCTGTTCTGTGTGTATGTGTGTGTGTGTGTGTGCACTGCTCTTCCACAAAGCCCCAAATCCAGTATACTGTATACCTTCTAAGGCTGTTTAATAACCACAACAGCTTTCATGTAACATGAAGTCAAACATCTAGATATCCTGATCAAATAATCTTGATCCATTATTTATAGCATATAGCAGTTAAAAGGATAAAAAATTCCACATTTTCAGGTTACAGATGAAAAATAAGGCATGATGATGAAAGAACTGTTTTCACTTCCACTTTGAGGATAGTAGTTATCAAAAGATGCAGTTATACAATTCAACTCCTACCAACTGTTCCTATGGATCTTCTCTCTTGTTTACCAGGCTTTTTAGTCTGAACAGGGATTCCAATTAAAAGACTCTGCCATCCCAAATTACAGTCCACAGACAACTATAAGCATAAGTGCAAAAAAGTATGAAACTGCTAACTCAGCACAGATCCCAAACCATTCCACTTCATCTTTCTTAAAGTCCTTCGGGAAATGCCACCAAGCTCGATACAGTTACTTTGTGTAAAAGGATAAATATTTCATCAGCAGCGGTACTTGAACAGTAAACACAGATTAGTAAAAAGTAGTACTCACACAAACCTAAGCGAAGTTGTTAAAAATTAATCTTTAGTTGATGTGAAACACCTAGGAGTAATCTTCATACCTCAAAATAACCCAGTCATATATGGAATAACATTATATTCAAGTATATATATTGGATCAGAAGATAACAAATTCATGAAAATGCATTTAATAATAATAATAATAATAATAATAATAATAATAATAATAATAATAATA
>NC_056527.1:37669398-37817731 GCF_019175285.1 Sceloporus undulatus | reverse complement strand
TCTTTATTTATATTTGCTGCCTCTCCCCATGGATCGAGGTGGGAGCACAACAGATAAAATCAGCATTGCAATACATAGATTTTCGCAAACTCACAAATTCCTACAAAATTTGAATTTGCAGATAAAGACTTACTTCTGTTCCTCCTCTAAAAAGAAAACTCCAAAGAGCAATGTATTTTAACATAGCTTTTCCAATCCAGGAATTTTAGAACATAGATAATACTTTCATAAAATCAAGAACATTTTAAAATCCTGGCTTGAAAAACTGCCAAGTGTTCAGAAATGTATTTTTTTTAAAACCAAGCAGTAACCTTACAGATTTCGCTCCCCAGCTTCCTTCAAGTTACAGTATTTCATTTACATCACAGTCCTGATTTCAACTGTCATGAAGAACATATAAACTGCTTCTCAATGGCATTTCCCACTCAGTGTATGTTCCGGCCTACCATCTTTTGTAAGGTGGGAGAGAAGAAAAACCACAACTGGGTGAGGCATAAGAAGCAAGCATCTTACATTTCTGAGGTAGACTGAATTGTGAGTCCACAAACCAGGGACAAACCCACTGCAGTGGCAGAAGCCCAGGCAGCACAACGTGGCTTTCTGCACATAGACACAACCGGCATGCGCTACCAGTGCTCCATGTTAAGACAACACAAGGCAGGCCCACATCCGAGGCGAGCCAGAAACTATACCGACCGCTGCAGACTTTCAAGGATTATACAGAGGGCCAGGGAACTATCACCTTAACTACCTGTGTCCTTTGTCAGGGTGCCAACCTCTCAGGGATACAAAAGACTGAGGACATACATTCCTTCATCCCCTCCCACCTCCCAGCCCTTGTTCTGACTTTAATCAGCCGCTTGACTTTAACTGGGTCATCGGAGCCTGATAAAAATAGGGCCCTGAATCGAGGCTTAATTTGTACTAGGTCTCAGCCCAGAAATCTCTCCTCCTGATAAGGATGGAGTCCTGAAATATTGGTAGTTAGAGAGGGGTGAGGGAAAAGCCCTCTGTGCATGCGCAGAATACATTTACTCACAGCCCTCCGCCTCACATTTGGAAAAGGGGCCCTGAATCATGGATTAATAATGTGTCTCAGCCCAGAAATCTGTTCTCCTGGTAAAGATGGGAGTCCTGAAATATTGGTAGTTTGGGAAAGGGGGGAAACAGCTAGCTCTTTGTGCATATGCAGAAATACATTTCCTCCCCACAAAGGAATCACAGCCCTCCGCCTCACATTTGGAAAAGGGGCTCTGAATCAAGGCTCAATTTGTACTGTCAGCCCAGAAATCTGTTCTCCTAATAATGATGGAGTCCTGAAATACTGATAGTTGGGAGAAGGAAGGCCTCTGTCCATGTGCAGAATATATTTCCTCACCATTCAGGAATCACTGCCCTCCAGCCCACATTTGGAAAATCTCCTTGAATCAAGGCTTCGTTTGTACTACAGGTTGTACCCAATCTACTACGCTGTGCCCAGAAATCTGTTCTCCTGATAAAGATGGAGTCCTGAAATACTGGTAGTTTGGGAGGCCCCCCTGTGCATGTGCAGAAATACACTTCCTCACCATTTCCTCACCTCACATTTGGAAAACCGCCCTGAACAAAGCCTTAATTAGTACTATGTCTCTCAGCCCAGAAATCTGTTCTCCTGAAAAAGATGAAGTCCTAAAACATTGGTAGTTTGGGAGGTGGGGGGGAGCCTTCTGTGCATGTGCAGAAATGTACTTCCTCACCTCAGATTTGGAAAATCGCCCTGAATCAAGGCTTTAACAACTACACTGAACCCAGAAATCTGTTCTGATAAAGATGGGCTCCTGGAATATTGGGGGTCGAGGGAAGGGAAAGGCCTCTGTGCATGTGCAGAATACATTCTGGCCCCATTAATAAGACTTCCTATGATGACTATTATTTGGGTTATTCGGATTTTAGTGTGTAGTTTTTAATCTTATACTGTTTAATCTTGTTTTAAAGGGGGGGCTATATATATATATGGATGTATTTTAACTTGTCGTACGCTGCTTTGATTGCCTGGCAAAAAGTGGGATAGAAATAAAATTATTATTATTATTAGGGATCCACCTCACATTTGGAAGTACGTAAAGCAAGGGGGGGGACCCTTTAAAGCAGTGCCCTCCAATCCAAGCAATCCTTTTCTTCTTTAAATATGATGAAATATGATCCACTGCCCTGAAGTAAGTCATAATAGATGATGATGATGATGATGATAATGATGATGATGATGATGATGATGATGATAATGATGGTGATATTCAAAGTGAAAACAGAGGCTCCATGGCACTCCCTGCCAGGAATCATTTGCCAACAGTCCCTAAAAGAGTCTCTCTGGGGTCAGTGCAAGGGAGGGGCGACTGAGAGTGCGCAAAGGGCTACCAAAATAAAACACACACGACACAACACACAACCCTGTTGTTCCATGACACCTCCTCCTTCCCAAATTATTAAATGTTCAGGTTTTGTTTTTGTTTTTTTCCTTCAAGTGAAAGAAGCCCCATTTCAGGGAGGGCCTTCCAGCCTCTCCTTCAGGAGGGAACGGGGGGGGGACAAAACAAGAAGCAAAAGACACACAACCTCACACAGATGTGTGTGTGTGTGTGTGTGTGTGTGTATATATATTCTTTGTTTGTTTATTATGAGAGGAAAAATAATACCTGAAACATTTCCGAAATGGCCACACACACACACACAAAAGCTCCCTCCAAAGGCAACAGGGTTTTTTGTGTGTGTTTCAACAGTACAAAACGCAACACCACCACACAAACCCACACAAACACAGGCAGCAATGTCCCCCCTGCTCCAAGGGCTTACATTTTCTGGACGGGTTTCCTCCTCTTTCGGCTGGCGTAGGTGACGTTGGGGTTCATCCTCCTGGCGGCCCCCCTCCAGCCTCGGGCCGAAGAGGCTACAGATCTAGTCCCTCTATGTAATCGATCGATCGATCGATCTATCAATGTGTGTGTCTATATCTATGAGACTGAAGGAGAAGAAGCCCCTGAGAAGCGCGTCTTTTAGGGAGGGCTGAGTGAGAAGGCTCTCTATTCCTTCTTGGCCCTGGGCTCCCTTCCTCTTCCCGGGAGAAGAGGAGGAGGGCGGGAGCCAGGTGCCTGGCGCCGGCAACACCCACTACAGTACTCCTCCTTCTCCTTCTTCTCCCTCCGGAGACAGGTGCGGAGGCGGCAGCTGCTGCCCCTGAAGCCAGCCCTGCTCCTCCCGGCTCCCTTCTAATCAGCAGCCAGGCAGCCAAGCCTCCCTTCTCCTCCGCAAACGCCGCCCCGCTCTTGCCGTCGTCGCCGTCGTCAGAGCAAGGCCTCCTCCTTCTCCTCCTGGGGCCTAGCTTTGGCGCCTCGCTCGCCCCCTCACTGCTGTTGCCCTCCACTGGCGTCCTTTCGGAGTTTCGGAGCCAGGCCAGCCAGCCTCGGAGTCGGCTCTCCCCTGGAAGAGGAGGAGGAGGACGGAGGAGGAGGCCCAAGCTGTGGGGCGTCGGCGTCGTCAAGGGGGCGGCGCACCGCCATGTTGGGGAGGTCGGGCCAGGGAAGGAGGAGGGCGAGAATGCTGCTTTGGGAGAAGGAGACTCTGGGCAGCCAGGGACCACTCTCTGGCCGACATCTGACGGACACTGAGCACAGAATTGCGCTGGAGGAGCTGCAAAGGCCCACTTGAGTGTCCTCTCTAGGAATCTCTAGGTCCTCCAGGGAAATTCTATGGTCAACATTTGACAGACATTGAGCATAGAATTGCATTAGAGGAGCTACAAAGGCCCACTTGAGTGTCTTCTCTAGGAAGCTGTAGGTCCTCCAGTGCTACTCTGGTCAATATCTGACAGACACTGAGAATAGAATTGGGCTGGAGAAGCCACAGAGGCCTAGTGGAGTGTTCTCTCTAGGAATCTCTAGGTCCTCCAGTGCTACTCTGTGGTCAACATCTGACAGACGTTGAGCATAGAATTGCACTGGAGGAGCTACAGAGGCCTAGTGGAGTGTTCTCTCTAGGAATCTCTAGGCTCCTTCAGTGTGATATTTGGTTAAAGTCGACCATAGAGTTCCACCGCAGAACCTAGATATCCTTAGAGAAAACATATTAATAAAATCAGTGAATAATCAAATCTGCAAAAGTCAAAGCCGCAAATGTGGAGGGACAAGTGTATATTTTAGTCACACACACACACACATATAGATACACACAGCAAACAGCCTCCCATGTTGTCTTTGTTGTGTGCCTTCAAGTCGTTTCCCACTTATGGCGACCTGAAGGTGAATTAATATGTAATTTATTTTAATTATTGAAGTAATTTAATTCAGTTTTAATGTACTGTTTTTGTATGATTTTAACTGTATTTTTTTAATGTCTTGGGAGAAGGGTGGGATATAAATAAATATAATAATAATATAATTACAATAATTTTAGCTGTAAAAGACATCCTTGGGTGTACATGTTGTTGTTGTTGTTGTTGTTGTTGTGTGCCTTCAAGTCATTTCTGGCTTAAGGCAACTCTAAGGCCCAAACCCCTATTGCCATCCTTTGAGGCTGAGAGAGTGTGACTTGCCCAGGGTCACCCAGTGGGTTTTCAAGTTAGAATCATCCAATCCATTCTTTTCCTCATTACCATGTACAGATGTGAGAGCTGGACAGTTAAGAAAGAACATAGGAAGAAAATCCATTCATTGGAGAAAAGTGCTGAAGAGCCCATGGACAGCCAAAAAGACAAACAAATGGGTCCTAGAGCAGATCAAACCAGAAATCTTCCTGGAAGCCAAGGGGTCCTAGAGCAGATCAAACCAGAAATCTTCCTGGAAGCCAAGATGACGAAACTGAGGCTGTCATACTTTGAGCACATCATGAGAAGACAGGATTCGCTGAGAAAAACAATAGTGTTAGGAAAGGCGGAGGGAAGTAGAAAGAGAGGAAGACTGCATGCTACATGGATGGACTCTATTAAGGAGGTCACGGATATAAGTTTACAGGAACTAAGCAGAGCAGTGGAGGACAGCAGGTCTTGGAGATGTCTCATCTATAGGTTTGCCATTGGTCAAGATCGACTTGAGGGTGGTTAACAACAACAAAAGGCCAAAATCCTGTCATGGGGTTTTCTTCGCAAGATTTGTTCAGAAGGGGTTTGCTATTGTCATCCTCAGGCTGAAAGAGTGTGACTTGCCCAAGGTTACCCAGTGAGTTTCCATGACTGAGAATTGAACTTTGGTCTCTAGAGTTGTAGTCCAATGCTCAAAGCACTATGCCATGATGGATCTCACCGGATGTACCTAGATCAAACGTCATCATCATCAGAATGGAATAATAATGATACTACTACTACTACTACTAATAGTTTTGTTGTTATGGAAGATCAAGGAAAAAACTGGAAAGAAGGCTTACTGCTAGACATAAAGAAAACAAAAATAATAACCACAGAGAATATTTAAATTCAACCTAGACAATGAGGAAATTGAAAGAGTTAAAGGGTTCCTTTACCTTGGATCAAACACTGGTCATTATTGAGACTGCAGTCAGGAAATCAGAAGAAGATACAAATGGGGAGGGCAGCTATGAAAAAAACTAGAAAAGATCCTAAGGAGTGAAGATATACGTGTAAGCAGATAAGGTAGACTCGTACAAGCCTTTGTATTCCCTGTTACCATATGTGGATGCAGGAGCTGGACAATTAAGAAAGTGGATAAGAAGAAAACCAATGCATTTGAGTGGTGGCATTGGAGAAGAGTGCTGAGGACAGCCAAAAAGACAAACAAATGGGTCCTTGAACAGATCAAGCATGAAATCTCCCTTGAAGCCAAGATCACAAAACAGGATGCCCTACTTTGGCCCAACGCACTGGAAAGGACAATAATGATAGGAAAGGTGGAGGGAATTAGAAAAAGAGGAAGGCCATGTGCTATGGATGGACTCTTATTAAGGAGGTCATGAATATGAATTTACTCATGGTGACCCTGTAGATGAGGCATCTCCAAGACTCCCTGTCCTCCATTGGTCCTAAGCAGAGCAGTGGAAGACGGAGAGTCTCGGAGACGCCTCATCCACAGTGTCACCATGAGTTGAGATTGACTAGAAGGCGTTTTATAACAAATGTACACCCAACCTGTAAAAGCTCCTAAAACAAGGGAGGCAGTTTGCCCTGTGTGGGGGGAAGGTATATTATTATTATTATTATTATTATTATTATTATTATTTCTTACCCATCTCTCCCCATGTATCAAGGCAGGGAACAGTGCAACAGTACACAACATCTATTAAAAACATATTAATTAAAACATGCAACAGCTTAAAAGGTCAAGACATACACATTTTAAAACAACCCACATTTAAAATTCATCACCTAAATTCACAATTTAGTCAACAACAGATGCAGTTGAAAGGTTGCAATGTTTATGCGCTGTCTTTCACACCAAATATACACGTACATGAATAATGCATTCAACAGTGTGATCCTATGAATGCCTTCTCAGCAATACTGTAATTCACAATAAGTTATAAGGGTTTTGTTTTCAGGTAAGCCTCCATAAGATTTTGTAGCCTCTGTACAATTGTGTGCAACACTCTGAGTTGTAGGGATCCATAAAAGTAATTGAATGGAAGGGTCCGCCCATCCCAACTCCAATAGGACATTTTTACCATTTTAGAACTATTCGACCATGTCAGCTCTCTTTCCCCCCCCCCTTGTGTGTTGTGTGCTTTCAACTTGTTATGACAACCCTAAAGTGAACCTATGGTGGGGTTTTCTTGGCAAGATTTGTTCAGATTTGCCATTGCCTTCCCCTGAGGCTGTGAGCATAGGACATGCTCAAGGTCACCTAGTAGATTTCATGGCAGAGGAGAAATCGACCCCTGGTCTCCAGAGTCATAGTCCAAGGCTCAAAACACTATGCCATGCTGTCTGTCTGATGGAGGGCTGGAGTGATCGCCTAACTCCAAAACTGCCACCTCAGTCATTTCCTTACTTCATCTAGCATGAATGTATACAGAGACTGTTTGCTAGATAAACACTTTTAGAAGGAGTGTCATTAATTTTGAAGGATAGCCATAGCTTCACAACCCTTCAAACATGACAACACAACCCCAGTAAAAATGACAAACCTTGTGGCGCCTTAAAAACTCCAGCACATTTATTGTGGAATGACCTTTGCCTGTAGTCAAACTTACATACCACAGAATAAAGATGAATAGAAATGAACTGGAGCAAACTGAATAAACATGATTGTTTTCTAGGACAGAAAGGTATATACAAATGCTATCTAGCACATGCAGTCTTGTGACAGTGCCATGCATTTCAAGAAATACCCACATAAATGAATTAAAAGGCTTTGCCACACATTTTCTTTGTCACCAGTTGAGAAAACTATTTTCTTTGTCCCTCCATCCTCTCAAACTGCATTTATGTTTTAGATTGTTTGCTTCAGTTTCAAGGAGAGAAAAGCTGAGCTAATGATCTACATGAAGTGGTTTAATTGTTCAAATTTGGCAACAGATCCAATACCTGTATATGAAATAAGCCTTGTGTTTACAGAACGCTGTAATAAAATGAGTATCATAATAAAATAATTGCCATCACAATCATTGTTATCACTGAGTACAAGTATTCACATACTTCAGAGTTCCTGAGATTTAAGAAGACGACCGTACAAGTCACATACAGAGACACACCTATCAGAAAGGAACAAACTATAGGATTTTAAGAAGAGCCTGTACACAGGTTGGGTCTGCATATGGGTTGTAGGCTACCTGTTAACTAGGGAGCCAAGATGACAAGATCGAGGTCTGTGGACTAATAATATTATTTATTTTATTTATTTCATTTTTATGCTGCCTTTCTCCCAGAAAGGGACCCAAGGAGACTCGCATGATAAACACATTCTAAAAACTTTACAGTAAATTTAAAAAACAATTAAAATCATCCAGTTAAAACAGTATAAAAGTAGCATAAAAACAACCATAATCTTCAACATCGACAATAATCTTTGGAATGCAAGAGAGACAGAAGAAAACTTGAAATTAGACTCCATGTCAGATCTGAAATTGGGAAGATTGGGGAATTCCAGGTAGGAAATGGTTCGAGTAGAAATCCAGTGGGTTTCTGTGACCAAACAAGGATTTGAATTCTGTTCTTCTGGGGTCTAACATTCAAACCACTACACTGCACTGGGCTCACATTACAGATGTATCCCAATAATAATGTTACAATTACTGTATACATTTTCTTTGCTGCATGAAGAGTGTATCATGCAGATGCTAGGAAGCCAGGTTATGATATTCCATGCTGAGCATGCCAATTGACCTGGCCCCTAGATGTCCACATGTGAGCACGGCCATCTGTGCTAACTTTGACAGTACTTGAACAGAGACCAGCAGCACATCTCTGCTCCCTTGTAATCACACACACAAATAGGGAAAGGGGCTAATAACCTTCATTGTTCAATCGGACCAAGCCTGAAGTCTCAAATATGGTAAGCCACACTGAACCGAGCAGGAAAGCAACCCCTCACAACATACTTCTCAGTGAATGCTTAACACTGCTCTGAAGCATAAGATGAAATCTAGTGGTACAGTCAATTCAGCTGAAACTAGTAGCAGATGAATTAAAAAAAAAAAAGCTTGATTGAAACTAACAGCCCCACATTAAATGAATATATTTTGAAATACCAGGTCATGTTATATTTGGAGAGTTTAAGGTGGAAAAATAAAGGTAGTATTGTATTGCTTAGTGAAATAAGATGAAATAGCTCTTTCTTAATTTAGAAAGCTTTGATTGTTAAACTGGGTGTATGTGGGTGGGAGATAGTCTTAATTTCAGTTGTTGTTGTTATTAGCCGCCCTTAAGTTGTTTCTGACTCATGGCAACCCTGTGGATGAGACATCTCCAAGAATCCCTGTCCTCCACTGCCTTGCCCAGATCCTGCAAGCTCTTGCCCACAATCCCCGATTGAGTCTATCCATCTGGTTTGTGGTCTTATTCTCTTTCTTCTACCCTCTACCTTTAATAGCCTTATTGTTTTTTCTATTGATCCATGACTTCTCATTATGTGGCCAAAGTATTATAGTCTCAACATGATCATCTTTGCTTCCATGGAGAGCCCTAATCTGACCTGTTCAAGAACCCATTTGTTTGTCTTCTTGGATCTCCATGGTATCCTAAATACTCTTCTCCAGCACCACATTTCAGATGAGTTGGTTTTCATTCTGTCTGCTTCCTTCACTATCCATACATGGTAACTGGGAATACAATGGCCTGAACAATTCTGACTTTAGTGCTCAGTTATATGTCTTTGCTCTTCAGTAGCTTTTCCAGTTCTTTCATTGCTGCCCTTCCCATTCCTAGTCGTCTTCTTATTTCTTGACTGCAATCTCCATTCTGGTCAATGTTTGATACTAGATATGGGAATTCTTTAACTATTTCAATTTCCTTGTTGTCTAAATTTGTGTATTTCTTCTGTGGTCATTATTTTTGTTTTCTTTATGTTCAGCATCAGACCTGCCTTTGCACTTTCATCTTTGACCTTCCTTATTAACTGTTCAAATTCCTGAATTTCAGTACAACTACTCTAAAACAAATATTTTAGAGACTATGCACTATAATGTTTTTTTTAATATGAAGTATAAATTATTTTTCCCTCTCCCAATCTCCTTCATTTTTATGTTATAGTTCTTCACTGTTAGCCAAGTCTAATTTATAATGCTAATGGTCAGTATTTTATATTTTACATTTTATATTTTAATTACAAAGTCATTGAACCGAATATTACATATGAAAATACATGGAGAGAATTTCAACAATTATTTGTCAGTGCAGATTCCTTGGAGAAGCATGCCAAAAGTGTAGCCACTCTTTCTAAAGTAGAAAGATCCCTTCATTTCAAAGTCAAAAATTCTACTTTAGTACTACTCTAGCTCTGGTCTTGACAAGTTGGAATCTGGATTTCATCAATTACAGCATCCAGCACAGCTTCTGTGGAAAAAGATGAAACTAGACAGTCTTTCAGATAGCTCATATCTTGTTCATCTACTGTTTTGACAATAATGATAAAGATCTCAAAATGGTCATCGTATTGAAGAGGCTGGACAGCATAGAAATATGTGTGCAACTTGCCTTTTATAGTAATTTGAAAACTGTGGCTGGAATCGATACTCCAGCTCACTGGGATCATTTTGAAGTAGAGTATGGTGCAACAATTTAGCCTTTTACATCACACAAACATGAAAAACAAGAGTTTGCGTTTTTTTCCACTTAGCTCTTGTGTAACCTAATTAGCCTAGCTAAATTCTGGATACAAGTCTCTGTAAAGAATGTCTATATAGATACAGCCAAATATTAAATGCTGCATAAACTCTTTGTTTAGGCCTCAAGAAGCCTAATCTCGGTTTGCATCCACATGCAGAAATAAAGCAGTTTGACACTATTTTACCTGCCATTGCTCAATGATATGAATTCTGGGATTTGTAGTTGTGTGAGATAATGTATTTTGACTTTCTTGTCAGAGCTCTGGTGCCCCACTAAACTACAAATCTCAGAATTCCACTTTATTGAGCCAGCGATGTTAAAGTGACATCAAACTGCCTTATTTCTGCAGTATGGCAGCAACACTGGAGGCAGAAAGGATTAATGAGTATAAACTGGTAGCCAACATTCTATTCCTGGCCAAGGTGCTGCTGCCAAGTAACTCCAGACATTCTTCAATGAAACTGATTATCTAGATCTATTTTAGTCAGACTTCAAACCTAGCTTTGGAACAGAAACTACCTGAGGTAATCTGTGGGATGATCTTTGCAAAGAGAAGGACAGGTGAAGTGCAGTCGTATTAATTCTCTTGGGATGTAACCCCCATCATCTCAGACCATTGGCTATGGTAACTAGGGCTGATAGGAACTGTAGGCCACAGTATATCCAAAGAGCCGCACTTGCTACTCCTGGTCTGTAGGATTTGGGTCAATTTCAGAATTCACAACAACCAAATTTGTTTTGATTCACTCATGTCTGAAATTTCATTTTCGTTAGCCTTATAATAAATATTATTATATTTATAACATATAATAAATATTACAAGCAATGCTCTGTAAGACATTTTAAGAGAATAGTAGGTTTCATTAAGAAAAAATGTAATTTGTTTTAATTAATATATTAGTTTTAATTTATGGAAAAATATCTTGTCTACGAAATTGGTTTGTCATAATCTATTCCATATTGTCTCATGCTGGCTCATAATAATCAGAGTAATGCTTTCTAGATGCTCACAGACTGATCACTTAATATTCTGTTCTAGAATGTTGCTCAGTGTAGTTTTCCTCCTCTGAAGATTTTCTTGTGGTGCTGTTTGGTGTAGTGGTTTAAAGGTAGGATTAGGACTTTGGGAGACAAGTGTTTGAGACCCTGCTCAGCCATATAAATATATTGGGAGTCTTTAGCCAAATAATCCTCTTTCATTGTGAGGGGGAGGAAATGGGAAACTTCTCTGAATAAATCTTTCCATGAAAACCCTATGAGTGGGTTGCCATTGGTCAGAGTTGACTTGAGGGCACATAACAACAAGTATTCTCACACCATATATGTTAAACAAGCAGTCACTATAGCACTACATCAACGCCTTATTAAAGCCTGTTGCTCAGTGACAGGGGTCATGCCTTTTTGTAGAACTGGTTAAAACTCCCCTCTGAAACTGTAAAGAATGAGTCATTTTATACATGGCTGAGCTAGATGGACTGTTGGTCCCTTGGTATAAAGCAGCTTTCCATTACTGAACGATGCATTTGAACAGGAGATAAATCAAAATCTTATTAGGCAGGAATTTTAACCTGGAGAATAGCCAGTTAATTATAACAAAACTTCAGGAATATCCTATCCTATCTCCTCATAAAATATGTTACCTGAAGCAACTTTAGAATGATGCAGTTATGATACCTAAATGTTTCAAATTTACAATTTCCTTTGTGAAGAAAGAAATAGGTTCCATTCACACTACGAAACTAACCCAGTGTGAAACAGGGTTATTTTCGTGGCATTCACACTTGCCTGGACTGCACTTGGTGCAGTTTGCCAGGGTGGGCTGCCAGAAAACCCACTTATCCCTACTTAACCAGGGTTTTTCCCACTTCTTTTTAGAGCTGCAACGATGCGCATCTTCAGTAGTGTGAGTATACTACCGAATCAATTCAGATTACACTGCATCATTTCCGGAAATGGAGTTGCCTCGGTTTTCAATTGTTCTGATGGCAGGTGTGAATGGCAACAGGGTTAAAATTATTATTATTATTATTATTATTATTATTATTATTTCTTACCTGCCTCTCATCACGGCTCGAGGTGGGTTACAACATAGTTAAAACACAATCATTTTAAGAGAATAGTAGGTTTCTATAAGAAAAAAATTAATTTGCTTTAATTAATAAAAAAGTTCATTTATAGTATTATATTATAATACATAGGACAATAATTAAATATAAAGTTAATGTTTAAAATTCATGATTAAAAACTTCCTGGAGAGATTCAGGAATGGAAAACATAGTGAGAACACCAATCTGGTATTGCATCACTGCGGAGATCCAGATTTCCTATGGACAATAAAGTAAGTGTGAATGCTCCCATAATGAGACAGGGAGAGACTATTGAATGGAATACACATTTAAAATAGAAAACAAATAAGAGCTCAAGACAAAAATTAACTAAATTAATTAAACTAAATGGAATTATTTTAAAAAAATAAGATAACTTATGAGTATCCAACGATTGGATTAATTTTCTGTTTACTGACAAAGGGAGCCAGCATGGTATAGTAGTATGAATGCTGGACTAGGACTCCCAGGAACCAGTATTTGAATCCCTGCTTAGCCACAGAAACCTATTGAGATATTCTTGGCAAGTCACACTCAGCCTAAGAAGAAGGCAGTGGCAAGTCTCTGAATAAACCTTGTCAAGAAAACCTTATGAATGGGTTGTCACAAGCTGGAGTTGATTTGAAAACACATTACAACAACATAATTAGGTGTTTTTGAATAGTCCAGAAGTGAGAAACCTCTGGCCCTCTGGATGTTGTTGAACTATAGCTACCATAATCTGTTCACTGGCCATGCAACTATATTGATGGGAGTCGGAATTCAACAACACCTTAAGGTGAAAGGGTTTGGACTTTCCTTATTCTGCCTGCTGCCTCTAATCATCACCACTGGTCCCATTTTGTTGGGCTTGAATAATGACTACAAATGGCACACGTGATCTCCAGGTGATTACAGTCTCCTTTTTGTCCTGTCAAAATGGCCAAGTCACAAGAAGACAATTTCTGTTAGAACAACTGGCATGTAGCTCTCTGCTTGGTCTCCACACCACCGATCTCTCTGCCTTAAGTGACTGTAGGTTTGCCACTCATACTAAAATGACTATAGTAGAGTACTGTTCTAATTGAAGTACTTCTAAAATGGAACAAGGTTCAGAACAGGAGTACTCCACTTCAAAAGGAATAGGGACCATTTTCCGGCCAAAAATGCCAAACAAAAGACAGAACAAAACTGGAAGTGGCTCAGAGTCCACATCTGTTTTGAAAAGAAAAGAAAATATATGTTTTATTAAACTATGCTAGGGTGAGGATGTCTACAGCCTATTTAAAAGGATCATTGCTCTATAGGATTCCAGAGTTCAAAGAGTTCACATTTTGGGGGTCCAGTAAAAGGTAAGTGCACAAGAGTCCAGGCTTGGGAGCCACTTAGGCTGCAAGGCTGTATTTGCCCACCCTGATGTTGAAGAAAGAGGGAAAATGACATATTTCTTAGATCAACATTTTTCTCTAATTAGGTTATATTACAGCTATGATACTCATTTAAGGCTTGATTTCATTAAGCTCTGGTTCCATTTAATCAAATTGCATTTTTGGCACAAGGTACAGTTACTTTTGGCATAATGACTTTAATATAGTAAAAATGAACGTAAGTACTGTATTTACTGTTAGATCCAGATTTAGTTGTTCTTAGAAAGATTCCATAGAGTTTAATATATCTTCACTAAGTGTGACTGTGTTTGGATTCAATCCAGAGTGCAATGGATAGAAACATGAATTATTTTCTCTCCAAGGTGAAATGCACAAAGGTACAGGATGGACCTAGCTAACATCCATTAAGTTTTAAATACACATATACACACGTTACTTTGCAAACTATAACAAGAGGTATCTTGTAAGACTTTTAATCACTACTTAGTTTTAAATTTCAGAAATGTATATCTAATTATTTAATATACATTTCAGAAATGTATATCTGATTCTTTGATGATGTATATCTAATTATTTAGAAGACCTACCCGAGATATTTTGTTGGGAGACAAGATGGCACCCATTATTCATTCCATATACAGAAGATGCTTAACAGTAGCATTGGGATATTTTCATCTAAAAACCTGAGACTACAGGTGAAGCAGCTAGTAGGTCCAGTTCTGTGGCAGTTGTAAGCTACTGCAATTCCAGGCCTCCCCAATTAGTATTGAAAACTTAGAGTTTTGTCATACAAGAAAAGAAAGTGGAAATGGAGCTGGACACTAGTAGCTTTCTTTGTGCCTTCCCACATGATGTCATAGCACTTCAGTTCTCCCATGGGAGACTGTTGTAAAAGCGCATCTTTTGTCTACCTAGAAAAATCAATTTGACAAAAGACACACTTGTAAGACCATCTCCAGTGCGAAGAGAACTAAAGCACTGCGATATGCAGTAAGGCATGGAGAAAGCCTGTGTTCTCTTGCTCCATTTCCACTTTCTTTTCTAGTGCAATAAGATTCTGTCTGAGATCCGATATTGAAAATAAGATATACATCAGTGGTGGTAAATGTTGCAGCAGAAAGCCTATAGCAGAGGACACAACATAGTTCTTTAACTGGTGGGTTCTAGTGTTCCCAACAATAAGTGGTAAAAGTGAATCCATAAGCAACAAATTTCTACCCAGACTATCCCATGGGTAGCATTTCAGTTTCCCATGGCTAATTAACAATGCTCAAGCTAATGTAAAATTAGCATTTAGCAAGGCCTACTAAATGCAAAATTAACTCTTCTTATTCAGTTAAATCAGTGATTCCCAAAATAGGTAGTACCACGTCGCTGGGGGTGGTGGAAAGATCCTGGGGGGCAGTGAGGAAAAGGCAGGAGCAGTGAGAAAAAGAGGTGCAGTGAGGAAAAAGTTGCTGACGGGGGTATTCAGTCAAAGTATCGGCATGCAAGAAAACAAGGGGAACCAGTGGCCTTTAGGACCATGGTGGGGATGAGGGTTGCATCATTTGTATTTGTTGTTCTCAATTTGATTTTAATGAATCAGACACCATTCCTCTCACCCTGAGGAATTCCAGGGTAAAACTGCATCATTTTGTTTCCACTCTCACCAGGATGTTTCCCCCTCTTCTGCTCTGCCCCAGAATAAGTTAGAGTAAACTCCATCTCTTATGCTCCAACTAGTGCTGAAGAGGAGTGGGAGACAACCATCCATGTCTGAGGGAGAGGCGGGATTATCAGTAGCCTTCAGTAACCTGCTGAGATTCTCTATCCTGGCAAATTCCTGATTCTTTGTATTTCTGGATCTACCCTAAATCAAGGGTATGGAAACTTTAGTTCTACAAATGTTTTGAATTTCAACTCCCAGACGCCCCAGGCAGTGTGGTGAATAGGAAGTGATTATGGAAATGTGTAGTCTATAATATCTGAAAGGGAATACCTGCAGGGACAAAAGTGCCTCTATATTAAGATTGGGCAGAAAGTAGATCTAGATCTACTGGTAGATCTCATGATCATTTTCAGTAGATCAGCAAGGAGTTCCAGTTCTCAGTTATCTAACAGTGAGAGCAGCATAATTGTACATTTATCCTCACTCCTAAATTGTACTACTGAAATGAAGATAGTTTGTGGCAATCTCAGCACCAGATGAAGCAATCCTAAACTTCTAAATGATGGCAAAAATTAAGATCCCATTCATTAAAAGCTGCCAAGCCCTTTGCCATGCAATAAGATCCGTACCAGATTATTTGAACCCTTGTCTATCCTGGCATGGATTTCCTGCTCAAGCCCTTTGCCATGCAATAAGTGTTAAGGAAAATGCAACATGGAATATACAGTAACAGAAATAAAACATGTATGTGAAAGTCACAATGACTAAGCAAGAGCAATTAAGAAGCTACACAGGTGAAAAAGCTAATGTAATTTAGAAGTCTTGAATGTCAAGGACAGAATTATAGAATGTACAATTGGAAACACCTGAGATTCATTAAGTGTACAAGGTGAAATGATGAAATTCTTAAGTATGGGTTGAACTATGTGAACCAATCAAAATGAATGTACACGCCCACTGGGTGGAAACTGACTAGTGGGTGGTGATTAACAATGGCTATAATAATTGCTATGTTTGCCAATGTATTTTGTAGGTAGTTGTGGATAATTGGAGATTGTAATAATAATAATAATAATAATAATAATAATAATAATAATAATATAATAAATTTTATTTCTACCCCGCCTTTCCAAAAAAATGATCAAGGCGGCTTACAAAAGTTAAAAACAGTTCAATACAAAGTAAACAATTACAGTATAAAAGTTAAAACATTACTGCATAAAAAGGGAACAGGAATCAGGAAAAATACACATGTCAAGGGCAAAAGCAATCAAATCACAATGGTCCGGGGTCAGAAGAGGAAAAGAAGGGGCAGAGGAGAAACAGTTAACTAAAGTGGGAAGGCCAGCTGGAATAAGTATGTTTTTAAATTCTTCTTAAAAGAATCTAGTGAGGCGGCGGAACGAAGCTCTACAGGGAGCTTATTCCAAGAAAATGGGGCAGCGATGGTAAAAGCCCTCTGTGAGTTCCTCACAAGATGTGATCTAGGAACCTCTAACAAGTTAGTCTCGGATGTTCGAAGTGTGCGGGGTGGACTATATGGGGAGAGGCGGTCCTCCAAGTACCCTGGGCCCAAGCCATTTAGGGCTTTATAGGTCAAAACCAGCACCTTGTATTGAGCTCGGAAGCGAATAGGCAGCCAATGTAGATCTTTTAAAATAGGTGTTATATGGTCCGACCTGGAAGTATCAGCGACCAATCTAGCTGCCATGTTCTGTACCATTTGCAGCTTCCGAGTTTGGTACAAGGGTTGCCCCATGTAGAGTGCATTGCAGAAATCCAATCGAGAGGTTACCAAAGCATGTACAACAGTTTCAAGGTCCCTACGGTCCAGGTAGGGACGCAGCTGGCGTATCAGCCGAAGCTGATAACAAGCACTCCTGACCGTCGCATCCACCTGAGAAGTCAGCTGGAGCGACGAGTCAAGGAGCACTCCCAAGCTGCGCACCGAGTCCTTTAAGGGGAGCGTGACCCCGTTCAGGACCGGATGACAGTTCTCACCAGCTGGAACTGGGGAACCTATCACCAGTACTTCCGTTTTCCCTGGATTCACACTGAGTTTGTTCTCCCTCATCCAGCCCATTACTGACGCCAAGCAGGCATCTAGAGGAGAGATGCCATCCTTAGTTACTGCATCAGTCGGAGACACAGAGAAGACTATCTGGGTGTCATCAGCGTACTGATAACACCGCGCCCCGTGTCTCCGGATGATCTCTCCCAGCGGTTTCATGTAAATGTTGAATAGCATAGGGGACAAAATCGCTCCCTGAGGGACACCAGATGTAAGGGCCCTCATATCGGAGCGACAGTCCCCCAGCTCCACCATCTGGAATCTGCCCGAGAGGTAGGACCGGAACCACTGCAAAGCAGTGCCCCCGATACCCAACTCTCCCAGGCGTTCCAGAAGGATACCATGGTCGATGGTATCGAAAGCCGCTGAGATGTCCAAAAGCACTAACAGGGACACCCTTCCCCTGTCCATGCCCAGACGGAGATCATCAACTAAGGCGACCATGGCAGTCTCAACTCCATAGCCCTCCCGGAAGCCGGTTTGAAATGGGTCCAGAAAATCGGTGTCATCCAAGATCGATTGAAGCTGGAAGGCGACTGCTCTCTCGATCACCTTCCCCAAAAAAGGCAGCAGCGAGATGGGCCGATAATTATTATGAAGCAGGGGGTCTAAGGAGGGCTTCTTTAGCAGGGGTTTGACCACTGCCAATTTTAATTTAGATGGAAACTGGCCCTCACTTAGAGATGTATTAATTATGCGATGCAACATAGTTAGCACCGCATCTCCCCCCTGTGCTGTCAGCCATGAGGGACAGGGATCAAGGGAGCAAGTCGTCTTCCTGACACTTCGAAGGATCTTGTCAACTTCCTCGGTACTAACAAACTCAAAGTGATCCAGTATAACAGGGGCCACGGGCGCTTCGGACACCTCTCTTACAGGGTCTGCATGAATGCTGGCGTCGAGATCAGCCCTTATCCGAGAGATTTTATCCGCAAAGAAGTTGTTAAAATTGTCACAGCAGGCTTTAGATGACTCCAAGATAGGGCTCAGGGTGGGAGGGAGCTGAGTTAGCTCCCTCACAACCTTGAACAGCTCTGCCGGACGCGACTCTGCGGACGCAATACGTGCAGCATAGAATGAATTCTTCGCTGCACCTATTGCCACTCCGTAAGCCTTCAAATGAGAGCGAAGGAGTGTCCTGTCGGATAAGCGCTGATGTCTTCGCCAGTAGCGCTCTAGTCGTTGCACAGCCCGCTTCCTTTCCCTGAGATCTTCCGTATACCAGGGTTGTTTATTGGAAGCAGGCCGGAAAGGACGCTTGGGAGCGATACTGTATATAGCCCTGGAAAGATTACTATCCCAGATGTTGACCAGAGCATCAACAGAATAGCCGTCAGTGCCAGTCGTATACCCCTCTAGGGCTTCTTGGAACCTTATGGGTTCCATCAGCCTTCGAGGGTGGACCATCCTAATAGGTCCGCCACTCCCGGGGGGGGGATAAAGGTAGAAGCCTTGATCCGAGCCTCGACCAGGAAGTGATCCGTCCATGACAGGGGAGAGATATTAGAAATCTCTACCCACGGAGCCTCCATGTCCGTACTGAAGATCACATCGAGAGTATTACCGGCGCAATGCGTTGGCCCCGAGACTAATTGAGACAGGTCCATGGCTGCCATGGTAGTCATGAACTCCCGAGCTGCACCTGTTGGAACATCACTGGCCTAGAAAGGGATGTTGAGGTCGCCCAGGACAAGAAGCCTAGGGGAGAGATTGTGAGGGCATAGAGTATTTGTATATAGTAGAATAAAGTAGATCTTTTATATAAGACTACTGAGTTGTCTGGTGTCTTGAGTGAAGATACAAGAGCCAGCAGAATCCTGGAGAAGTTTGGAGACTTCTGAGGAAGAAGAGTGAGAAGACTTGGAGAGTTTGTCAGGGTCTTCAGCCTATTCTCTGAAACTCTGCTGCTTTGGAAGAAAAGCATTAACCACTGACCAAAGCTGGTCAGCACCGCTGCATAACAAGGTGGTGAGTTAGAGCCAGAGGTGAAGAGCTACAACTCCCATCATCCCTGACAATAAGATCCGTACCAGATTATTTGAACCCTTGTCTATCCTGGCATGGATTTCCTGTGCGATAATCTCCATAGTTACCCCCCAAAGTGTGTGTGTGTACTTATTAGAGGTCCCTCAAAATCCTAAATCGTAGTTTACTTACACTGGGTAACCATGAGGAGATTTTTATGGGAGTGTGAATTCACTTCAATTCTGGTACTCAGGGGCATCATGCCGGGGGGCAGGGGGGGAGGTTGTACCAGAGAGGAAACTATACACATGGACATCATCAGATGGTCAATACATAAATTATATAGACTATATAATTGGAAGCCAAAGTTGGAGAAGCTCCATTCTTGCAGCCAAAACTAGACCAGGTGCTGACTGTGGCACAGATCATGAACTACTTATATAAAAAAATTAGAGTAAAGTTGAAGAAAAGCCAGTCAGCATCTGCAGTGTGCAGTGAGACACTATCAGTGGTCAAAAAGAAAGAAAAGAAACAGTGGGTAACATGTTAAGGAAAAAGCAACATGGGACATACAGTAGTGAAATAAAACTTGTATGTGAGAGTCAGAGTGACTCAGCAGAAGCCAATTGAGAACCACACAGGTGTGAATGGTAAAGCAATTAACAGGTCCTGAATGCCAAGGACAAGAAGTGCATAGTGAATAATTGGACACACCTGACAATTGTTAAGTGGTCAAGGCTGAGATGATGAAATCATTAATTGTGGGATGAACAAAGAGAACCAATGGGAATGATGTACACGCCTACTGGGTGGAAACAGACCACAGTAGGTGGTACCATGATATGGCTATAATAAGGACTATACATCCCAATGTATGTGTGGGTTGTAGTTGTGGGTAGTAGAGTGGATTGGAGAGTGAGGAGTTGAGTATTGTTTGGAGCTGTGTATATAGTAGAATAAAGTAGATCTTTTATATAAGACTACTGAGTTGTCTGGTGTCTTGGGTGAAGCTACAAGAACCAGCAGGACCCTGGTGAAGAAGGGTGAAGACTTCTGTGGAAGCAAGAGTGAGAAGGCTTGGAGAGTTTGTCGGGGTCTTCAGCCAGTTCTCTGCAACTCTTGCAAAGATACAACTGGCCAAAACTGGTCAGCGTGGTGCACAACCAGGTGGTGAGTTCCAGGCCAGGTGAAGAGCCACAACTCCCATCATCCCTGACATAACAGACAGAATGCTTCAAGCAGTAAGGGAAAGGAAAGAAGCAAAAGTAAAGGGAGACTGAAATAAAATCAGAACCATGAATACAACTTTTCAATGACTAGTGCACAAGGATAAAGAGAATTATTATAATAATCCACCTTCTTACCACCATGGAACAGTAATAAAGAAAGAACAGTCCATATGACTTGTATGAATGGCCTAGATTTAAGAAGTTACAGGCCTTAATATATCTCTGGGAAAGAAAGAAAGAAAGAAAGAAAGAAAGAAAGAAAGAAAGAAAAGATTACATGGCTGGGGAAAGATAAAACTAGAGAAATACCTTTTAACAAAATATGTTCCACAAAAGATTTTAAGAGATAATGATATATTGACCAGAGTCAGCCATGCCATTAGGCAGATTGAGGCAGCTGCCTCAGGAAGCATATTCTGGATATAATGGGAAAAGGCAGGAACCTATTATGATTGTGTTTACTGCCAGGAAGGCAATGAGGCATGTATGAATTTTCTGCCCCAGGTGCCCAATTGATTTGGGTGGCCTGAGACCCCATGAGCTTCAGCGTTGTGTGGCAAGTGCCATTTGCTCATAAACCCCACATAGCAATGTCTTGAGTCAAACTGGTTGCTGATTAAAATATGGAATGTGTTACATGTGCATTGCAACAAATGGGCACCACTTTAAAAAATGTATAAATAAAACAGAAGGACAGATCATTTCTATCTTAGGTGAGCGACGTAATGGCACCTTCCCATTTTATGTACTGACCACACTGGGGATTGAATTTTACTTCAACCCTGTTCTTGAGGGCCCCTGGCTAGCCACCTGAAGCAGCTGCCTCACTAACTGATTTGAGTGCTGGCCTGTATGGGTTTTCATGGTATATTCAAGAATTTAGATGGCTGTACAAATCATGTTTGTTCATGTCAGTCCTAACACTTCTGGAAACAAAAATGTTCTGGTACACCAGCCTTAAATACACAGTTCAAAGGTGCACAGTAAGATTTCACTGTCAGCTATGGAAAGCAAAGAACCATGAGCTAAAGCTGTTTCATAGCCAGCAGAGGGAAATCCTAGGCTGAATGATGATGGTTCATGGGAAGAAAAATCTCATTCAAAGCTATGGCATTTACATCCAAGTGATATACTTAAGACTGCAGTGTAAATGTACCATGTCAATGAAATATGTTTGTGGTGAAGCCATGAAACCAACTGTAACACATCAGATGACAGTCAGCCATTTTTACAAAAGCAAATGTAAGCCATGCTGGAATGTTAAAGAGGCTCTTTTGGAACAACTTATTTTGGAAAATTCTTAGCAGCACTGTTGGAGAATGGATATAGAAATTGAAAACAGACAGGATGATGGTTATGTTTAATAGCCGTCTGTGCTGCTTCTTTCATTACTGACAATGAGAGCGCAATCCTTGCAGTTTTAACAAGATGGAGATGTGCACATGTAAATAAACATCTGGTAGTGTGGCCCTCTATGTGTAGTACTGCCAGAAGCATAATGATATCTTCTCCCCCCCCCCCCTCCCTTCTCGTTTCTTGGTTGCTGGAAAGAAGGGATTTTCCCCCCCTTCCTTCCTTCTTTCAATTGCTCCCTCCCTCTTCTCCAAGTTCACATAGGGACAAAGCATCTATCTTTCCAGCCTTATAATCAGCACTCAATTTGCCTAAAGCATATGCGCCTCAGAAGGCCCTTGCTGCAAATCAGAAGCAGACCCTTCATGTGGGCACACTATATTAGCAGCATTCCCATGACACCTCATCAAACAGACAGAAATCCTCTAGAGAAGTTTAGATTAAAATTTCAAAAGCATCACTTTTACATGTGAATTCTCTTCCTGTTCTCTCTCTCTCTTTTTCTTTCACACACACACAAAATGAATGAGCTGAAAATCCCAGCAAAATTGTTTTGTCCACAGCAGACACAACGATTTGAGAGCTTTTAATCTTATAAGATTTTCTTTCATTCATGTTTCAGTGCATAGTCAGGGTTTTGTTTTTCTCACTCTTTTCTTTTTTAGCACATTAAAAGCACATTGGTTTTGTTTATTTCTAATGCACGTCTTACCGCAGGGTAGTGCTACTGTTTCAGAGATATCAGTTTCCTCCCCTACTGAGCGAACGGTTTTTGTTTGCACCTGGGAAAATGTAATGCTGGCCTCTGATCGTGTATTCACTGCAGCGTTAACTATGGCTACCTGGGGGCTAAATGAGACATGATGTGGGAGAACTGTGACCATGATATTTTCTTTGCTTCAAAGCAGTTGTCTGTGCAGATGTGGACTAATTTGGATCAGGGCCATAGTGCTGGGGAAGGGAGGTTTAACCCTGTGCCTTTCAGAGTTTGGTAGCAATTTGTTAGAGAGAATGAGTTATTTGCAATAAAATCATTTTTTCCAGTAACAAAGGCTAAAAATACATTATGTTGTGATTGTATCTTAACTAGGGACAACTTCATTCCCTTTTCAGTTAAACTAACATTTTACACTTATTACATCTGACAAAATGGTCTGCAATCCACTGAAGCTTATGCCACACAAAATCTGCTAATCTTCAAGATGCCTCAAGACTTTCTGTTGCTTTAACTTTTTAGTTATGGCTGTGTAACCTCACTAAATGATGAAGGAGGAATATAACACAGTTCAAGGGCCACTTTGTGCTTCATATTGTGTTGTTGTATCAAGCACTGGTGGGTATGTTGAAAGGATGAGACAGCGAATGGGAGAGAGTATGTTCTGTACCCAGTTTTGGAGAAAAGGCAAGGTTAATACATTGCACTTCAATACTCCAGGCCAAGAGCTTATAGCATTAAGATTTTTTAAATAATAGTAACTAAAAGTAGCTATTTCATTACTTTTGAGAACTGGGAAAGTAAAGACTAATGTTTTAATAGAAAAGTAGCCAGTTGTTGGGCTTCAAAACCATTACTATAACAAATTTCTTTTTTTAAAAAAATAAATAAATTTTGAAGTTCAGATTTGTTATACCTTTACTCCTCTTTGAATCTGACCTCACTCCATGTTACTATTAAACATGGAGAAGAGATGTAGAAACAGGGATCTCCACTGCCTCTACTTTCTTTGTCTTCCACTCCATGCCTAATAGGTGCTTCAGAGGTTAATGCAAATTGTGAAAACAACATTGGGAGAAACCAACACTGTGGGAACGTTTCCCTCCAATACTATAACCCTGCTCCAGATCATTTGTATATGTACACATCCACACTTGTTTTTCACAAAGAACTGAGACAGTCCAGAACTGATCACTAGTTATCCAGCAACATTTCAATAATGTATTTTATTATTACTGCCACCTGATATATATATATATATAGTTTTTAATATAACTAATGATTGGAAACACAATTCTCCATCTATGGAGCCAGCTCAGAACTGCTGAAATTGACCATCCCATATCAATTTCTTCCTTAATATCTGAAATCCTGTAGGGTCACTTTCTTCATATTAAAACATCATCATGTAGTTTGTTCCACAGCTCCACTGGCTATCATTCATAGACAAAGGAGATTATCACACGGAGGATGGGGCATCATTGTCCCATCCCTGTCCCATCCTTCCCTCATGATTGTGGGAAGGACTTTCAGATGACGTCGTGCCTATCCAGATGTTATCCTGTCCAGAAAGCGTGAGTGACAGCAATTGCGTGAAATACTTTTATATGATGTCGCCACCGATCCTGTTATTGTCCTGTCGCTGAAGTGGCATTACCTGGCATTTTGCATTAATGGGAGTTCGCGTCAATGTAATGTCACTTCAATGACAGGATAAAGACAGGATCAGCACTACATTATGAAAGGCTTTTGTGCGATCACTGTCACGGATGGGATAAGAACAGGGGAGTGATCCCATCCTTATCCAGTCTCTGTGTTATAATCTCCAAAGATAATAGCCCTTTTTACACATCTCTCATGCATGTAGTTCTGACTAAAATATCTCCAACTGGTATTTTCTTGTGGAATCTTCCCTCTGAAGGTGAACAGCAGCAAGCGTCAGGGAAAATTAACCCTCTCCCTTCCCCAGGTTTCATGATCCTGTGCTTGACTGAGGGTATGGGGCTTGACTGTTATTTTGATATTTGAAACTTGACATATTGATTGCAATCACACAATTAAATTCTCATCTAGTTTGGCTTTAAACAAACATTTCAGATGGACTTGGCCAGGGAGAAGGTCACTGCTACATAGTATGATGCTATCTTTTGTACGGCCACCATTTTCAATTCACACTTCTGGCTAATTGTAGAAATAAAATGTCATGGCAGCACAAAAAGCCCCTTAGGGTTGCAGCAACCTATAAATGGTTGGATCAAAATGTCAGTGCATTTCACTAATATCCTATGGAGAACAGAATCCAGGAATCTTCCACATGGCCATTGGCTAATGTATAGGAAGCCCTGTATTTCACACAGTCATGCAGATGAAATGACAGCACAGTTCTTGTATGTGTTCATGTGGAATCTCCTAATGCTGGCCAAAAAGAAAGGTATTTGATATCATCATGACCTGTTAAACCTGGCTTTACACTGATATCATAGGAAGTGGCAGCAACAACAGAAATAACTTGCAAAAGAACAGGAGATTAAGCCAGACATTCTTCTTAATATTGTGACTCTGGTTCCTTGACTTCTGGGACTCCTTCCAGGAAACAACAGCCTGAAGAAATAGTACAATTGGTAACTATGAAGCCCACAAAATTAGGAATGAATCTGGCACAGGAGTCAGTCATTTTAAAATAAAGGGCCAACTGGTAACAGCAGTATAGACCTGGCACTGGATGAACAGCCCCTGTGTGCAGGAAAGAATGATACCTTTGGCAAAGAGATGAAACAAACACCATTAGAAACTTTTAAATTAAATGTTTTTGGAGCAGAGCACAATTATGTAGTGAGTAGTTGAAATGGATCTATGGAAAATGTAGAATGGGATAGCCAGACACTGCTGATGTAGCACAATGAATCGGCATACATCCTACAGTAAAGCTGAAGAAGAAAGGGGAGAAAAACCAGGAGAGGAATGCCAGTTAGCAGGACTATTAATAATTCCCAAAGACAACTTCACAAAATCAACACAGCTGTGAGGACAAAGAATGGGCTTAAAATACAGTAAGGGCTCAGATTCATCTAGAGTTGCAGTGGAAATGTTTTGCATTATGCATGGTGCACTGATACTGATATAGCCCATCTTTTAGCTCAGGGGAACATGTGGCCCTCCAGATGTTGGACAGGACCTCCCATAAGCTCTAGTCAATTTAGTAGTGAAATATGATCAGAAATATAATCACACAACATCTGGAAAGCCACATCAAGTTGCCTGTTCATGTGCTGTCTTAGAGAATGCAGTGGGCTCATACTATTGTATGGCTTTTCCTACAACTGCATGAATGAGAGCCAGCATGACATAGTGGGATGAGCACTGGACTAGGACCTTGAAGACCACAGTTTGAATCCCCGGTCAGCCATGGAAAGCCATTGGGTGACTTTGGGCAATTCACACTCTGTCTCAGAGGAAGGCAAAGGAAACCCCCCTCTGAACAAATCTTGCCAAGAAAACCCTGTGACAGGTTTGCCTTAAGGTTGCCATTAGCTGGAAATTAGTTAAAGGCATAAAATAGCAATAACAGCTCTCAGAATGGCATCATATCTACTTTGTCCATAAGAATAAACTAAAGTACCCAGCATCTCCAGGCCAGGACTTATTCTACATTGTGATTCATGGAAAGCAGATACTGTACATACAGTGATATGGAAGTATAGACTTCCCATGTCATCTCAATATGTCTCTTTTAAGGGATAAATTGTCAGGTGGCCATATAGTGTTCAGGTGTTTTGCTTCACTGTGTACTCGTGGCATTACTGAATTACATGTGCCACTGGGGCTGTCCCCACAAGCAGCCAGCATGGTCTAATACATAGATTGACAGGTAGGATTGTCTCACTTAGTAAAGAGCTTATTGGGTGAACTTTGTCCAATTCCTATTGTGAGGACAATGTAGTTATGGGAGCAGAGAAGCATCTGCTTTGAGCTGTTGTCCTTAAAGAAAGAGTGGGATGAGTATAAAATTTATTTGCATTTATTTATTTAATTTACATTCCTCTTTTCTCTCATATGACACAAATGAGGTAATTGGATATGATGCACATTTGCCAAGAGGCAACACTAAAACATACTCACCACCCACCACCCCCAGATATTCAGCCAATAAGGAAGCAAGCAGGGATAGGGCACCATCCTTGATGTCATATGTGCAACAGAGCGTCACTCCTAGAACTTCATTCGTAGATGACATCTGCATTTGTGTGTGCAGTTGTAAACAATTGTAGATGGTTAATCCTATGTCAGTGGGGTGGTGAATCTTTTCTGGTTTTTGGTTCCAGCTTCAAGACTCCTTTTCTGTCTCTGTGTGCAACACTTCTATTCAACCAGTCCAGCAAGCCCACAGTCTTGGTTTTATCTTTGATTCTTCTGTCGTGTTCCCCTCAGATCCAGACCACAGCCTAGGCTTGTAGATTCTTTTTGTACAATATTGCCAAAATCCGACCATATCTCTCCGCCTCTACTGCCAAGATCCTGGTCCATGCCCTAGTGATCTCACGACTCGATTACTGTAACGTCCTCCTGGCTGGGCATCCTCTTTCTCACCTCCGTCCTTTAATTTCTGTCCAGCATTCAGCTGCACGCATTATCACATCCGCCCACCGCTCTGACCACATCTCTCCTGTGTTGGCATCCCTTCACTGGCTCCCCCTCCCTTTTCGTATTCAGTATAAGCTCCTGCTGTCCACGTTTAAAGCCCTCCATGGGCTGGCCCCTCCTTACTTATCAGACCTTATTTCCCCTCACCTTCCCACTAGGGCCCTCCGTTCTGGTAGTCAAGGTCTGCTGTCCCAGCCCAGGATTTCCTCTGCCCCATCCCGGATTCGCCCCTTTTCACTCACTGCCCCTCACTCCTGGAACCTTCTTCCCCCGCAAACAAGAGCCATCTCTTCTTTAACCAGCTTCAAAACGGAGCTGAAGACCATCTTGTTCAGAGAAGCGTTCCCAGGCATTGCATAATTGTCACTTGCTTTTTGTTGTTCTTTTGTTGTCTGTTTTATTGAATCATTTCCTGTATTGCTATGTATTTTATATGTATTATCCTACTAGAGAGGCCCCTTCCCCACCACCTTTCCCTTCTCCTTTTGTGTCGTGTCTTTTTAGATTGTAAGCCTGAGGGCAGGGAACTGTCCAATTAAAAAGATTGTATGTACAGCGCTGTGTAAATTTACAGCGCTTTATAAATAAAGGTTAATAATAATAATAAAGGAATTATTTCATGGCTCACTGGGGAAAGCTTGAACTTGGATCTCCCAAGTATGACTCTAGTGGTTTCTAAATTTAGCTTCCCCAGGTGTTGTTAGATGAAGGTAATAGACATCTTGTAAGAGATGGAACAAGTTTGTCTTCTGCAGTTCCAGGGCCTAAAAGAAGAGCCAGTGGATTCACAGTACAAGAAAAAAGATTGCTTTTAAACATTAGGAAGACCTTTTTTAAAAAAAACGGTAAAAGCTGTTCAATAGTAGAATAGTCTGCCTCAGAGGGTGGTAGACTCTCTATCTTTGGAGATCTTTAAAATAGCGGTTTGGTGGGTATCTTTCAGGAGTGTTGTGGTCCCTTCCAACTTTAAGTTTGTATGATGTAAGGAACCGAAACAATTTGGATGTATGATGTAAGGAACTATAATAATAATAAATAATAACATTTTATTTATATTTAATAATAATAATAAAAATAATAAAATTTATTTATGTCTCCCTGCCTCTCCCGGTGGATCGAAGCGAGGTTACAGGCTATATAAAAGCACAAAGTGTTTACATAAAATTCAATTAAAAGCAGCTAAAAACAATAAAATATCCAACATCAGACAATAACAATAGCATCAACAATTTCCTGCCTCCCCCCCGCGGATCAAGGCGGGATTACATCCAATAAAATAAATACAAGTACAAATACAGAATACAGTCGATAAAATACTAACAATATTAATAAAACTGCATAGTGATCAGAACAATCATGGCAATCGTAATCAAAGAAGTGGAGCATTTCATTTTAATAAAGCTCCTATACAGGGTCAAGTGAGTATGCCCGTCGGAAGAGATCCGTCTTAAGTGCCTTCTTAAAAGCATCTAAGGTGTAATAAGACGGATCTCTTCTTAAAAGCATCTAAGGTGTAATAAAGACAGATCTCTTCCAGTAGGCCATTCCACAATTTAGGAGCAACAGCTGTAAAGGCTCTATGGGAAGTTGTTGTTATTATTATTATTATTATTATTATTATTCACCTTTATTTATGAAGCGCTGTAAATTTACACAGCACTGTACATACAATCTTTTTAATTAGATGGTTCCCTGCCCTTGGGCTTACAATCTAAAAAGACATGACACAAAAGGAGAAGGGAGTGGTGGAGGGAAAGGGTAAGAGGTCCAGCAGTTCCTCTCTACCTCCGAGGCCTGGACCAAGGCAGATGGACTGGAGGGAGGGCTTGGCTTCATAATGGATGGTTGTTATTAGTCTAGTCATTTGATATTCTGATAGGTTCTTCCTAGATGTTCTGAGAGTGCAGGGCGGATTATGTAGGGAGAGGCGTTTCCTCAAGTAACTTGGGCCCAAACCATGTAGGGCTTTAAAAGGAATAACCAACACCTTATACTGCGCCCAGAAGCTAATCAACAGCCAGTGAAAAGATTTTAGCACAGGTGTTATATGGTCAGACCTCAATGTACCAGTGACCAACCTGGCTGCTGCATTTTGAACCAATTGAAGCTTCCGAACTTGGTATAAGGGTAGCCCCATGTAGAGCACATTACAGAAGTCTAAACAGGAGATTACAGTTTGAACTAAACTTACAACCTATCCTATCCTTGTATAGATCCATCAATCCAATCAATTCAGGGTAAAACATGGAACAGACTCACTGTTCCACTGAAATGGAAGCCAAGGCCTGAAGGCTTTCATTCTGAAAACATCAGGTGGGTTATAAGGCATGGGCAGTGTCAAGGGTGTGGTTGCATGTCTGCTTGCATGTTCAGTTATCTGCTTAAACAAAATGCCTGCTTCAGTCTTGAATATGGCCAATCCTCCTTTTCACTCACCTTCCTTCCCAACTGTTCCCATTTCTCCTTCTCTTTGCTATAGTTCCTGCACATTCTTGTACTAACACAGAAGCCTACAAAAACATCAAAAAGGGAACAAAACCTCTGTCACACACTTAACACTCATCATTTTAGGTCTCTTCTGGCAAAAAGCCAGAAGGGAGAAAATCTGACTAGATCAGTAAAATTCTTGCTAGCTATTCATGAAATAATTAGTAAAGTGGGTTTTTTTTATTTTTAAATTTTAAAAAAGCAAAGATTTTTCCCCCTTGTATTACATACCATGTACATGGTTTGGTATCAGATGCAAAAAACAACAGCAACCCAGTAATGACACTTCATAGCCAAAAGAATTTAAACTTAGATATGTTACTAAATGCTTTAGCCATTCACACAACAGTCAAAAGGCATTGTGGCTCTCAAACTGCAAATTAATACTACTATTACTACTAATAATAACAATAATAATGATATTTCTTTTATCTCTCTTATTAGTTAGTCCAAACACAGAAGGAAGTGGTACACGTGTGGTGAAAGTGGTAGGAACACATATTTACTACATTGTAAAATGTTTGTTTTCAGGCAGAAAATATATGTTCAAATGACTTTCAACACAGTCTTCATCCTGTATGTAGGCAAGAAGAAGAATGCACAGATATCACTTTTTGCAATAATGTTTACATTATTTTTCCTTATCTAATATTTATCCCCTTCATTGCTCTTACATACTTTGAGGCAGAAACCAAAGCTAACAAATAAGAAAGATTACAGCAGATTTTTGCCAGTAGCTAAAATCAGGATTATTGAGGCATGGAGACAGGTCAAATACTGTTATGATTTCACATCAGCTTTCTTCTGCTTTATTTCCATATTTTGAAAACTTCCTTTAGGATAAGACTGAAAACAAGAGGGAGTCTTATCTTCAGTGAGGAATGGAGGGAGATTCCCCTTATAAAAGAAGAGCAGTGTTCTGCCAGTAGGCTAGCCAGAGGGCACAACATGACTGAGAGTATGAACTGCCCTCACTTGCTCTCACTACCCAGACAGAAAAACCTCTGTTTTGATGTACCCTTCACAAAGCGTAGAGGGATTACTCATTCCTAATGACCAGCTACTCATCCTTAATTACTAGTTTTTTCCCCCCATTATCCTATTGCTGCCCATTTAAGGGTTTTAGTAAATAAGCCAGAGCTGTAGTAATCAATCACACTTTTCCATTATACAACATCTCTTGCTGTTAGTTGTCACCATGTGGCCTTTACCTCTGACCAGGGTCTTTGGGAGAAATTTTGCAAAGGAGGAACAACACTACTTTTTGGGGGGGGGGGAGCCTCTCAAAAATGAGGGTTTAAGGTCCATTTGGTCCTCAATTAAGTATTTTGAGTAAAGGTAATATTATAACATGACATTTTTAATGTTATAATTTTTTCTTCTGTGTAAAAAACATGGTTATGATAAAAAATATGAACAAAACAGAAAGCTTTTGGTATATGATTATGAAAGCATAATTGAACGCGGTGGCTAATCTCAGGCTATTTGAATATGACCACTGGTAAACTATCATTTCTGCCACCCTGATCTCTGAGGATACATTCTAAATGAATGTTTTTAAAGAACTTGTCAAATTTGGATCTGAAAGGCATAGTGCTGTACATAATGAAATGGTGGCTTTCTTGGTTATACTGTCAATGTGACCAATGATTAATAACAAGAATTAAGACATCTGAGTGAATACACCTAATTTCACAGGGTGAAATGTTCCATTTGTTTCATAGGAAAAACAAATAGGTCAGGTAAAAAGGTAAGAAAATACCCGAAGGGCTATATTTTTGCTAACCTTTGTAAAATAATGCAATGGAGGGGGGTTGGGAGGTTTTGGTTGGTTTGGTTTAGCTTGAGGGAGAGGGCTCAGAATTTCACAGGTCCTTCCTTGTCTGTCTGGTTCCTGGACCAATGTACTAGTTGAATCTCCCTCTTATAGTCTATGCCTGACTACTGACAAATGTAAGACACACTAGTCACAGACCACAAACATATCTAGTTTGGCATGCAGTTTTGCACAATATGTAAAAAAAATGTCCCGGAGAACCCAACAAAACAGCACATGAGGGCACTGATCTTTTCCTCATATACTTCTCAAGTGCCTGGTTTCCATCGTGAAATTCCATCATGAGCCTGGTTTCATCATGAAATTATCATACATTGTGGGTATGCAGAAGTCTTGCAACCAGGGTCTGCTCAACCATTAGACATGGTGAAGTAGCTACTTTAGGCAGCAGGTCATAAAAAGGCAGGAACTCATTAGTTATCAGTGTAGTATTATTAATATGTAATATTGGGATGGATAGAGGTGCTTATGCAGAAAAATATATTCGGACAGAATATAGACCAGGAGTGGGCAGCTTTGTTGGGTGGGGGACATGGTCACCCCCAGGAAACTCCCAGTTTGCAACTGCAATACAGCCTCTCATATATATATATATATATATATATATATATATATATATATCCCCCAAATGATCTCCAATGATCTCGAGAGGGCACAGGAGACCATTTGCCATTTCAGGCCCAGGAGAGGCATTTCCCCAACAGGAAGTAAAATGGAGGTGTTTGGGGCCAAAAATGTCAACTTTTGGGGTGCCTGGGGATATAGAGCGTGATAAAAATGGCCTTGGGGTGCACATGCCTCACATGGGCTTCAGTGAGATGCACAGACATGGACAAAGAAGATGCAAGACAATGATATTCTCTCTAATTTATCAAGCAAAAAATAGTTGATATATGTTGTCTCCTACAGTGCACACTGCAGGAAATTGTATTGTCTCATGCATAACCCTATCAACAGATGAAACCAAAAGATGCCAAGATTATCATGATTCACAATATCATGCCCAATTCCTAGAATGCATCAGGTTTTGTGGGGAGTTATCTTCAGGAAATTGATGCACATTCATCTGTTTTATTCAGGGGTGACAGTAATCTCTCTCTCTCTCTCTCTCTCTCTCTCTCTCCCATTTTCATAGTAACAGACAGCGAAGGATGCTGAATTCCATCCCTCTTTCCTCTCAAACAGTCCTGTCAAAGCACATGGGTTCTTTTTACCCAGAGAATGGACTCCACTGGCAGTCTACAATTCCCTTTTCCTTGCAGCACCCTGCAGAGGTCTGGGATACTGTGTGGAGCAGATTTGATATGTTGTGCACAGAGAGCTGTGGGAGTGAGAAGAAGAAGCGCCACTCCTTTTGCCCAAGTGGAAATGTGCTTGTCTAATATTGGACAAAACTGATTGTCCTCAGCATTCTTGATCCACCAGGAGAAATCATTTCTTTTTATTAGTATATGAGCTCTTCACTGGACCTGAGCATTCATGAACCAACATAGATTACCTAGCAAAGTTGTACATAACTCATGTTGCTCCTGTGCCTAACCCAGAAAAAGCCAAGATGTGGCATAGGAAACTAATGGTTAGTGGGGAGTAAGTTGAGTCTGTCACTGTTTCTGTGCCTGCTAATGGCCCACATTGCAATGGGACTGGTGAAAAAAGATTTTATATACCATAAGGCCAGGGGGCCAGAGAAAATTATTTGCAAGTTCTACAACATATAGTCTTTGTTTTGCTTTAACCCATTTTCACAGTTGACCTAAAGAGAACAGAAAACTAACCGGGCCTTCTAAAGGTCTTGGAGGCTTTCTATTATAAATAGCTGATCATGTTATCATGGAAGATTTCTTTTTATTATGCTTTCTATATTCTCTCTCACCTACACAGAAAATATTGCAAATCTTGCCAGTAAATTCCAAGGTTTTCATTCTAAATCTATGTTCTAAACCTCTCAGTTTTCATTTACAATATAAATATATTAAACATCAGAGTCCACAGGACCAGCCTGAGACATGTTGCTGCCTAAGGCAGAGTGCAAGATAATGCCTCTTACTATTTCATTTACAGAAGCTGAGTTGACTAGAAGTTGAATCTAGTTCAACACTGTTGAGAGGATAAAATTTTCTACTACACTTAAGGGCAGCAGCCTGTCATAGCCAGCCAAGATCAGCTCTCGGAGGATGAGGAGGAGGATGAGCCTCCTCCAGAGCAAGAGCTGATTGAGGCTACACCAGATGGCAATCCTGCTCTGCCAGGTCCCAGCTGTGCTCTCCCAGCCCCAGAGGAGGAGGCCCAACCAGGTCCTAGTGCTAGAGAGGGGCCTCCTATGGTGCAACAGCCTAGTGGTGACTCTGGGGAGGAAGCTTACCTGGAGGTGCCTACGTTCAAAGAGAGAAGGGCTGAGAGTCCTTGCAGGCGCAGATCCAAGAGGATTGCAGAGAGGCAATCAGCCAACCAGCCTCAGGTGGCACGGGGGGAGAGTTTCCCTTACTTAAACTGTTGAGAGACCTTCACTGTTTGACAGAGTTTATTGCATGATCCCTTGGCATGATTGCTGCTAGCACTGGCTTCTTGTATCTTGATTCCTTGTTGCTTCGACCTCGGACCGGACCCTTGTTATCTTCTGGCTGCTTTGACCTCGGACTGCTTTGACCACTCTGACTCCCAGTATTCTGACTTCAGCTTGGCTTTTGGATTGCTTTGACTTCTGGTATCCTGACCTCGGCTTGACTTCTCGGACTGCTTTCACGCTGAATCCTTGCAAGGTCTGTGTTTTGCATCCACTTGCTGGGCTGAGCCATTCTTATCGGCGTGTGTCTGTGAGTGCTGGCTGAAGTCCAGGACACAGCCTAGATTACAAATGGACAAGGCAGACCATGTGGTACACATGGCTCTACTTCCTCCCAAACCTTGCTACAGCTCCCCACACCTAACACCTGTTGCCTACAACAGGCATCATACAGATACAGTACTTGTAGAATGACATTCAAATCTATTTCAGATTAGACCTCATTTATTCCTACAAGACTATTCAGTCCTCTAGAGTCATGTTTTCTTGTAGACATTCACATATAAGCATATCTACAAAGTGGGCATTTTATGATATTGCAAAGTGCTAGCTTACCAAGTTACGGTTACATCTCCTTCCCAAAGTGGTAAGCACTTTGAAGAGTGGTAAGCAACACCTTGAGTTTCAGGCACCTCCCATATATTGTTTGTTTGTTTGTTCCCATTCCCACACCAAAAGTCCAAAAAGTGACACCATAATGAGTAATGCCACTGCTCCCAAGGTCATATTTTTCACCTTACTTTGATGCTGATGAGGTTCTAAGGCACTGTAGCTCTCCAAGCTGACTAGAAATCATTGAGACCAAGATAGCAGAGACCCCTAAACCCAGGTTATCAGAGACATTGTCCTGATTGTGGTTCCTGACCCCGGATCCTAAAATGGGCATCATATCCAGCTCAACTTATGTTGAAATTCACGGAGTCATTATGTGAACTCAGGGAGTGCACACAGTGCAAACTCTTTGACTCATTTAGAGCCTTCCACTCATCAAGGATAGAGGCTGAGAGTGGAGTAATGCTGTCAAAGAGCCTGGTAGTTCCAAAATTTGTTGGGAGAAATTTGCTTACTTGGGACCAATAATCCTGAATTTTTTGCTATCACATGGGCTGTGGACATCATGAATGGCAACAGAAGAGTGGATTTTACCCAATCACACAGATTATTCCATTTGAGATCATTAATGGAACTTCTACCCTAATAATAGTCAGTAACCAAAATTAAGACTGCAATACTATATCAAAAGTAACGCCCCCACACTAGCATCTAGCATTTACTCAAAGCTAACCTATTGAGGGCCCACCAGCAGGGTGATGTGTCTCTATCGACACCTCCCATATACAGTTTGTTTGTTTGTTTGTTTTAAAAAAAATAGAGAAAGAGCACTGGGATAAATATTTTCTCAACTATGTATGGCTGGTATTGTGTTAGTGACACACACACAAGCATAAGTTATGCTACACATGACTGGTAAATTAGTCACCGTGATTCAATAGTCAAATTTTGCTAACAGTGGCAGAAGTGGAGTAGTGCATACAGCAATGTTGTTCATTACAGTTTCACAGTGAACATTGTATACTACACAATGGCACTCAATCATTGACATGTATTGTCCAGTATTGCTACTCTGCATGGGAGTTGCACAGTGCTGGAGCAACATATCTCTACATATGGATATTTATGCTATGCTGAGGGATGTTGGATTGCATCCCATGGTTCCTCCCTCCACATGGGATAAATTTTGGTTAAAATCCAATGTAATATATTGAAACAGCATCAAAAAGTCACATACCATTGTTATACAAGCAATGATAATGATAATAAGCAGAAGTGACAAATTCTGTTGCTAATGTGGTATAGTGGTTTAAGCATTGGACTAGGACTCTGAGAACAAAGATTGAATTCCCTTTCTGCCATGCAAACACACTGGGTGACCTTGGCCAAGTCACACTTTATCTCAGAGGAAGGGAATGGAAAAACCCCCTCTGAACTAATCTTGCCAAGGAAACCCTGTAATAGGTTTTCCTTAGGGTCACCATTAATTGGACATGACTTAAAGGCACCACAGTAACAAAGCAGGTTGGCCCAATTTGGTCAGAAAGTGGATTCTCAGTGAGTTCAAGAAATACACATGTAAAATAACCCTCAACACATTGAAATTCCTGTCAGGTCATAAAATTGCCAAATATACTCAGTAAACATATTCAAGGGTGGGTGTGCCAGCCATATAGCAAAGTACAATAATATCCAAAATCCACAAGACAGGGATTTCTGGACTTTGAAATGCTTGGTTCCCAGTGCCACATGGCCAGATGGAGAAAGGACTTGCTTGCATAGATTACCTCCAAAGAACAACACACCAACAATACCTGCGGAAAATGCAAGTCTGTGACCAACATTTTCATTTTATAAAATAAATTCTTGTGTGATTCTTTGAAAGCTTGCATCATCTATTTTGTGCATTTTGGTTGGCCAATATACTCTGTGTGTGTGTGTGTGTGTGTGTGTGTATGTGTATAAAATCTACCTGGATCAATGTAAATGTAATATATTGCAATGCATATTTGTTTTGTGGGTTTATGTTATTGCTTTTGTTATTAATAGTAAATTGTTTTAGAAATGGAAAGTAAAAAAAAAAAGATTACTAGAAGTACAAAATTCATGCCCTAACACTATGACATTCAGGAAATTTCAAGTTCTAATTTTAGCAACACAGATGCCAATCTGTTAACTCTTTTGGTACTGAACCACTTAACAGGTGCATCTAGGAAATGTATTTGTCTACTATGAGTAGAGTGCCTTGCCAGATTCCTGACCTTCTGTGCCTTGAAGGAACATATCAGCCCAACACATTCTCAATGCAGCTGCAGAAGAGAAAGTTAAAAAAAGAACACAAGACAGCTGGGGACTGATTTAGATGTATTAAACAAAGAGGGAGGAACACACCATCAACACTTTTCTGTAGCCATTCCCATGAAGATGACATATGTGTTGAATCAGACAATTCTTAGTAAGAAAAGGAAGACAACTCATAAAACTCCTTTGGTGAACCATTTGGTGATCTGTGGCCTTTGTCAGCAATAGCACTTGGCTACACTTGGCTACACTAGTGTGTATGTTATAAATAGTGCATTAGACTCCTCCTATGTATGCTATTTTTAGACCTTGCAGCACCAAAGACTGCTGTCAGTCAAGAGGTTTGATTCAGAATGCATCGCTTCAGCATGAGATATCACGCCATCTCCATAGCCACATGGCACTTGTGCAAAAAAAGAAAGAAACAAGGAAGGAATAAAGGAAGGAAGGAAGGTGATAGCATGATCAATCCCTTTATAATAAAATTTTAAAAAGTATTTATTTATATCCCGCCTCTCCCTTCAAGGATCTAGAGTATTATTAGAGTAAGTGCAAAGTATATTCCAATGCAGAAAGTCAAGTCCATGCTTAATAAGAAAAATTATATTAGTAGACCAATGATATCTACATGGTAGGTTGGAACTTGCTAATAGATTTGATAGTTCATGGAATCCTATACATGAAATAGTTTAGGAAAGAGGGGAGGGATAGCTAAGTCTTCAGAAACATACTGTCTTTCTGTATCAGCATGGAGTACTGGCTATTGACTTTACCAGGTTCTCCTAAGAATATTGATGAATTTTCTTTTACAAAATTGCTTATAAAGAATTTTACAATTCATTGAAAATATACATATCAAGATGACAGTCTCACATATAAGAAAAGGAAGCAACCATATATATATATCCAAGCATTCCAGTTGGTGCATAGAGATCTAGGTATATCAGGTAAGTCACAATGTATCCAGTCCACTTATTATATCTTGCAGGTTATTGATAAGTCTTCAATATATCATATCCTTCCACATATACAGTGCACTCGCACCATATGCGGGTGCACTATACACAGCTTTCAGCTTATGCTGAAGCCATGTGGCAATTGAATGAATGGCACATGCACCCATGCCGTGCGTGTGCCACCGCACCACCATGCCCGAGCCCTGTTATATTCAATGGGGCTCGAGCATAGGCTATTTTTGCTTTACGCAGGGGTGGTTTCAGAACGGATCCCCACGTAAGGCAAGGGTCCACTGTATATCCATTGCTGGAACACCATGTAACAATCTTCTGAACTAAATGGAAACCCAAACATTTAAAATTGACTTTATTCTCTCTTGTATATGTTCAGGATGTTAATGTTTTTAATGAGGGCTGTCTCCCAGGCTCTGTGCCAACGTCTTCATCACTGGTTTTAAAGCTATGTAAATCATCTTCTTGTTGCTAACGTGCCATCATGTCATTTCTGATATTTTCTTGGTGATATTTGTTCAGAGTGAGTTTTCCTTTGCTTTCCTCTGAGGTTGAGAGAACGTGACTTGCCCACGATCACCCAGTGGGTTTTCTTGTCCAAGTGGGGATTTGAACCTTGAGCTCCAGAGTCATAGTCCAACTTTAAAACAGTTACACTACACTGGCTCTTGTAAATAATTTTACATTACTTTATGTAAGATGATTGAATTTTTTTCATAGCATTTGTAGTAGATTCCGAATTATTTTTAAACCAATTAAACTTGCATAGATTTTAATAACCTCTATCCAGCATGGAGGTAGATCGCAAGTAGCCACTTTCAACCTAGCTCCATGGTGGATACATGTTATGCTATGTATTTTATATGTATTATCCTACTCGAGAGGCCCCTTCCCCACCACCACTCCCTTTGTGTCGTGTCTTTTTAGATTGTAAGCCCGAGGGCAGGGAACCGTCCAGTTAAAATGATTGTATGTACAGCGCTGTGTAAATTTACAGCGCTTTATAAATAAAGGATAATAATAATAATAATAATAATAATAATAATAATAATAGTAATAATAGTTCCATGTCTTTGCTATTTTCTGCTGGTAGCATGATGTCATCTGCATATCTTAAATTGTTGATGGTCCTTCCTTTAATTTTCATGCCTCCTTCCTCCTAGTCTAATCTTGGTTTATGTTCAACATGCAAACTAAACAGATAGGGTGATAAAATGCATCCTTGCCTGAGCCCCTTGCCATTTGGAAACCATTCAATGTCTTGGTATTCTGTACTCAAGGTTACATGTCAGGACAATCAAATGTTGTGGCACACCTATTTCTTTAACAGTGATTAGTAGTTTTCATGCACTACATAATAAAATATTTTGCTGTAATCTATAAAGCACCGTCTGATTTTCTTCTGAAAATCTTTGGTGTGCTTCATTATCCAACATATGTATGTAATATGATTGTTAGTCCCTCTTCCTTTCCTGAACCAAGATTGGACATCCGGCATTTCTTGCTCCATATACTGTATGGTAAAAGTCTTTTTTTGGTAGAATTTTGAACATCATTTTTCCTGCATGGAAGATTAATGTGATCATCCTGTAGTTACTGCAATCCTTGGTGTCTTCTTTCTAGGGGACTGGAATGTATATTAAGTGTTTCCAATTTGTGGGCCATTATTTTGTATTCTGTATTTAAGACACTTTATATATTGGGAAGTTAATGAAGTTCCAGCATGTAATCTTTCCTGAACCAACACAGTAATTTTGTCTTTCCTAAAAAAAAATAACTGAGTGCATCTTATTAATTGGGTTAGTATATTATGCATTCAACAATGTGCATTTTCAGTAATGTTCTCATTATAACAGAATTGCATGTCATTTCCAGTAAGGGAGGGAAAAGATGGCTTATCTTTATTTCATATTTTGCAAAACAAATTCATTTGTGCTGAATCATTCCATTACCCATGACTAGAAATAAGTTTTTAAAATGTTTCTTAAATTTTATTTTCACATAATGTTCTATATAGCAATTGACCCTAACAATCATAAAATAAAAAAATAAAAACAAAGGGCAAACAGCAAAAGCAAAACAAGCAAGGGAAAACCTATTCCACCATGGGTCAATTAGTCAGCACAGTGCAACAGATTAAGAACAGAAAGTCTACATTAAATGGTTCTTTTTTATTTCACTATTCTGTTTTTCAGTCAGTTCAAATTATCCAGCACACACAAACTACACACACAAACTCCAAATATTGGCCTAAGAGTCTGAAGAGCCTAAATAAAATTGTGGGCTATTGCAATATAAAATAAAAACCTCTTATCCCTTTTATTTCTTTGGGTTACTTTATTAGACTTGTTTTTTCCCCCTGAAAGAGCAATAGACTACAACCTACTAAGCCATTTTTCTATGTATAGGCCACCCAGTGTTTTCCAGCATTTGGTTACTTCCATAAAACACATAATTCTAGAGAAATAAAGTAAATATCATGCTACAATGGTATAGCAATACTATTCCACTTTAACTATTATGACTCCCTCATCTGGAATTCTGGGGTCTGTAGTTCAGTGAACTACAGACCCCAGAATGCAATAGAAGGCAGCAAAGGAGTAAAAGTGGAATAGCAGTACTATAAGAGTGTGGTGTAGCAACTATCTATATCAGGGGAAAGTATGCATTAAAGTGCATATATTAGTGAGAGTAACCTTTTTAAAGAGCATAATTTTAAGGAAAACTGCATGAAGAAATCAGGCAAATTGCATACCAAATATCCATGTTAAGAGAAACATGAAAACATGTATGGATTTTCATGCAGACTTTTAAAAGAAGTACAAGGGAGAGGACATGTATTTAAGGTTGGAAAAAGCCTTATTTTGCTACTTGAAGTAGAATAGTACTCAAATCCATGCAAGCTGCTTTGGCAATATAATGCATAAGGTCCCACAAGTACCTCTTCTCATCCTCGACAATAAAATAACACATGAACCAAGAATTTGCTGTCTCTACAGAAAACCCCAAACCTGTACTGAAATGACCACCTTAGAAGGAGGTAGGGAGCTGGATGGAAGAGTGTCAGATTTTATAACAAACTCTTGCTTGTGATTACATCTAGACATAAATCCAATTTTTAGAGCTGGTACAGACCAGCACTTTGTGCCAGCTTGCAGCTGAACTAAGGCTCAGGTACTCAAAGCCCTACTATTGCCACCCAGCCGCCATCATGGCATGTGCCCATCCAGATGGTGTGTGCCATGATAATGTCCCTCATCCACGGTGCCCAGACAGCGCTGCTCAGGAGGGGTGTGATAATGCCATGCCAGGGTGTTTATGGCACTCCTTGTACGGCACAAATAGGAGCTGTGCATTGTTACTCCTTTGTACACCAGGTTGGGGGGCGTGGCGTGAAGTTGCCACATCCCCAACCCAGCGCTTCCAGGGGTGGCATAGAGCTGGCCCTGTCAGGCTGTCTGTACAGACCCTATGTCCCCAACTCAACTAGACTCATTAAACCAAGGAAATTTACACAAGTGTTGATTTACCAAACTTTCTTGATACCATGCAACTAACAACCTTATTGTTTGAAAAAAGAAAACCAAAACAGAGTGGGAGAGTAGTCACTTTCTCCTTGTCTGTCCACATGCTGTAGTAGTACTTCCATTCTCTTTATGAGGGAGACAGTTATAAAAACATGTCTTTTGTCACACTGGAAAAATCACTTTGACAAAAGGTATGCTTTTATGACTTTCTCCCCAGGAAGAGAAGGAAAGTTCTACAATGCCATGTGGAGAGGCACAGAGAAAGTCACTACTCTCTTGTTCTGTTTTGGCTTTCTTTTCTCATGCGATAAGGCCCTAATATAGGGCATGTCTACATGGGCCATTTACATTCATTTTCTCTGTCCTTAACATTGTCCTGTCCACATAACATAGGGCCAAAGCCATGATTCAACTGTTGACTATCTTTATGTGGGAAGGGCAGTTCTGTAGTGAATCTGGGCCATCCCTTCTCTAAGCCAAATTTTAAAAGCTCACCATTTGTCCCAGATCTTCCAAGAAAATCCGGAGCATTCCAGAGCAATGTGCCACCCGCTGTTGCTGCTCCACATGTGGATCATTCCCTCCAAGGTCACAAAGGCCCTTTATAGACTGGCCTGAAAGGCTGGCATGGGGACAGAGTCGGGGCATAGTATCTTCATGATGCATGTCTGACTCTGTGCCCCCCCCCAGGGCGCCCTGATGCTGCATGCCACTCCACACGGTGCAAGGCATCATGACATGCCTCCGGTGCTGTGTCATGATGGCACAGCGCTGAAGGAGTGCCATATAACCACACCATTACAGCTATGGCACTCTTTTGATTACGTAAAAAGGAGCCACTTTTTGCACCCTTGAAAGGCCGGACTGGGGCTGCAGTGTGAGGTTGCTGCAGCCCCGATCCAGCTAGGAAAGGAGTGGTCTGTTGAGCCCCATAGTACCCTGTTATGTAATCAGTGCTGGGCACCTTGTTTTCAACGTCTGCCAGTGGTGGCAGCAGCAGGCAGCACAGCAGGCCGCATATGTAAACAGTCAGCTGGTGCCAGGCAATGTGGGGGGGGGGAATTCAGGGCAATGTTGGGGCCAGAATATTCTGGGAATAGACTGGAGTTTTACAGCCAGTGACCTGTCCCTGAACTAGGTCTAACAATCAAATTTAGATTCCCATTTTACCCTCAGCCTCATTCTTTTCAGCATGCTTTACATGCAAGTAAGCGTGTTTAGAACTGCTTCTGAAAGAACCTTATTTTCAAGTAAGCATGTGAAGATGCACAAAAAGAAATCTTTCAGCTGATCTACCACTTTAAAAATAATAACAATAATTAAACAAACAACAGCTTCAATTGGTTCCCAGTGGTTTGGACTCCTTAAAATAAACATGATGTCTTCCATCTGTTGCAGGCATCTGTGAGAAAGAAGAAGTCCTTGTTTCTGAGGCAGTTTTTTTCTTTGTCTCATTCCAAATCCCCCATATTGTTTCTTCTTCTTCTATTTCTACTTCTTTCAGCGGAAGCACTGAAAGATGTTGTGAAATACCATAACGGAACTTGTATGAGATGGTATTTCATAAATTGATGGGAACAGTCCTAGCAAAAGAGGAACTTGGCATTTATGAAACTAAAAATAAATAGATGCTTCAATTATGCAGAGTCTGAGGGTAAGGAATGAGTTTCCTTGAAGACAAATTAGGATCATTCTGACCACTTTGTCAGAATGGTCACTGCCTAGTCTTAGATGTGTCTGTATTTCATGCTGCACTACTTCAGAGTAGTTTTATGGATATAAAAATGAATAATCCCATGTATGCTGTCCTGAGTTAGTTGAATGAAGGATGACTCTGATTTTTTTTAATGATTGCATACTTGATATTGATTACTATGCTATTTTAGACCTTTTCTGGTAGATATATATTTATCATTACTCTGAAGTCCAGCAATACCTTTTCATCAGCACAGAGGTTAATTGTGGCTGATTGATGCCAACTAAGAAAACTCTCAAGAGGTGGTGTCATGGGGGAATGGGTGTGGGGTGTATAGTCCAGACTGGATGACACCCAAAAGAGGAGTGACACCTGGTTGGGCCTTGAGGAGTGAACACATGCCCTTGACAACTGCTATGTCCTTGGACTTCCTCCTATGGTGAGAAAGTCCAGGGAGAAAGCCCAAGGACGGAGGAGCAGGAGGGATGAACGTTCCCATTCCCCCACAAAAAGTCCACAAAGTGACACCATAATGAGTAATGCCACTGCTCCCAAGGTCACATTTTTCACCTTACTTTGATGCTGATGAGGTTCTTAGGCACTGTAGTTCTCCAAGCTGACTAGAAATCATTGAGCCCAAGATAGCAGAGACCCCTAAACCCAAGTTATCAGAGACATTGTCCTGACTGTGGTCCCTGACCCCGGATCCTAAAACGGACAGCATATCCAGCTCATCTTATATTGAAATTCACAGAGTCATTATGTGAACTCAAGGAGTGCACACAGTGCAAACTCTTTGACTGAGAGTGAAGCTCCAGACTAGAGATCTACTCATTTAGAGCCTTCCACTCATCAAGGATAGAGTCTGAGAGTGGAGTAATGCTATCAAAGAGTCTGGTAGTTCCAAAATTTGTTGGGAGAAATTTGCTTACTTGGGACCAATAATCCTGAATTTTTCGCTATCACATGAGCTGTTGACATCATGAATGGCAACAGAAAAGTGGACTTTACCCGATCACACAGACTATTCCATTTGAGATCATTAATGGAACTTCTACCCTAATAATAGTCAGTAACCAAAATTAAGACTGCAATACTATATCAAAAGTAACGCCCCCACACTAGCATCTAGCATTTCCTCAAAGCTAACCTATTGAGGGCTGCACACCAACAGGGGAGATGGCTAGAAAACTGGGCAGCTCTTCTCTCTCTCTTTCTCTCTCTCTCTCTCTCTCTCTCTCCCCGACACAACTTTCCCTGCTCCATCTCCATCCCCACCAGCAGGGTGATGTGTCTATATCGACACAAGTTGTCATGACTAGACATTCCTGTAAAGGGACTACCTTTACCTTTACCTTTAGGCTAGGAAAATCAGAAGGAAAACTGCATCACTGTCTCCATTAATGGTTTAAAGTCTAAGATGTATAAATCTATGTCAAAAACAAACAAAACAAAACTGGATAACTAAGTAGAAATCTTTTAATGTGATTCATAGATGACTCAAGCAGAGTGACATTTCCTCTCAGCTTGTTGCTGAAATAATGAAGGGGTCTGTTTCCTGCCACATCTTTGCTATTAGCTACAATGGTAAACCACAATATGACCACCCTGCTATTGACTTAGTAACTGATAAATGCTGGCATTTTCTAGAACAATAGTTAAATTAAAACATAATGCAGTGTATCTGTGTGCAAATAAGAAGGATGACAAAATCAGTGTACATCTATGTATATGTCACAGTGATCTGTTTTTCAAGACTTGAAGATTCAGGAGAAATTTCTGACATGTTTTGGCTAGTACAAGATTTCTTAATCCAATTGAATTTATGGTGATTGCTTGGCATTAATTTAGAAGAAACACATTGCCTTGGCCCAATTTCAAACTGGTTTATTATAGGATATATTGTGCCATCAACTCTAAAATCTGACTTCAGTTATTTGATCCTAAACTCCTTGGGAAATCCATAGAAAATTACTTGCAGTAGAGATTTTTTGATAATGTCTATTCTTGTGGTTGTTGCTGTCTTTAACAGGCTCCTCTAAAATGACACAGGAAATGGAGACTGATGGTATGGATAATGTAAATTCAATTTAAATTTTGTGAAATTTGAGATGCTACATCACATTTAACCTGCCATTATCTTGTTTATCATTTAAAGGGAAGCTAAAAAGAGTGAGGTGATGGATTTGGAGGTAAACCTTAGAAAAATTTTGATAAAAGACTCAACAAAAGATTAAATTATTCCAGCAATAGTTCTCATTATTTACAGTCCAAGCAATTAACTGTATCTTAAGCAAAAGAACAGTGAAAACACAAACAAACTTGGGAAGTGGCTCTCCAATAAGTTGAAACAGGAAAGAATATAAAAAAGTCACAAAGATCAGGAAGGTAGATCCATTTGAAAGTGATAATTTGAAAATATTAAAAGCCTTTGAAGAATCTTGCAGAGATTTGTATGCAGGACACAATAATATATGGAAGATTATTTGGATAAAAGTACAACTGGACAAATTAAGCTTGTAACAAAAACAAAGTTTGAATGGGCCTGTGACAGCTTTGGAATTTATTGAAGCAATTAAAAAGATTAAATCCAGAAAAGTTCAGGGCCAGAGGGACTTTCTGCAGCATATTATAGAAATTTGAAGATGAGCTACGTCAGCTATTAAAAATGGTGTGTGATGAGCTATTAGCAAAAGAGAGGATGCTGGATTCTTGGAGAAATACGTCTGCTACAATGATTCATAAAGAAAATACAGATGAAAAATTAACAAATAATTATGGATCTACCTCATTACTAAATAATGATTATAAGATATTTACTACTATTATGACAAGCAGATGGAGCAAACATATTTCTCAGCATATCCATGAAAATTGGAATGGCTTTTTGCCAAAAAGACAATTATTGTTAATGTAACAACTGTTCTTAACATCATTGAATTACATTATAGAATTTTTGGAACATCACAATGACAAAAAGGCTGTTTTGTTTTGTTTTCAGACGCAGAGAAAGCATTTGATAATATTTCTTCAAATTACCTATTTCAAGTATCTACCTTACATTTTGACTTGACATTGAGGGAGAAGGAGCACACTAACCAAGGAGATGGTAAAAATTTAACCCAATTCTTTTTTGTAAGAAACCCAAGTCACAGGTTTCTTCGCATTCAGAGTGGAAAGAATGTAAGATTATTTGCATTCAAATGTGTGCATGAAGGGGTGAACCTATCATACACATCCATGCCAAGGGCTTTGGGTCCTTAACTTTCAAATGTCTAAGTATGAATCACCATGCATTTGACTATGTTAGTATTGAATTATTGGCTGCCACCTCTTTTTTTAAAAAGAGGCTCCACATCTTTTAAAACTGTATATCAGGTGGGTACAGTATAACATTGTCATTTTCATGCTGAGAAGAGCTGTAACTAATGAATTTGGCTGGTTCAAATAAAGGAGTTCAATTTGTTCTATTTCATTTTCAAAAATACAAATATCTTCATTTTCAGGATGGATAGATTTTAAAATGTAATCAATATGAATTCAAGAGAAACAAAATGGACAATGCATGGATTCACATGGCATTGCATTTTCAGAAGAGGGAGGGCAAATAAATGTGAAAATGTGCAGGAAAGTGAAGATAATTAAGTGCCAATGAAAATGTGTGAAAATCCACAACAATTTGCACAATACTTTTATGTGCAGACTAGCCTTGAGTGGATACTGATTGGGAAGTTGAAGGTAAGGCATGTATACTTATACCTTCTCCTCACATTGAGCTTACGTGTAAACAAGCTGAATATCTCCATAGGCTGTAAAGCCTCCTTGGTTGTAAACTGTGTGAACAGCCGACTCCAAGCAATTGAAAGACATCTCCTGGTCCTGAATGACAACAGTTTATGGAATGCCAAAGGAAGGAAGCAGATCTCTTGTGAAAAACAGTTGTTGTTTAGTTTTTTTTTAAAAAAATGTAAAGGCAAGTAATGGCAGGACACAGCCAAGATGTGCAAATTTATAGACAATGTGGAGAAAATGCAGACAGAGAAGTTTTTCCTCCATCTCACTGTGCTGGAGCCCAGGGTGATTCTGTGAAACTGATTCAGGACAGAACAGAAGAAAGTATGCTTTCCACAGAGTAGTTAAGCTATGGAATTTACTATAATGTAGTGGTCATGGCCATTAGCTTAGATCACTTTACAAAGGGATTAGACAAATCCATGGGGGATAAGGCTATCAGTGGTTTGTAGACATAATGGCTATATATTGACTCTAAGAAGCAGTATCTGCCGGCATAATTTGTTGTATTTGTTGGGGAAATGAGGGCACTGTTCTGCTGATGCCCTCCCTATGTGCTTTCCACTGGCATTTGATTGGCCATTAAGGCTATGGGTTTGTACTGAGTAGGGATCTTTCTACATTCTTATATCTCCTACAACAAAGCTCAGATCTGTGCACCCTCACCGTGGTCTATGTTGGCTACAACTGCTAGGAGCTGCAGTTCACCAACCTGGGGGGGGGGGGCACAGGATACATACCCCTGTGCTATACCATTTCCTTGGTGAATTTACTGTTAGGTGGAGTGTGACAGCTGCCATGGGTAGAAGATATTGGTGTGTGTGGCAATGGATAACAGTAGGAGCAATCCCTCCTGAACTGTTCCTTCTAAGTTCCGCTGGTTATTCCCCTCTATTGGAGCTGAAGGCTGTGAGTGCCATCCAATCTGCCTGGAACCATCAAAGATAGCCTGCTATCATCTTGATAGTTGGAAGAAGCTACAGCTTCTATGACCAGTATAGAGCAAGATCAGTTGTATTAGATTTCATGTTTTGGAACTGCTCGCTAGAAGATCATTCAAAAGCCTGACAAAAAATAAAAAGGTTTGCTTATCTCAGTCATAGCTGAGAGAATGACTGGAATGTACTGAAGTGGAATACAAATCCTAAACTGATGTTCAGGCTTTTCAAGTGAAGTTTTTGTGGTCTTTCAAAGAAATGAGAAAAAAAACCTAGGGCAGATTATTGTATCTGGTAGAAGGAGGAGGAAGAGGAGGAAAAAAGGAAAGGAAAAGAAAGGAAAGGAGAGTGTTTTAATGGCTGAACATGCTACAGGTAGGAAAAGAAAACACTATTCCATTACTGAATAACTGTCAAGAGTGTTAAATATGTAATCCATATTGTATAATATACAACTTGTATTTTGTTTGGACAAAAGTTACCAAGAAGATCTCCCGTGCAAAGACTATTAATTGCACTGAAGATTTTACAGTATAACTGCCTTGCGCTTTGTTATTAGAGTACCACCTAAAACCATTCCTAAATGTATCTGAGCTTAGTGGGGCTGCTTATTGTTAAAGGCTAACCCATAAGTAAATATATATCTTTCTTCATCTTCTGCATCATCAACATCTACATACTGGCCAAGAAATATTTTCTTCTCAACAGCTGTTGCTGGCTGCTATGATGCCTCATATCTTGACATTCAGTGTCTCCATTTCCCCTGTGATTTGCCAATCTTTCACATCAACACATAAGCCTCCGTGCACATTCATCATGCAAGAGTGAATATCAGTCCGTAATACCACTCAGCTGTGAGAGATTCTGTTACTGTCACTCTTTGAGATATGCATTAATGCTAACGGCCATGCTGAATAACGTGGATGTACTTTTCTCTGGGTAAGGAAGCAGGAGCTACTTTTCAAAAAAAGTGACATATTTCATTAACATCTTACATATGTTTTGCATTATCGTAGCACTTTTAGCCATTACAAAAAAAATAAAAATAAGAATTGTGGAGTAAATCCCATTAATAAGAAATGCATTCTCACAGCATGACATTCCAAGCATTCACTATGGTTCCAAGATTTGCACATTTTTCTCTACAGTTAGTATGAACAGTGGTTGCAGTGTGAAATGTTCTTTGGAGACTAAAGACTAAGTAGCCTTTACTCAGGATGATTTTCAAGATATGGCAGCCATGTATCTTACACTGAAGGCTTGAAATGTTACCTTGACAGAATTCAGGGTAGTCCAAAAAGAAGCTTTCTTGGCACTAGTCCTACTTTACAGATCACGGCCATTTATATTAGGACTGGGACTTCAATTTTATTGATACCTGCCTTCTGAGGAAGAGAAGAACCCCCAGATACTGTATATTGCTTTGCCTACTAGCTGTTCTATCTCATTCTTAGAATTCAGTGATATAGCCATATTTGTATGTAGAATCAATATGTAGAGAGATCTTGTAGCACCTTTGAGACTAAATGAAAGAAAGAAGTTGGCAGCATGAACTTTCAGAGACTTAAGTCTATGAAAGCTCATGCTGCCAACTTCTTTCTTTCAGTCAGTCTCAAAGGTGCTACACAATCTCTCTACATATCTCATTCTTAGACACAGAATAAGAAGAGTAAACAGAAGCAAAACAAGCATCCATATTCATTTTGTATTGTCATCAGTCATTTCACATCAGTTCATTTTTGTCTTGACTCCAGAATAGAGCTGATTCCCTGATAGGTACTTGAGAAAGTCTTCTTTTATTTTCCCAGAGCAATGAAACCCTCTAGCCAGCAGACATTAATGTAGGATTTAGGGAAGATTAAACTTTTACTATCCTGCCAAAAGCAATAATTAAAGTAACCGGGGTCTGCTTATATAAACAGCTGTCATTTTATTTTAACTAGGGCTTTTGCCTTTTACCAGTGTCAAACAGAATAAGCTTTCACAAGACTCAACTTTCAAGAGGATCTCTTAAGAAACATTATCTTTTCTAAAGAGTTAATAGAAAATGCCAGACCACTCTGGAAAGGACCTGATCAGCAATATGATTCATAAAGGGCTGGAAATGTTATAGCATATATACATCACAATGTAAATAATAGCTCTTGCTACACAGAGGAGCTTTCTCTCTGCAAATGTGTTCGCTTTCTCCTTCTATTTTTGGTTTATTTTATTTACTAGTGTAAATATTCTACACTGTTTATTCTGTTCTGCCTTATAATGCATAGATGTCCTTCAGAATTGCTTTAGACGAAGACACGGTATCATAATAAAATGACATTGTTGAAATTGTTTAAATACGGATTTACATACATGCAAGTGGATTTGTCCAGAAGTGAACTTGTCCTCTTCCTCCCTTCCATAGCAATCCTTCAAGCCTCCTAAGAATGCTACACAAAGCAGCAGGGGGCTATAGTGAAAGGGGCCCACTGTGGTGTCTTGGGTGTAAGTGTGTTTGTGTGAAAGTGAGGGTTCACCTGAATCTAGAAGAGGCCAGAATGCCAAACTTTGTTCCAAACCAAGAGGCTGATAGAATGGGTCGCCAAAAACAAAAACAACAACAAAAAATGGAATTCAGATAAAAACATAAAGTAGAAAAATGAAGAATTACTATAAAATTATGGAAAGGAAGTCTTTATTTGCTAACCAAAAGCTGTCAACATGGGGTTGGCATGATCCTACAGATGAAGTAGTTTCTTTTTCAAGAAATTAGGCATAGCCAAACCTGCAGAATTCATGCAGTTGAACCCCACTTTAATCCCATGGCTCAATGCTATGGAATTCTGGAATTTGTCATTTTCTGAGATAGTTAGCCTTCTTTGCCAAAGAGCTCTGCTGCCACAAGAAACTACAAAGCCCAGGATCCCATAGGATGGAGCCATGACAGTTAAAGTTATGTCAAACTGCATTAATTCTGCAGTGCAGAATAGACCGAAGTTAAATTACATCATAACAAGACGGTAATGTCACCAAGGTGTATAGCCTCACTAAGCGGTGGAGAAGGAATAACATCTGGCTAGTGCTCTGTTGGGAGTTGGGAGGCCATGCCAAGGGGAACAGGAGGAGAGTGTGTTATATACCACATGGCAATAGCTTGTAGTATTTATATGATTTAAAACAAAAACAAGGAACTGATTACTGTTGTTGCTTTTAAGAAATGAGAAAGAAAATAAATTGTAAAGGTCTAACTACCGCATAATGATAATAAATAGTTTTGAGATAGAAGAAAATCTAAGAGCAATTAATTATTTCTAAAAGTTGACTTCCCAAGCTATGTTGATAGGGAAGATATTCTACTGCTTGTGTACAGCTACTGAGAAGGTCCTATAACTTGCCATGGCCAACCCTCTGGGACATGGAGAAGGGCCCCACTGCAGACTTTAGGTCTGTCCTGGAGTGGGGAATGTGTAGCTAGTGGTCCACATATGCTGAAAGTCGCATGTGGCACACTTGCATATGATGCAGGTGCACTTTAATAAAACATCTCAGGTTCTTACCAACAAATTTATTAAGAAACTTTCCAGTTCTGAAAAGTTCTAAACAAAGCCCAAATGAAACAAACTTCTCACCCATCCCTAAATAGTAAAATAATATGTAGCTCAAGTGCCACAACTTATTTTTCCCCATATGGATGAATGCAATTTTCATTTGTTAGTGTGTCTATTCTAGTCATTAGCAGAGGCTTTAGGTCTCATATCTTAAAAACTTCAAATGGCCAGAAATCTAGATAGTGTATGCTATTATCTACAACAGAAAACTATTTAAGGTTGCACTGGTGGAAACACCACCGGGAAGAGGGCCTTTATAGTAGCAGTGGCAAATAGTGGTGGTTAGTGGCTTCCATACAAGCAGGGAAATGGATCTACTACATTCATATTCAGTGGGAGAGTCTTCTCCTCTTCTGAAAATAGAGCAAAAAAGATACTGGCAATGGGAATGACAATTGGGGATGGGGAACCATAAGAAATTGAAAAGGGAAGTTAAAAACCATTATTTTCACTATTAATTTCTCTTTCCCCCAGAAGGTTAGACGTGTTGCTTGCCCAAATCTTGGTGATGTTGAGTAGAGCCTGGGGAGGTTTTTATTTTAGCCCTAGGGCAAGGTCAGACTGGAGAGAAAAGTGTTAGCTTTTTCTTTTCTCTTTTGTTTTGCTCACAAAGTATGTTCTGTCACACCAGATGCTGCTCACAGCAAACTGTGCAGACACTTGTCTACTGAGCTCATTTTGAGGTTATGTTCTGTTGTGTAGTTACTTTTTAAATGCTGAGACGGGAAGCTAAATAGACAGCCCAGTTCGAGGTATTCACTTGCTATAAGATGTAGAAGAAGTATTGGGAAGAGGGTAGAAAAGTGTCCATTACAGCTCCCAGCATTCCTCAGCCTTAGTCATACTGTCTAGGGCTGCTAGGGTCTTCAGTCCTATAATACCTAAAGGGCTACAAGTTTTTCATCCCTGCAACAGAAGCTAAGCAGCATAGTAGGCAGCCTGCACATTTTGCTGAGAGATTACACTGAAAACGGCAGCTAACTGTTTACCGCAAGCACTCAAGAGGAGGACTTGTTTTTTATCTCAGCAATGGTCTACTTTGCCAGACAGGGCACAGCTTCCATGGGTTTACATCCACAAATTGTCTATTTTGGAGGTATGGCATGATAGCTCCTGGAATTCAGCAAGACTGAATTATCCAATGTGTCAAATCTTTGGTCCCCCATTCAAGCTGGAATTTCAAACTGACATGGTGCAGCTCCTTTAACAGACTATCTAGGTCCCTTATTGTGGCATAAAATGCTACTACAGCCCAAGACATTCTGTTGCCCGAAGTGAAGAACAAAATAGCACCTCTATGCCCTCCCTAGCTAGAATAGTTGACTGGCTGGCAGGAGATTGGTGATAACCTTATGCCCATCATTACATTTAGGCTACACAGATGGTGCATAGTTCTCTCCCCCCTGTCACTTTGTCACATCCACTCAGCATCTGCCACCTGAGCCAAGCACCTCATACTACAGCCAGTTGTGGCTATGGCTATGACAAGGCATGTTGCTTTGTGTGCTTTTTCCACTGGTAGCATTGATAGCTAAATCATTAATAACATGAACAAATTGGGTTAAGGTCTGAAGGACACACAGCTTCCACATTCCTCAGACAATTGCGGGAATGGGAGAGATGACATTAGTCCTGGAACTGATATTATTTCCCCTCTCACTGGAATGAAGGAGAAGAAGAAAAAAATAACTGAGTACTAACTAGTTGGGAAAGGAGTGGAAAAGCAAGAATGATCCATTCTGACAAAGTTTATAGGAGTCATTGATCAAGATTACTTTTAATTGTATGGCTACCCTCTTGTTGTAGTAGTTGTGTGCCTTTAAGTCATTACCAACTTATGGTGACCCTATGACAGGGTTTTCTTGGCAAGTTTCTTCAGAAGGGGTTTGCCATTGCCATCCTCTGAGGCTGACCAGTGGGTTTACATGGCAAAGCTCAGACTCCTGGTCACTGGAGTTATAGTCCAGTGCTCAGACCACTTTACCACACTGGCTGCACCTTAGTTCTACGTAAATTTTCAAAGTAGCCCCATTATTTCTTCATTTCAATTTAAATCTTATAATGCAGGTATCATCATGTTTATGATAGTCACAATTTCTGGTAAATTTGTAATTGTTTGAAAAATCATTAATATGTATCTGCTTGCTACATGACATATTTAATAGGTATCGTCATCAATGATCAGGAAGGTACTCCCCCCCCCATTCTGATGAGTAATTTACCCTTAAATTACATTTTTACTCAACATCTCTAGTGTTGTTAAGAGAAGAACTCAGCTAAATGGTTCCAATTAGGAACCAGCCAAGTAAGCATAACCGTGGAAAAAAAAATTGGAGAAAATAGTTACATTGACTGGATGAGTCACAATGAATTAAAAGAAAGAATGGCAGCTGGTTGCATATGAAAGTCTACACTGAAACCTTTTTTATTTTTGCTCAACCAGACTCTAACAAGAGGTCAAAGCACTAAATGCCCTTTACCATTAAACTCAAGCCTAGTCAATTAAGAGCTTAGAATGTTGGCTTTTAAATGTTTGCTAAGGTTAGGGGCAGAAAACCCATCCTTTGAATGTCAGATGAATAAAAATACTGGTGTGTGTGTGTGTGTGTGTGTGTGTGTGAGAGAGAGAGAGAGAGAGAGAGAGAGAGAGAGAGAGAGAGAGAGAGTATCCAGCAAACTCAACATTTCTTTAATAAGAAACTATGCATGAAGCTTGCATCTGGAAGATGCAGAAGGGGGGAAATCTGACATTTAAAAATGAAAACCTCAAGGCTACTAAAGGGAGATGAATAGTATTTCATCTATGAGGAAAGGGGGAAAAAACAGATTTTGCAGAGATCTGTTTAAATTCTTAAATAGAATTGATTGATCTGCAATACATTTTGAAATGCAGATGTCCACTGAAAGACAGGAACTTAGTTCTACACATTTATATAATTCATGGAAGCAAATGAAAATATCTGGAAAGAGATCAACACTGTAGGAAAACACTTGGGGCCAGGTTCCACTATCATTTACACACATGTATTCCATTGACTTCTATTACATAAGTATAAATTGATGCCAGATGTTGGTAAAGAAAGTGTTGTAATTTTGATGGTCGAGGTACTTATTCAAGACCACAAGAAATTATTTAAATCCAATATTTCACGCACACCCTTTTACATGTAGATTCCCCCCTCAAAGTGATAGGATTTATCTATGAGGCAGGTGTGAAGTTGCCAAGGAACCTATTGCCCAGTGACACTACAAATTATAGTGTTATGATTCCACGTTAACTGTCATGGGTCCATCCTAGGGAATCCTGGGGTTTGTAGTTTGGTGAGGCACTGGAACATTCTGGCTGAGTCAACCTTGGAACCCTGGGATCAAACTCATAACCTTGTGGCAACAGTACTGGCATTTATCCACTGTGCCACCAGGGCTCCTCTGTGGGAATTTCTTTCACAAGAATAGCTTGGAAATGTTACTTTTGGGGGCTATAACTCCTGAAAGCCCACAGTTCGTCTTGCCACTTAATCCTCTGTGATGCCTGGCCATTTTATTTGGGTGATTCTATGAGTTTTAGTGCTTCTTCCTAATAAATTTGCATAAGTATCCAGAAAACAAAGTTGGGAATGATGGAAACAATTTCATGAAATGGTTACTGGGTCAGTTTCACTAGTTCAGGTAACAGCACATTAAAATTGAAATAACTTGTTTGATAAGTCTCAGAGGTATTGAGAGCTTATTTGATAAAATAAAGAAGCAAACAAACAGAAAGCTCCTGATTTCCCTTCTCCCCCCCAAATAATTTTCATCCTGGCTGAAATTCTCATTGGTAAGACAGTATTTCTTTGGTTATCACTTCTGATATAGCCAAAGGTAGAGGAAGGGAGATGCTGACTGAAATCTGTACTTGGTTTCATGCCATATTGCAAAGGAGAGTTTATGAAAGGGAGAAAAAAGCATGGATGAAGAAAGCATGGTGGTGGTATTTCTTCCCTTCACAAGTAAGCTCAGAGAGTAAACATATCAAATTCTATGAAACAAGAAAGACTGCAGAGTATGCTGTGGTTTGGAGTAAAAAATTACAAGCAACTTCATCTCATTCAACAGAAGAAGGAATGTTGGCCTCATTTTCAAAGTTCAAATGCCTTTTAGTCTATGGACCATAATTTAACAAAATCGCTTGGATTAGTGTTTAAAGTTACAATGGGAAGGAGCTGAATAAGCCACTCATTGGTGGTATTGTTAATAATCTATTCAGTGTTTTGTCATAGAGAGTTCATCTACACTGTAGAAACAATGTAGTTTGACATCAGTTTAAGTGCTGTAGCTCCAGCCTATGAAATCCTGGGATTTATAGTTTCGCAAACTCTTTAGCCTTCTCTGTCAAAGCATGCTGGTGCCTTACAAAACTACAAATTGCAGGATTCTGTAAGATGGAGCCATGGCAGTTAAAATGATTCCAAACTGTATTATTTCTGCAGTGTTGATGCACTCACAATAAATGCTAACATAACCTCCAACTTTCCCAATTTGTCTGGGATCGTCCCTTGGTCATCCCACTTTTTAAACTGCTTTTAAAAGCTCCCAGTTTCCCTCTCCTCCTCCCACTTTCCCCTTTGTTCTCATCTTACTTCAGTGGCTGCAAATTAAGTTCAAAGTCCAAAAGTAGTTTGCACTCGATTAACTCAGCAAAGGAGGAGGCGGTGGTGTCACTAGTGTTGGCGTCACCCAGTGTGGTAGCTCATGGTTTCATCCGCAAGTGATCTTCCACACTACACCATACAGAATCCTTAGTAATGTTTTTTGTACTAAGGTTACTTATAAATCGTAATTCCTATATATCACTGAATGTAATGACAATAGCTGTGTCATAAACAACTAGCAAAATTAAAAGTATATCATTAAATTACAGTATCATACGCACAGTCTAAATGTATTTACATGTACAGAAGTTAGGGTTTTATGGAACAGTGAATAACTGCAAGAAGGATATATTACGAGAAATTAAGACTTAAAGGAGTTTGTTTGAGTTTATTTACTGCCTGTTTATTTTCTAGCATCTAAGACTGAACAGACCTGCAGGTGATGGACTCTTCACAGACAAGTCATGGATGCAGAAAAAGGACTCTGAAAGATACTGAAACGCAGATAAAAGCCATAGTGTGGGGGGAAAAATAAGCTGTGGTAACTATTACCTAATTTTGGAACAAGTTACCTAACTTTAGAACTATCACTAATTTAGAGACCAGTCCTATTCTCAAATATCTAATTGGAGAACCATTGCCAGCAAACACCTGGGGCCTCTCCTTTCTCTTCCCACTGAGCATTGGCCCACTCACACCATTTCTTCAATGTTTTAAAGGAGCACAGGCAATCACCAAAGTCCATTTATACCAAAAAGCAGATGTTTGGGGAGCAATTGTCACCTGGTGTGATCCGCACCCCTGTGCCCTCCTAGTGACATCCCTGGGAGGAAGGGATGGAGCCTTATCTTTCCCAATAGGTTCAGGCAAAAGCAAACTGTTGCAGCCTCTCCTGGTTTGTGTGATCTTCCTCATTTAATAACTTTTGCCATCTTGAATACTTTGGTATAATTTGGCCACACATGGCCTGATTTTCATCTGTTTTTCTCTGTGAAATGTTGGGTACGTGCCAATGTTTTATGTGAGACTTATGACCAGGTAAGTGGGTATAAGATTTTAGCTTTCCAGCACAATCTTATACATGTTTACTTACACACTTTGCTTTTGAAAGAGCTTACTCTCGCATATGTATACAGAGGCCTGAACAGTTAATATAAAAAGTACTTTACAATTTCTTTCCTGTATATCTCAAAGAAACAAGGATGCTATTGTTCTTTTTTCCCTTGATGGTATAAGTGCAGGTTATATTTCAAAGGAAGGAACTGGCAAAACCACCTCAATATTCCTTCTCTACAAAGGCTCTATGAAATTCAGGAGGTCACTATACATTGACAGGCAACTTGAAGCACATAAATGAGGCTGAGAATTATTTGCTCAGTATTTGACCATGGAGATTTGATTCCAGGCTCCTAAGAGCCTATTCTGTATACTGGACTGTAGTAGTTTTACAGATGTAAAAGAAAAATCATAGTAATAGGGCTAGTAGGAATACTGCATATGTTTACGTTTAACACACGTAAGATGGTTTGTTCAAATTTTGGTTAAATTCAGTAGATTTAAATAAACTGAGTTCATTTATTTTTTGCTGATCATTATCTGTGTTATACTGATATATTCTTGAGGAATTCAATTACATATATTTTTTTCACAAGAAAGAAACAGTTCATTAGAAACAATGTTGACAAACCAGGTTTTCCTTTCCACAAGAAAGAAGAAATGCCTTTGGCGGCTGGTGACTGACTTCAGCAGCTTGCTTTGCAAAAAAACATGTCTTCCCTAACCTTCAAGCTAGAATACATCATGTAATTAAACAGAAGCTGTTCACAAATGGGAGAATGTTGTGAAGCCAGCAAAGCTGTGTTCCTATGCATGTGTATTTGGAATTAACAATGCAATCCTTGTTTTGTATCCACTCAGAAGTCCCACTGAATTTTATGGAACATTTTTCCAAGTAAGCTTGTTGTGACACCCAACTTTTTGTGTTCCACCAGTGGGGGCAATACATTGTGTGTGAATATGGGAAAGGGTCTTCTCTTGTGACCCCCAGTTAGGAAATACTCTCCTATTGCAATCCCGACTGGCACCAATGCTGACTTCAGTTTGGTGCCAGCTTAAAGCACAGTAGCCTTTGGGGTTTAACAGTTTTATCTGCTTTGTACATGTACATGGTTTTACATCTTTTAACTTGCTTTGTTGGATTGCTTAATGTGTTTTTACACTGTAAATTCCTTTTCACTGCTTCACATTTTTAATTGTTTTAAGTTGTTTAGATATATTTTATCATATGCCACCCTGAGATCCTTGCGTAGGGTGGAGAAGATGAGAAATTCTATTAATTGACAATTATTAACTGCAAAAGGTATTTGTGTGTGGGGGGGGGTTTGCTCTGCCACAGACTCTCCCTTCCATTTTCAGTTACTTGCACTTTTAGGTTCCATTGACATCAGTGTGAACAGTTCAACATTACTTAAGTCACATTGATTTTAACAAAAACTGGCTAATGAAAACTAAACGTACCTAACCTTAGTTTGGATCCAATCCATTATTATTTCATGTTCATCCTTTTGCTTGCATTCCAAAGCAGATCTTTGTTGATTTATATAGAATTTCAAGATGTCAGATACCCAGATTTCAAGAGACATGACTGCAGATATGTCTCTCACATCCCCCCTCCCACTCCATACACAGTGAAAGAAGACACATATATTTGTATGGAAGATGTCTAATTACAGAAAACACAGAACAGAGACCATTTTAGGGTGAGCCAGCCATAGGGGGAAATGGGAAACAAACAAATAATGAAAAGGATGAGTGATTCAGAGTCATCGACTCTTGTAAAAAAGAAAAGAAAAAGAAAGGCCCCATTGATCTCTGTGACACAAGCCATCATCTCATGCCAAGGGGAAGTGCCAAAAACAATAACAAAATTGAGCAGGCATGTAGAGAGAAAACATAAAAGCATTTTCTAAGGGAATGTCATACAAACGTACACATTCTCATCGCTGTTCTATCTAAACCTCACTGACCTTTGGTGACTCATTTCAGGATCTTCTGACTGGAACTGGTACATTTGCCAATGTTAAGTTATTTGAGGTTATCTTGTTAATCCCCCTCCCCCTCTGCAAGAAGAAAGCTATGTCTCCCAAAAAATATCTATTTAATGCGGGTCTTGCTTTTTCAAGACAGTTTGCCAACTCTTAGTGTGAAATGCTGACATCTAACACTTGCTTGTCAATATGACAACCTCAGCACAATGAAGAAACTGAGAGGTCATGCCCCTAAAGAGTCTGGGACTGAGCTGAACTTTAGAAATGACTGAATCAATGCCATAAAACAAAACAGAAGTGCAAGTGTGTGAAAGATTAAAAAAAAGATCTTTTAAGGCAGCCATGAGTCTTACCAGAAGACTTGACATGAAGAAGTCAGCAGCCTCCGTTTACTGCACAAAGGCTGTTCTATTTCTTAAATGTTTCAAATTAGCCAGTGATGTGTTTTATGCTTTTATATGTGCGTATTTTAATGTTATATAAAAGAAAAAAGAAACCACTGCTGTATTGAAGGAAAATCATATGTCCATTCTGATATTTCAAACTAATAAAGAGATGTATATTTAGTTATTTTCACATTCACACACCTAAATAAAGGGAAAGTCTGATCTTTGATTATCCTTCTCCCAATGACCCCACAGGTCAGATTACTTCATTGGTCATTGTACATTACTACAGTGTCTTATACATGAAGCACATGATGAAGACTGTTTAGAAGTTATGGCTAGTAAAAGCTATGGCTTCTAAGATTCTAGACATTGGATGAAAAGTATATATTACCCTGGCACTGAAAGAACTGCACTGCTCCTAGTTTGTTTCCAAGTGCAATTCCAAATGTTTGTATTGACTTTTAAAGTTGTGCAAGGACTGAGGCCAGACATTAACAAGAACATAGGCCCTATACAGACCAGCACAAAGCTCTGGCCTGTGGGTGGAATCAGGGCTCAGCATCCTCACGCTGGACACCCTAACCCCACTCCCAGGGTGCCATTTTGACGTGTGCCGGTCCACACGGCATGCGCCATCATGATGCATCTCTGGTGCTGCATCCACATGATGCAGTGCTGAAGGGGCATAATAAAGCCACACCGCCGCAGCTATGGCACCCCTTGGAGAGTGCAAAAAGGAGCTGCTTTTTTGCGGCTCCTTTTTGCACTGTCTAGAGGCTGGATCGGGACTGTGGCATGAGGTTGCCATGGCCCTGATCCAGCCAGTAAAGGGGCTTCTGCAGACTGCCCTTTTGGGCTGGTCTATATACATAGCCCCAGGATCCCCATTCCAGCCTGCTTTTGTATGGTGAGCTAGCTTGGAGGCTTTCTTCAGTATGTTCCTAAGGTAACACTCCATGTGTGCACCTCTCCAGCAAGTTTTTTCAGATGTCCACATTATTATCTTCTAAGCACCGGGCAAAGTAGTAGTAGTAGTAGTAGTAGTGTCCCCTCAAGTCATTTTTGACTAATGACAACTCCAAGGTAAACCTATCATGGGGTTTTCTGAGGCTGAGAGCATGTGACTTGCCCAGGATCACCCAGTGAGTTTCCATGGCCCAGCAGGGAATTGATTTCTGATTGTGAGAGTCAAAGTCCAATGCTCAAACCAGTACACCATACTGGATCTCCACTTGGCAAATACTTTTTGGCATCAGTTTTAGTATTCTAATGTGAGCTCACCATCTCTCACCCTTATCAGGAGCTCCTGAGCTTTCTTTTGTGTGTGTGTGTGTGTGTGTGTGTGTGTGTGAGAGAGAGAGAGAGTATAGTAGGTCATTTCTCTTCCTCTGTCCTGTATTTTGTTTTTAAGATAATTGAGTAACATATTTACATTTTAGTGACTCAGTCAGTAAGCCAAGGTCTTTATTTGCTTTTTCTTGAACATTTAGAAGAACAAAAGGCAATTACTTCAGACCACACACAGCCTCAGAATCTCTCTGTTGCATACCTGGCATTGAACACAACTCCAATCTTAGCTGAACCCATTTGCACTGCATTTGAAGTTTGTTTTAAAAAGTAATTAAAACAGTCATGCTGAGAAACCATAGTACTCATGCTTTTTATCTCCTGTAAAAAAAAATTATACCCAAAGACATCTGCATACAATTCCATATGTATCTGTTTAATTCTGATACACAACCCTGACTTCACTGGCTTGGGTAAACTAGTGGACTTTTCTCATCATAACTGACTGACATAGGTTGGGAAGGTTACCTTTGAATTACAACTCCCAGAATCCCCAGGTCAAGCTAGCTGGAGGATTTGGGGGAAACTACTTTTCTGACCTTGATCTGATGAAATGAAATCAATATAAAGGACAGCAAATTTCCCTGTCGGCTGTATACATGCAGATCTTGTTCAAACAAGCAGTTTGAGGAAGTTAGAGTTTTCACCCTCTGGCCTCAAATTCAAAGAAAAGCAAGCAAGTTTCTAAGAATGGGCCAATCCCACAGTTTTGCTTTCTTACACAGTCATTATTTCTGTCCCACTTTTGACGGAAATGAAATGCATAAAATTCCCATGATTTGGGCATTGGCCACTGAAAAATTCACAAGGCATAGCTGTTTCTAACATGGTGCTGAAGGTTAGATTTCAGGATAACAGTAGTGCTGATCCTAATTCAGAATCACTTCCGTGGTCTGTAGAAGAATCTGCGGTATGTTGCTTCTAGAGAAACTGCCAGATAAAATCATAGCCTCTAAAGGACAAACCAGTCATGACACCTTAATAGATAAATGTCTACGTTTCATTAAATATACAAACAAAGGACAAAAACAGTTGCAATCACCATCACACCATATTGGACTTTGTAAGGACATTTTACACATCAAAAGCTTCTACATTCACCAAGGAATTTTGACATCTCAAGCCATAAGATTTGAAAAGACCTCATAAAGCATCGTAAAGCATAAATGAGCTGATGTCCATTGCTTGTTGAGAATATCCTAGTTGTTTTTGGCTTGTGGGGTGGTGTGTGTGTGTGTGTGTGTGTGTGTACTTTTTGTGTTTCTTGTCTATTTTTTAAAAAATATATATGTTTTTAAAATAAAATAAAATAAAAATAACTGCTACAAATAGGGATTCAGACCCATACTTTTTAGGATTGAGTGCTCAAAGACTTGAGCCTGAATGCACAAATCTATCAGTTTTCCCCTTTCTCTTAACAGTTTTCATTTTTTAAAAATCTCAAGGTCCTTCTGACTTGTGATGAAGCACATTTTGCACATTTTGGCATGTTCTTGCCAAGAAATGAACCAAATTGGACACTTATAGTGCTTCAACATCACTTCATGCTGGACAATTTTAGCACCTCAACACCACTCTAGTTGAAATGGCTCCATCCTCTGGAATACTGGGATTAGTAATTTGGTGAGGCAATAGACACAGCATAGCATTGTGGTTTGAGTATTGGACTATGGCTTTGGATCCCTACTCAGTCATGGACATCAACTGGGTGACCTTGAGTAAGTCATAGTCTCTGAGCTTTAGCAAAAGGCAATGGCAACTCTCTGAATAAATCTTGCCAAGAAAATGCTAGAGTATAGTTACCATAAATTGGATTACCTTGGAGACACCCAGCAACAACATGAGGCACTAGACCTCTTTAGAGCTAATGACACCACAAATCCCAGAATTCCATAGGATGAGGCTAGGACAGTCAGTCGTATCAAAGTGATGATATATTGTATAGGGTGAAAGACACAAGACATCCAGGCCTCTGAGGGAAAGCATCAAACATTTTCTTCACAAGGGCCACCAGACAACTATTTTATTTCTTGTGAACATACAGGACATGTTTGTTAATTTGGTCTGATGGGGAATTTTCTCTTCTCTCTCCCACTATCCCTATCAAGGAAGAGGATTTCTTGTTGTCCTTACCTTTATTCAGGAGTTTTCAGACATGGAAATAATGGCCCTAATAACTTTGTGCAGGGTATCTGATAGAATGCCCATTCCCATATGATCTTGCCCCAAAAATAAGATCATCAAAAGAGACCCAGTTGCATGTCCCACCATCCGGTGAAGCTAAGATGGAGGGTATTCTTAACAGGGCTTTTTCCATAGCAGCACCCTGGGTGTGGAATTCCCTCCCAAAGGGAGGTCAGTCTGACTCCAGTGCTTCTGAATTTCTGGTGGGTGGCTCAACTGTGTCATTTTGATATGCCTTCAATCTTTAAAATTAGAGGTGGCTGTTCCGGTAGTTTTTGACTCTATTTAATTGTCTGTGATTTCAGAATTATTTTTAAAGAGGAATTTTTGTTTGTTTTCAAATGTCCTTTTATTCTTGTGTTTATTGTTTTAATTTTTTTTATCCACTAAATCTAAGGACCCTCCTGGGATGGTAGTTGTATGTATGTATGTATGTATGTATGAACATTCGTTGGCTGGAATCTACATACTTGACCTGAGATAGTATGGGAAGATTCTGAGATCATGGATGGGGTTGGCGTGTACCTGTCACTTCCTTCTCACGCCGACACTCATCCATGCATACATGCATACTCATTTACAACATTGTGACACAGAGTCATATGCACTATAACATACCCTCCAACTGTCATAATTTGGCAGGGACAATCCCAATTAATGCTCTGTCATCCCACTTTTTCAGAGACTTTAAAAATGTCCTACTTTTTCTCTCCTTCTCCCACTCCCTGCACTTTGACCTCAGCTTAATTCTATTACTGCAATATGAGATCTTGTCTGCAGAGGCCAAATAAAATGTCCTCCCTCCATTCTCATGGTGACCAGTCCAGACAATTCAAGGCCCAAAGCCAAGTTCTAGTACAAACTATCCAGATGTCCAGACAACATCCATATAGTTCAACAACAAACCCAAGGTATAACACCCCTAAAATGATCTGGATATTCCGGAAGATCCAGAGTCCTGCACTGCAATACCAAGGAGTTGTTTAAAGTGCATCCCACTATGCTGCCCTGCAGCACTACCACTGGTGTGGGTTGCTTACTCTGAGGTCAAAATGAAGCACCAGCCACCAGCCATGTCATCAATGTGAGCAACTTGTACCAACTGAAGTGGTGCATGTTGCTACAGTGGGATGTATGTGCAAACAACCACCTGGGGGTTGCAACAGAGTGCCTAAGGTAATGGGGGTTTGTCAGGGAAGCTTCGGGGCCGAAATATTCCAGGCTGCTCCTAGAACATTTTGGGTCATGCAGACACCACCTGAGTTCAAAGTACAAAAATCATTTGCATTTGGTTAAATCAGTGTGTATGTGTATGGGGGGGGGGGGAGAATAGGACAAGAAGGGAAATTAGGGTTAGGGATTAGGGATTAGGGATTAGGGTTAGATTTAGGGGTTAGAGATAGGGTTAGGATTAGGGTTAGGGGTTAGGGTTGGGGTTAGGGGATAGGGTTATGGTTAGAGGTTAGGGTTAGGGTCAGGGGGTTATTGCTAGGGTTAGGGCTGGGGTTAGGGGTTAGGGGTTATGGTTAGGGGGACCTAATGCATAGGACCAACATCAGGAAATGATGCCCCTAGTGTAAAACGCCCTGACACCTTCATGTACAGAGCCAGGAAATTACTACAGACAGCAAAAACAGTACTCCGTCCCCACAGGAACTTGAAAGGACTCACTGACACAAATGGCTGTGGAGGAAAAAACAACTGGAAAAACTCAAGGATTTAGATTGTAATTCATGTTTCTTTATACTAATCTGAAAGGGACCTGACTTTTTGGCCTAGATCCTACATGGCTGAGCATATATAAGAGTTCTATGATTCTGTGTGGCTTCCCTGTCATCACAAGTGTGGTTTGACAGCCTTCCTCCCAAAGCTATTCTATTTCTGGTAGAGAGCAGAGGTGATCAGAGAAGAATGTGGCCCCCACAGCCAGACATAGACCAAAGACATTTTCTGTCAAGATGCACTGATATCCTCTAGATAGCCCATTGCCATGGCCATTCCACTGCTGGTGGAGAGCAGAGGAGACAATGTTACCATAGCCAGATGCAAGTCAATGTCATCATCTGCTGAGACATGGACATTTTTAAATAAACTAATGCCTAGGTATTATAAAGGCACCAGATTGTATCTGTTCTTGGAAGCTAAGCAGGGTCATACATGGTTTCAGCAGATAATATCATAGATTTGTTTCTGGCAATGGGAACACTGACTCATCTGCTCTTTGCCAGCAGTGGAACAGAAATGGGGATGGGCTATCACAGAGTAATAGTGAATCAGTGTGTGTGTATGTGTGTGTGTGTGTGGGGGGGGGGTTGAACACACTTACTCTTGTGTATGTCACTAACAGGATGCCAGCCTTTATCAGAATAGGAGTGATCTCACTGTGTATGCATGTGCCTTCAGGTCCCCTGTCAACCTATGGTGACCCCGTACATTTCACAGGATTTTCTTAGGCAAGGAATACTCAGAGGTGGTTTTTCCTTCTTCTAAAATATAGCCTACAGCGCCTGGTATTTGTTGGCGGTATCCCACCCAAATACTAACCACCTTCCAAGATCAGATGGGATCTGATGCTTTCAGGGTATACCAACATTTTATCTTTCTGGAGTGCCTTTAGAGTACTTAGGCATTAGTTTATATATAAATTTATCTTCAGAATATTGTGGGGAGTGAAACACAGAAAAAGTACCTTCAAGAACCTGGACTCATCCTTCCCCACCATACACCAGTACAGGGAATACTTCACCAGCAGTGGTTGGAAATGATTTTCCCATTTGTTTTCCTGGAAACAAAGATCAAAAAATAAGTTTGTAATGGGAGGGGTTGTACATAATATTAAAAGGCATTTGTTCATAATGCTTTTAAAAAATAAAATAAGAAAACAGTGTTTTGCCCTTCAGTTGTGTCTTTGAGGAAATAAATTGAATTTCCTGATTGCAAACGACAAACTCTGCTATTACATACTTTGTGATTTCAAAAAGCATCTGTCATCACACAAAGACAAATACATTTCTCAAAGAAACATCTGGTGCTTTTTTAAACAAGCCTCAGGCCAGGTCGGCACAATGAATGAAATATGCACTATAGATAGAGTGTTATTTAGTGCTGCCTCTCATTTAATCATCTGTGCATGGAATGTTTGTACTGAGTTAAGTATCTCTAAAATATTGGCTCTTAAAATGTTCTTGATTCTAGCTCTCTTTAAAAAAGGACTACACTTTGGAGATGACAACAAAGGACAGTAAACAAGCATCATTTAATTTCTCATGTCTCTGAAGGATGTTTCCTCAGAAGGCAAAAAATCACTTTCACTATAGTGCCACAATAGGAATGAGAGGACAATTCAGCCAAGCGTTTAAAATCCAGCTAATTCAATATTCTCAATATCAAGTCTGAAACACAAGGCCATTAGGTCACTCTAGCATAAGCTGGAACCATTCCATCCTTGCAGCTGCTCTCCTCCCCTGTTACTAAAATAATTTAATTTGATCTCATATGCTTCTCATTTACCATCCCCTCACCATTGTGAATGCTTTGTGTATGTGTATGTGACTTCAAGTCTCTTGGCAATTTATGGAAACTCCATTGTGACTTAGGTGACTTAGCCAGTTCCCTCCTCCATTCACTTCCTACTCCATCCAGTATTCATTGGCAGTCTCCCATTCAAGTACTAACCAGGGCCGACCCTGCTTGGCATCTAAGATGAGACAGAATCTGGTGTCTTTAGGGTATTTAGGCCACTGCTGTATTATTTGCTTTCATTTAAGCTTCCTGAATGATGTTCTCTTTCCCCTCACCCTCTGGATTCCCATTTTAGGAAGACCCAATTCTGTTATAAATGACCCAGCACAAATGAGGAAGGAATATATTGTAAAATACATGTGCATTAGTGGTCCTTTAACTAGAGATCACTCCTGTACATGTTCAGCAGAGAATTGCAGTGTGGGGGCTCTATTGTAATAGGCAGGGAATCAAAAGCAAGACAGGAAGTAGACTTCAGCCTCAATGCAGCCTGGAGATAGAGCTAAATAAGGTTTGCCTGGCTAATATCTTTTGATCTAGTTTTGAACAAAGCTTGGAAAGTTGTTTGTTAAGGGATCTTCTTACTTTACATATTTCTGATTAGCAGATGAAAAAGTTAATAAATAAAAACTTTATTTATATACCGCTTTTCTGCAGCGATCAAAGCAGTTCACAGTAGTATCAAATATACATAATATCAAATGAAATTACACATTATATAAAATACAAAATAAATAAAACCAAAAATACATATGTAATTAAACAAACTTTCTTAAAATCACATATAAGGAACATTAATAACATCTGCCAGTCATAAAAGCATCTTCAACAGGAAATAATTTCTACAAGGGGTCAGAAGGATATGCAGACCGGAAAAGATGGGTCTTTAAGGCTTTCTTAAAGGCATCTAAGGAGGAGCTCAGCCTTATCTCCTCCGGGAGCTTGTTCCAGTATGTTAACTTTTGATAAGTTATTAATGTTTTTATTTTCTTATCAGAATATACAGAGAAATGCTTTCTGTTTCCCCCAAATGGCTAATTCAGATATTGCACCTTGGAAATTCTGGATAAAATGCAAAAGATATTATAAAGTGATCCTTTCTAGTTGCAGCTTGGGGCCATTTCACTGTATATGTAGTAAAGCTGGTAAGATTTGTAATAATAAATGGGACTATGATCAAAGCTGGCATGTTTCTGCATTTCGTTTTTCAAGAAGAGAAAGAGATGCTTCTTGGATTGTGCCTCTTAATTCCTAAAACACCCATGCCTGTCAAATGGATAGCATTATTACTTAATAGCATTTTTATTCCAAAGGTAACATCCTGTTAGTGACTTACATATGTTTAATTGTAGGTTTTTTTGGACAGGGCACAAATAGCTATTCACTTAGCTTTGTGTTTCATCCAAATCCCTCCCACTATTGCCAAGCCTCATCAGAGTTGGCCAAGCAACATCACACTATGGTCAACATGACAAACATTATTTATGAAAAAGAACACACAAACTAGGAGAGGCTGCAGCAATTTGATTTTGCCTGAGTCTACTGGAAAGGGCAAGATTCTGCTCTCCCTGTTGCTGAGTTCATTAAGTGCAAAATACTTTGGCACTTTGAAATTAGTTTGCCTCAGCTGGAATAAAGTGAACACAAAGGGGGGAAGTGGGAGCTAGGGAAAGAAACTGGCATATTTTAAAAGCATCTGAAAAAAATGGGATTACAGGGAATGAACTGGGATTGTCCCTACCAAACTGGGAGCATTGGAGTGTATGGAACTGCAGTATTAATTCTTGAATGCCTTCTACCTGATTTTCAAATGCCAGTCTTTTATTTGTTCATTGTTCTTGTCATTATTAGTTTGATTATTTTATTTTATGTTTTGAATAAACCCAAGGGCAATCTGGATACAACATGCTTTTATACAATCAGTGTCACAGCAGCTTTTAAAAAGTAATTTACAGGAATGGAGTTGGCCTATTGTCTGGATTAGGCCTATGGCATGGTTCCAAGGACATTGGATTTCAGACTTATTTTTGTTTATGCTGGCTGATGATGGAAGTATTATAAAAGAAGAAAAAGACAAGAAAGAGAGTTAAACCAAGGGTAGAAAGGCAAGGAGCTTGATGTGGTCAAAACAGGAAGCCTGTGAAATTTTCAAACTGATGGTGATGCTGCTAGCAAAGATAAGAAACTATAAGTAAGGCAATGTTTTCAAGTAAGCAATATGATCAAAGTCATGCAAGCTATCACTAAGAGCAGGATTGAAACATGTACAACCAAATGAATTTGTCAGAAAAGGGCAATGGGCCCTGCTACCTCAACATGACCTGTGAGATTCAGTATGAAAAGCATAGACAATAATATCAGAAAAAGTTTTTTTTGGGGGGGGGGACTATAACTTCTAGAAGAGGCTATGGAGTTTATCACATGCACTTTTCTGTCCAATCCGGGACAGGATTGGGCTGGAACAGGGGGAAACAGGTTTTATCACACACAAAATTGCTGCTGTGCTGCTGTCCGTCCATCACCCATCCTCCAGCCACGCTTTTCCCTGGCGATTTTGCTACCATGGAAGCTTTCTGTACCACCCAAATCGGATGGCAGAGCACAGCTGAGGGATGGGTGATGGTCAGGCAGCAGCACAACAGCAATTTTGTGTTCCAGCCCGATCCTCTCCATCCCAATCCTGTCCTGTGCCCTGATTGGGCTGGAAAGTGCATGTGATAAACTCCTGTAACTCCAATGCTGGCTGGGAAATTCTTGGAACTGTAATCCCCACGGGTAATCTTTTAAAGCTTTCCTTTTATAAGCTTTGTGGAACTTCTGTGGAGAAATACACACTTCTATTTTAATTGTGCATCCATGGAAATTCTCATTAGATTACATTACATTAGCTTCAAGAACATTAAGTGACAGTAAAGCTTGGGAAAAGCACTACTGAATCTGACATACTGAACGGGAAACATTAGAATGCTGACCAATGAGACCCATAAATACTGTGTGTGTACTTGCCCTCACGTTATCTGTTGATTTATGCTGACCTCATGAACTTCATAGGGTTTTCTTAGCCAAGGAATACTAAGAGATGGTTTTGCAAGGTCTTTCTTCTGAAATGTAGTCTACAACACCTGGTATTTGTTGGTGGTCTTCCATCCAAGTACTAACCAGGGCTGCCAGGATTGGATGGGATATGGTGCCTTTAGGGTATTTAGGCTAACTAATACAAAATCTGGGGAACATATCCTGGGTAGCAGTGTTGGCCATATAACAAAGTATCATCCAAACTAAAGATACAGTATCACCCAAAATCCACAAGACAATGATGTCTTTATTGGGCCAACCAAAATACACATTACATATGTTGCAAGCTTTCATCCGTGAGACCTTTATTGGACCAGCCAAAAAGAAAGTCTTCCATTATTTTCAGGAATTATACTTGGAAAATGTATTGTGGGAGGAATTGTTTCAAGATACTTCCAACCACCAGATCAGTAGGCTAGCGTGTTGACACTGATAACACTGGCACAGAAATGCACTCTTTGGTGGTATTACCACCCCATATTACAGCAATTGCTAGATTTCTTCCTTGGAGGCTGCAAGAATAAAGACTTACAAAGTGTAATTTCATGCTCAGCTTTATTTATGCTTCTTGTCAATTACATGAGTGGAAATAATCTGTCGCATCAACAATGATTTTTTCGAGATGTGTCATGTGTTTATGGTTAAATATGTTGAACATCACATGAAAGCTGACAAAATCATGGCTTAAGGGGAAAGCTCTGTCAAACTGCCTCCAATTCAGAGACTGCCCATATCATCAAACTGATTGTTTCTATTTGATTCCAGTTTGTGGGGTCCTGAGATATCACATCAAATACTTTCTTGAAAACCACTTTGAAGAGAATATTCTATTACAGGGAACAGATAAGTCTATTTCTGAAATGTTACATAAGCTTTGAATATGTGAGTGTGATGTCTACAGCCATAATTTTTTCCTCTGGTGTAGAGGGGGGGGGGGGGGAAATCATGCACAAACAGTTGTTAGCCACAGTGTAATTCCTATGTAGAGGCTAAATCACATATGTACATATGTCCAACAAACATGTACATCAGAGATGTGGCATGGAAATCACATAACTTCCATTATTATTTAACTGAATGAAAAAAATAGTCTACTTTAAATGGAGAAATTGGCTTTTGGGAAGCTGTATGCCACAGGGTGAGGCCAGTATGAGAGGCAGGGTGGATAAGTTGTGAGATACATCAGGAGAAGGAAAACAGTTGGGAGTAGGGATATAGATCCTTGAGTATTTCATCTTCAGATACAAAGAGGAATAAATTGATATAGCTGTTTCCCTACTGTGGGGAAAAAATGAATATTCACCTCAGGTATTCTCCCTGTACTTATAAGTCCCAAATGTTGTGGAAGTATTATTGCATGGATTAAACTACATGGTGGTGGTGGTGGTGGGGAGATGACACAAAAAACAGGTTTTCTGTGCAGAAAATGTATTTCCTGCACAGGAAACAGCTTTTTTCCTTTTGCACAGAAAATACTGGGTGGGCTAGAAAAAGCATCAGCATCATTCCTTGGTAACACTTTGAGACATCCAAACCCTGGGAGAAAATGGTGCAAAAAAGCCTAACAGCTAAATTATACTTGCAGAGAGTGTTAGCTAACTGAAAGGAAACCTGTTTTTCAATAAGAAAGGACTCAGCAAATTCAGCTGAGAAATAGATTCTGGTGTCTCGTCAGATCAAAATGCCTTTCAGGTGACAAGAAAATGTTACTCATTACACCAAAGTAGCATTGTTTTCTCTTTCTTACATTATGTGCAAAATGTAACTTACACTCCTTTTTAAAAAAGGGAACAAATTACATACAATTAATTCCTTGTGTTTTGTTTTTTCTAAGCTCTGTGTTACAACAGAGGACAGTCATTAGTCTATTCATATCTTTCATATTGCTGCTGAGTCTTTCATTGCTGACATCCTTTATGCATCCTCCTCTTGTAGCTTTTTTCCAGAACAAATATATACTTTAATGAACATACTAGGAAAATGTCTACAAAAATACAAGACTCAAACTTCACCTATACATAAAAACACGTTTACTAGAGATGTGAAGGTCCAGGAAAAATAAAAACAGAAAAAAAATCACACACACAAACACATACACAACACAGACACACACGAAAGCAGGGGGAAAAGAGCTTTTCTCCAGTTGTTTTCAGAACTGCTTTTAAAGCAGTTTTCCCTCAGTGTTTCTGGGTTGTTGTTTTTTTCAGTCAACTGAGCTTCACTATAACACCATATACTCCAAAAGACCAATGGCCATGCTGGTTAGGGGATTCTGGGAATGGTAATCAAAAAAAATATCTATGCTCTGGTTGTAGCCTGTATGCTTACAACATCCTCTTGGTTTCTTTCATTGTCTTTTTTATTGTTTCTGGCCATGATGGATAATAATAATAATAATAATAATAATAATAATAATGTATTTATATCCCATCCAATCACAAGGAACTCGGGCGGGTTACAGCAATAAAAATACAGAGAATACAATAAAATAAAACACAATAAGATAAGATAAAAGACAGTGACGTAAGTCACAGAATTTACAGCTAGACCTGATGGAACTGGGCCTGTCTTTTCCACTCCTTCCTAGGTCTGATGATGCAGGAGAATGGGGACTATAGTCCAGACCCCTCATGTTTTCAAACTCTTAGTAGAATAGGGCCTGCTGCTGATCCTTTAGAACTAATCCCCATGAAATTGACACTTTTGAAAAACATTTGTTTGCTTTTTTTTCATATTAGGTCTCCTGTGGTTTTTAGCAAACTGGCCAACTTCAGTAGCAGTTGACTCAAAGGATTATCACTGCTGTAAACCATTTTCCATGGTGATTTATAATATTTTAATTATGTTTAATACAGGGATTTCTAACACAGCTGGAGCAGGATTGCAAGCACACTAGAAACCAGTATGTGTTGGCAGCTAATTTGTGACTTTCAGCCAGAAAGATTTTTATCAGAAGTCCAGTTTCTTTCTTATTAAATTGGATAATAGTATAAATACCTTCTAATCGTAGCTGATTCACACTGAAAGCACCTAGGATCCAATATAACATATGCTTTTATAGATGTTTGAGAAAAATGTTTTCATTGCCTCTTAAAAATGCAGTGAAAATTAAGGATAAAACAAAACAACGACGTAGACTTTCCAGAAGATTGCAGATAATGTTCATGCATTATAATCTACACTGATATAACTTAGATATCTAAGATTTTCAGACAGCATATCTTAAAAGCTACAAGTCCTCAGGAGCAGGGGGAAATGTTTTCAAAAACAGTAACAAGAATATTTGTATAAAGTGGCACGTTCACTCATGATATCTCCATGCCGAAAACAAAATGCCACAAAAACATTTTCTCAGGATGGTTGGTGGGAAGCATTTAAATCAGCAGGTACTTTACAGACTATAGCAAAGCTTTTGACAGCATAGATTATGAAAGGCTATGGAACGCCCTGAATGACATGGGAGTGACAACAAAGCTGATAGTCCTGATGAAGAATCTGTATTCAGGACAAGAGGCCACTTTCGGAACAGAACACATAGAAACAGAGTGGTTCCCAACTGGCAAAGGGGTCAGACAAGGCTGCATCTTATCACCCTACCTATTTAACTTATATTGTACATATGGTAAGAAAAGCACGCTTGCACAGAAGGAGGACTTAAAAAAGAGTCCTCCACATCCCACAAGCCAAAGGGACCCCCCCAAAAAAAATCTGATAAAAGATTGACCCAAGCTACACATTTATGCTACTTTGATTCTTTAGCTGCCATAATTGCATCCTACTGAATCCTGGAGTTGTAGTTCTCTAAGTCACTAGTGGTCTCTGGCAGAAAATTCTCAACATTGTGAGAAATGGCAAATCCCAAGATTCTATAGTTTGAACCATGTCAATTAAAGTTGCACCAGAATGCTGCAATTGTGTAGTGTGAATGTACCCCTGGTCATACTTGGAGGACACCCAATGAAGTCAGTGGGAAAAGTCAAACATGATGGCCAACTCAAATCCCATTCAGTCAGTTATCTCTAAGTGTGACAAAATATGGATTTAGCTTTTATTATAATGAAAATTACTGCAGCAGAAGGAAGCTTTGTGTTCTTTCTGGCTATATGTTTATCTAAAAACAGATATTTTGCAAGTAGATGTTCTTCAAGGTGGGGGTTAACCATATGAACTGCCCTACATCTAACCTGCAGTCTTACTTGGTGAATGCAGACACAGTTTTTTTAAAAATCTAAATTAGAATTGGCCAAATCCCTATAATTGTAGATCACAAGGGAACTGCCATTGGGAGTTAGAGGACCACATTGGCTCACCAGGAGACTTCAGAAGGCCACAACCCTTGATACATGCCCCTGTAGGTTTTTCTTTACCACCAATGCCTTCTAAGATGTTTGGGGAGCAACTTTACCATGGTTTTGGCACCCTAAGCTTTTGAAGCCCAGTTCAAATATTTATAAAACAATAGAAAGTAACCTAGAACAATTTACTTATTTTTTCATTTATACAATCCTAAGACCACCTAGAAGGCATTTGAGGTGGGAAAATTCAGTTCCTCCCCCATAATTTTTTTGGAGGGTTGGGGAGGCCACAAAAATGGCCTTGTGAGGCCTCTATGTGGATGTCAGGCTGCACTGTTCCCACCCCTGTTACGTATGGTAGAAGATCAAATGAGTTGAATTTTAATACTGTTCTGTGTCCAGTTCTGCAGTTCTTTTTCTCAGTGCCTAAATGGAGTCTTCTTCAAAGCAGACCAAAAGCACAATAGACATGCTGGTTCATTAGAAAAATTCCATATAGAGATAATAAAACAAGCATCAAAAGATTTTAGCCTTTAATCTTTGATCTATCGGGGTCTGAGCCAAAGACTATAAATGTTGAAAGCTGCTGAATTGTTTAATTGCTAGTTTACAGGGTTATCTCTAATTTATCTTTTCTTTCCACATTACTGGAGCTCTGAGAACTCAAAATTACATATTCCATAACTGAAAAATCCACATCTTTGGTACATATACAACCTTTAGGCAAATGTTAGATATGCCAGGATGAATGCTATGAACAACTTAAATCAATTGTGTCTCCTATATCGCAACTCCCAGTGGACCATGCCCTGTTTTGGAATGGGGAAACATACTCCATGAGCAACTGACAGTTCAAGCTTGAATCACATACTGTATTAGGCTCTTTTTTCTTTTGTATTACTGTATGTAAGTTGTGAGGGAAAATGTATGAAAACTGTCCATAGACTGTAAAGTGTTGGTTACAATTTTTGTTACTCCTAGCAACATCAGCCATTGTCTCATACCTCAGCCCTTCAATCTGGAATACAGAGAGCTACTACTATCACTCACTGCCTCATTCCAATTATTTGTAAATTGTATCTTTCATCTGTTTTTTGAGATAGACAGACAGTAAAAACATCACATAAAACCAAAGAACATCCAAGTAAAAAGTTAAGAGTAATCTTAACATGAAAGACCAACAAAACTTTAACAAAGCCCATTGGAACTTATTATCTGGAGTATAAAACAACATAGGAAGTAGCCAAATGCACCACCTTTGGGAAGGAATTTCACATTGGGGTACTCCTACTGAAAAGGCACTGTCTAGAGTACTTGCTTATGTGGCTGATAGGGTATAAAATAGATTTCCAGCGATGGTGATATGTTATGAGAAGAATCATATATATGAGGTCAGTGCTTTAAATGGTTTGGCCTCAGATTATTTGGAAGTTTAGAGGGAAGAACGAGCTTTGTGAATTTGTTTTTTCACTAATGTGTGGTTCCAGTGGCAAAAATATTGTTCAAAGACAACAGTGACACAATTTAAAAAGCACATTCCTAACAAAAGAGCAACATAATGGTGTCTTCCTGATTTTTGCTATTGGCAAGTAAAGAATGTCTTTGTTTATTCTCCACAGAGCAGTAAGTTACATTGAAGTTTATTGCACTGGCCCTAAAATGGGCCCAGTGTGTTCTAAAACGTGCGCACATAACGGGATGAGGCTAAGAACCCCATTTCACCACACGCTGGAACTTTGCTGCCGGGCATTCCGTTCCAGAGGGCGCCATTTCTGAGAACACTTTAGAACAGTTCTCAGAAATGGCGCCCTCTGGAACGGAACGGGGACGCAATTGGAATGCCCGGCGGCAACGGCAGCATTCCAGCATGCGGTAAAATGGGGTTCTTAGCCCCATCCTGTTTCATGCGCACCCGTGCGCACGCACATTTTAGAACACACTGGGCCCGTTTCAGGGCCAGTGCGATAAACTCCATTGTTGTGAAGGTGAGTGGGCAACCACATCTATCTTCTTACCATAATCATAAATTCAAAGATATAGCTGTGTCAGTCTTTAGAATCAGTATGTAGAGAAATCTTGTGGCAACTTTGAGACTAACTGAAAGAAAGAAGTTGGCAGCATGAGCTTTCATAGACTTCAATCTATTACCTAAAAAAGCATCTGAGGAAGTAGACTGAAGTCTATGAAAGCTCATGCTGTCAACTTCTTTCTGTCATTTAGTCTCAAAGGTGCTGCAAGATCTCTCTACATACATTATCATAAATGGAAGACAGGGATGGAAGCAACAGTTTTAGCTGCAACCTACACATACACTATGAAATACATATGTGTGGTCCTCATTATCAGAGAGTAAACATTACTACATAGAAAGAGGTGTTCTGTGTGGGGGCATCCACCATGTGAAATGTTCCCTCTTCTGGAAAATTAATCCTCAATTCTGCCATGTTTTAAGCATTTATTAATTTTTTCCTCTTTGTATTGTCTGCCTCCCGCTTTTATGCTGTATGGAAATATCTCATCCGATGTGTGATTTTTCTTATGGCATTTTTTAATGGTGATATGGCAAAGTGTTGCAGGATTTGAACAAAGAAGAAACTGAATACAGTCAGCCCAAAGTTTTGACATATTCTGCATCCATGAACCCCTCCCCCAAAAATCCCAAAAGTGACCTTTGGCCATGTATATAAGGGACACCATTTTGTTGCATCATTGTATATAACTGTATATAATCTACAGATTTTGGTGTCCCTGGCGTGTTCTAGAACCAAACTCCAGTGGATACCAAGGACCCACCACATATATAATAGTAGTAGTTGTTATCTATTGTTGTATTTTTTATTGTTGTTATTTCCATAAAGCAGTTTCATATTTCTTTTTTCCCCTGGAAATGCTTTCAGGGCACAAAAAACATACTATGAGAAATATTAATCAGGTATCTAAACTGTAGATTAGTGTCTGTAAAATCTCTTGCTATACTCTTACTGTGCTGTAGGTCAGATGTGTCTTGGTCACAAGTTGCCACGAGATATTTACTTTATGTTCACCAGAAAGGGGCTAAAGAAGCCATGACCAAATGCATACAAAACATGTGGCGAAAGATAATCCCAGCAAAATGTTAAGAGGATAAAGTTGGTGATGTATATAACTAGTAGCAAAAACAGAAACAGGAGGAGACTTGCCCAACATAATACAAAGAGGGATAATTAAATGTTAAGAGATGCTGAGAACAATTTAGGTGATTTTCAGAGAAAATACTTACACTACAAAATGTTCTTTCAGGGCATGTTGTTGCAGTCTCATCGTTTTAATCATTTAAAAACTGGAATTAGAATACATGCTGCAGGAAACAATCTGTGATGACCTGGAAAATACAATTCTAATACCACTTCTCTAAGAACACATTCTCCTTTGTTCCTACTGTAAAATAACAATTGCATTAAAAATATTTTTAACTCACATACAATTTAACTGAATTTTAAAACAGATACACATAATATCATGAAACAGTTGCATGGATCCAGAAAGGGCATGTATTCCTGTATATTTTAGAAAGTATTAGATGATTCAGTTTGAAAAGATAGAGAATTTTTCTTGAAGAATCTATCTGGAACTAGTTTTCTTTCAAATACCTCACTTCTTTTACTGCCTAATGTGGGAAGTGGGGTTTTTTTAAAAAAAAATTATATGGTGCTTAGTGATTTTATTCTTCATAATATTAGCAGTTACAATAGTAATAGTATGACCTGAATCCTATTGTTAGTCCCAGGTAGATCAATGAAATCAATAGGCTCAACCATTCAGCAATTGATTCAATGGGGCTAATCTGGTTAGAACAAAGTAACAGCTACAAGCCTCATATGTTTTGAAAAATAGTCTAGTAGAGCCTGCAGTAGCAAAATGCAACATAATGAAATATAATAGTAATATAGTAATAAGCAACAGATGCTACCAGTTGTAAGGTAACAAATGCTATGGGGTGGAGAATGGTGGCAAAGAATTGAGGGACAGCTATGTAGGTGCCACACGGCTTGCCCTGTACCACCTAAGCCAGGCTGTAGCCCTAGTGGTGGAGGATGCTGTTCTCTCAGAAGCATAACTCAGTTATAAGTTCAAGATGGGTGTTTGCCATGGAATGGTGGAGGATGCCTTCATCTCAAGCGGCAAAATATCTTGGATTGGCTCTAATGACACACAAGCACACGCACACACACAGAGGAATTTAGAAGAGCTACTTTTTCATATTATAGTTCTCAAATACAAGCAACTCAACATCGGCACTGGCAATGCTGGCTAAGGTATTATGGGAGAAGCTGTCAAAAACAAAACAAACTTTCACAAGCTCTTCTCATACCTCATACACAGGTAGGCATAGTACAATGGAAATGCACTCATCCCTCCACATTCACTGTGCAGGACCTAGAGATTCCTAGAGAGGTGTTCTTTCAGGTAACAACATAGTGTTTTTGTTATTTGCGTTTTTTCCACATTCATGGTCAACATCTGCCAGACACTGACCACAGAATTGCACTGGAGGAGCTACAAATGCCTAGTGGAGTGTTCTTTCTAGAAATCTCTATGTTCTTCAGTGTGACTTTTGGTTAAAGTTGACCATAGAGTTGCACTGGAGGACCTAGCGATTCCTAGAGAGAGCATATTAATAAAATCCATGCATAATCAAATCCACAAAAGCCACAGTCACAAATGTGGAGGGATGAGTGTATCTCAAGGTCAACGTACAAAAAGAACAATCAATAGCAGGAATAGACAAATAGACAAATCTTCTGTCAGATGCTGAGTACTCTCCTAGTAGAGATGGAAGACAGATTTGGTGATTTTAAGATTCTTGCCAAAATTATTTTGCAACTCACCATGAGACAAAATTCACCTTTTCTCTGAAGGTCATACATTTGTGAAATTTGCAGTATGTTTCATATTCATGAAATCATGCATACTTTTTTTTAAAATGCATACCGCTAAAAAGCATACTTTTAAAATGATCACATTGTCAAATGGAGACATTAGGATAACTGTATAGGCAAATACATAAATAATGGGACAAGCATGTGGTAAATACATACGAATTTCCATAAGGTGAGGGGGTGGGGGGGGGAGCCTTGAAATCTGACACAAACAGCTGAAATAACAGGTGGAAATCAGAAAAACGAAACAAACAAAAATATACTACAAATTTTCATATCCCTCTCTGTTAATGTTTCTTTTCTTACTCCCTAATGCAAAAGCTACAGGTTTTCTCTGGCATTTAGTAGCCAAACGTTCCGTGGAGGATAAACTGAGTCTGATGAGGCCAATGACGGCATTGTTAATACCATCTTTCTCATGTTTGAACTGCTAAGCTTAAATCCTGGTCCCAGTTTGCTCAGGTATCCAAGGCTTAAGAAATAACAAAAATCCCCAGTGCTTTTGTTTATCTGCTCTCCGCCGTGGCTCTGGATCTCCACACCCCACTGACTCACTGACTGTGTGTTCAGTAAACACTTAGGAACATCTGGCAGGATGTGGGCAAGGAAGGTTGTATTTGCCCTGGACTTTGGTGGGGTAAATTCACTGTCCACCCACTCACCTCTTGCCGGTCACTTTGCCAGGTGTTTCTTTAATACACATACTGTAAAATCAGTTTAGAGGTGTCTGTCCTTGGAGTATAATCCAAAACAGAACTGAGTGTATAAATATGCATTTGCTAGACCCCAGTTCACTAAGGAGCATATGACGACCAAGGGTGACATGACCTAAAGGTGCAATAACTTTAGCAAATTTTATTTTTCTGTTAGGTTGCCTATGTGTAGCTAAAGCAGGAGTGGGCAAAAGTCAAAGGTTGGGAGACTTTGCAGGGCTAAACCTCCCTATCACCTCCCCAATAGTTTTTGCCCCCTAAGTGCCATCTGCAAGTGTGGGGGCATTTTGCATGTTTTGGGAGGCATTTAGGCCTAGGAGAAGCCTTCTTTTCTTTCTTTTTTTTTTTTTACAACAGCAAGTACTTTTTGTTTTTAAGAAAGCCCTTTCACATGTTTAAAATGGCTGGAGCAGGGAGGAATGTGGTTAAAAAGGCCCTAGAAGCTGTTTGGGAGAACTATTTGGGGACAGGAAAAAGAAGGTTCAGTGCTTAACAGCTGTGGATTTAGTGTCATGTATGTTCAGAAAGCTGACCTGCTCAGTCATATGAGTGGAAAGACAAGCAAGAAGAGTCTTTTTGGCAAAATGAGTCCGCCCGCCTCAGTGGGACGGCCTGGTTGCCGCCGGAGGACGTCCCCGCGGCGGTGGATGGCCCCCACCCGGCGAGCGGCCTCCCAGTGGCCCTTGCGCGGGGCCGCTCGAGCCAGGATTGGCTCCGAGGGGAGCCGGAGGCAGGATTTCCACCCGCGATGCTGGGACTACAAGTCCCAGTGGGCATCACGGGTGGAAATGCCCTCCTATTGGGCGGCGTCATCAGGCGGCGCCGCCCGTGATTGGAGGGAGGGCCAGGAGGCGGGCTCGACAGCCCTTCCCAGGCCTCCCATTGGACGGTGGGCCTATAAAAGGCCGATGAGGCGCCAGGGCGGGCGCCATTTCCAAGGAGCTCACCCACCCATCCTCCCTATGTGAGCTGGGCTATTGTCACAACTTTGGGGGCGGTTGCATAGGTCTTGGATCTGGGGGGCGTGGTTTCCAGGGCTGCGTAGCACTGGATTCGGGAGTCCACACGGACACAGGGGTGCTGCAAGCGAGGCGGTGTTGCCATTGCGGGGGCATCACCGGTACAGCAGCCCCCGGTGGCAAGGGATAGTTATGTGTTGAGGCACATCTGCGGAGATGTGATCAATCGCTTGGGTGACCGTTGGAACAGGGGCGTTAAAGAAAATCCCTTGCCATCCCGAAGCTTGGCCGTGACCAAGCACTGTGGTTCATCCATTCAGCACCGGGCTGTTGGATGACAGATCCAGACCTCATGCATTGGAGCCAACCCTACCTATGCTTTCATATATCTTTTGTTATGCAAATAAAGTTGTGGCCTTTCCTCCAAGAATGTGTGTCTTCTCTATTTGTCCGTGACGGCATCCCTCTGAGGCAACCATCCTATTGCAACACCATTTCCAAACTTCACAAAACTATTTTTCTTCTTTTCAAAATGGCATGAACAGGCATCAACTCCTACACATTTTCTTTTCAAAGAGCATCTTAACATTCACCATTGTTTTTGTTTTTCGTTTTAAAAAGATCTTGGCTTTCACAGATACAGTAGACAAAAAGGTCAGTTTACATTACTATTTCCCCCTGAAAAATAAAAGGCAATAATTTGCAGCCTGGTCTTTGTAACATGAACACATGAAAAATGTCTCTTTTTTCCCTCTTAAGAGAGAGAGAGAGAGAGAACAAGAGAAAAAAAGGATTGCAAAATGTTAGTTTTGCAGATGTGTTTGTTTAGGTTATTGACTTCTTAGTTTCTACATAAAGAGCTTGCTAACATAAAAAACATTTCAGTAGTGTCAAGGGAAATTAGGTAAATATGTTGACTTAGACTTAAGCTAACATACATATTCATGAAATTCTGTACTACATTTTAAATAAAAATAATCTTGAATCTGTTAATAATATGATGAGCAGATCTACTGACTGGTTGAGTTTGGGATAAAGATGAAAAATGACAGTATTTGTAAAATGGTTCTCAAACATCAGGAAACTGACAAGAAGAATCCTGGCTTGATGAGAATCTTTGCAGGTTGGGACCTACTCTATGCAAAATTCAGTCTTTTTTTGTAAAGCAAATAAAACAGCATTTTCTTCATATAAAGCAATAGCTGAAATTTTCAATCACAGTCTATGTTCTGAGGTTGGGAAAATGTGACTTTCACGGGGTCATTCCCTGAAATTCTATGGTCCGATAGGGTTTTGAACCTGATCTCCGGAGTCATAGTCCTACAAACCACTACAGTTCCTTGTTCTTGCTCCTGGCCTCCTATGAGTGCATAGCTCATGTAAGGAAGGATAGCTATAGAACACAGTCCATTCCCTTTCTCTCAAAATTTACATAAGGCCAACCTGTAACAGCAGTGGTGCTCCACAGGCCTCATGCAATCCTGGCTAACTTTTGTTCCCTTCTCATCTCTGCCACATTTGTTTATGCTCTTCCAAATTTATGTGATGTGATAATGTGGCATCACCCTGCTCCCACAGTTTCCCTTTAAAACAAGGTAAATGGGGAGCATGCATCTTTTATACAGGCTCAATTGCATTTCTCGAACCCTCTCTACAGCACAATTCACCCTGAAAACAAGACCTCCTGCATCTCTTCTGGTTCACTGTGCAGGATTGAAGTTTCTCTTTTCCTTTGGTCAAAGACCTTGTGGTTTTTGCCCTACCACAGAAAGGTAGAGGCATCAGAAGAAATTAATGACATGCTACAGAGAAGTGTGTAGATATCCAGAGTGGGGACTCCAACCCAGATCAGGACCCAAAGGGATCAGGAAACTTTGATCTTTTGCCCCCAGCTATGTTATTGATTCAAATGAAGCTGCCCATACCTATTAGCATGAGGGGGGGATATCCCATTGGCCAAGTGCATGAGAGTTATAGTCAGGTTGGCTGTTTATGGAAGAAAAATCTTGATGCATTCTTTGGGTCTCTTTTGGCACAGAAGGATCTAAGAATCAAAAGTATGATTTTTTTGACACAAAGGGTTCAAAATGTGAAATATTTTTATTGGGGCTGGAACCCTATTGGTAGGTTCAACCATCTGGGCCCCAGGTTTATTCCGGTATAATTATCCTTTTCTAATGTAAGCTATCATCTTTTTGATGGAAGTAATTTGGGTATATTACTTTCTCCCTTCCAAACTTGAATCCCCATGTGCCCCTTTATATTATAGCCTCAGACAATTCTGTGATCACCCAGATTATTTTGACCACCTCACTTTTGTCCAGTTGTGTCGATCCTTCACAGAACTGAGGCTTAACATGTTTGATTCAGCTGAAAGAGATGGGAGGCTTTAAAAAGTTCTGAAAAATGAATGGAGATGTATTGTTGGCTGCCCCTATTCAGAGGATTTGGTACATTATTTAACTGTTGCCCTTTGTATTAAGACCTAGGGAGCATTTTATTTTACCTTTAATCAATAACAAAATCTTTTTGAACTTTCAAGAAAAAGTATTTTACCTCCTTATGGACACAGATAAATATGTGACCTGGCGCATAGTGTTGCTTGCTCTTGCTGCTAGAAAGACTAGGGAGAAATACATAGCAGAGATTGCTGTTTCCTGTAATGAGGATAATTTGATCTAAAAGGGTCCAACTGTGAATTTTAACATATGCTATGCACAATTGTCAATGTTAAACTTTTGCTATTTGGTACAATTTGTTGTATGTTGTTTTTATGGAAAATTTTATGTGTATTGTAATATTACTTTGATCTTTGCAATGGCCATTGGCCAAAAGCAATAAAGAGAGATTCCACTTTCTCCACTCCCAACTTTTGCCATGATTGGCTCTTTCCCACCCCCTTTATGGAAATGAATGATAACTCAGTCATTTCAACTAGTGATGAATGAAGAATGAGTAGCAGGGTGGCTCCATGAAACTTCTTGCCCTCGGTCAGATTAGAACAACTTGCTCTCTTAGGGATGGCTAATTTAATTTTTCCTGCTGAAATACAAAACAAGGGGCTATTCTTCATTGTAAATGGACCACTGAAAAAAGCAAGCAAGAGAAGGAAGTTTCATGGAGCCTTCTAAATTGTTTCTATGGTGAATATTATTGCTATTTTGTTCTTCCTTCTTGCTGATAAATCTGAAGCTGAATTGTATGTAGACAAACACTATCAAGATTGCCATCACAGATCTATTACAATGTAACCACAAAGGAAGTGAAATAGGACCCAAGTGAGGACAAAAGTAAGACTAAAAATACTTTTAATTCCTCCTGAGGCAAAAGAGAACTTGTCCATCGTTGCCTGCTCTCATTATTTTCTTGCTTTCTTTTGAACCAAACATGTGGCACATTCAAACGTTTAGATAATGAGGATAATGATGGTTCCATTTAGTTTAGCTGGGAGCTCCAGCAAGAACAGAGAAATGAGAGAACTCTGTACATTCTAAATTGTTTTGTGCATTCTCAGGTGGTGCAACTGGGTTTGTGGTTTTGAAGCTACACCATTTGTCACCTTAGTATTAAAACTCTCTTCTTTAGCTGCACCAGAAAATTTCTGCTTGGCGAGCCTTTCAGACATGACAGTTAAAAGGGAAAATGATTTCCATTTTACAATTTTCTATTTTTTGTTAGGGCTTGTTTGTTGAGCACACTTCTGATTGATAATGCCTGAGGAGATACAACTATATAGGAGCCTGGCCCTGTGTCTGCACTGTTGGGAAAACCCAGCTTAATGTTAGGACTTCTGGATCCACAGAAAGCAAAAGTTGACAACAGAACTGTCAGCCACAACAAGATGATACTATCCACACATTCCCCCATATCGTCCTGGCCCCTGTCCTGTTAAAACACAGTATGTGTTGGAGGAACCACACAAATATGAAAATGACAGTGCTGTGGAATGTCTGGGTGGGAAGAGGTCAGAAGCTCACCTACCCCAAAGTGGCTCCTGATCAATTCCATCTGCCAGCTGAAGCTTCTCCACCTGTGCCCCCACCCACATGTAGTCTGAATGTTCAGGGGATTCCCCAGAGTTTTTATCCCAATTTGTAGCAAATGGGGACTATTTTTACTCTGGAGAATCGCCCCGGAACATGGTTTGGACCCGTTTTACCAGCTTTGGCCCCTTGCATCATCTAAACAGGCCATTGTTGGAACAGAAAAGGAACCTTTTTTTCTTCCATGGCAACACAGCCTTGGTGGTCCAGTTTTGCCAGATCATTTTAGGGGACTCAGTCTCCCTAGATGAGTTTTCAGAAGCTCAAGGCCTTCTGCCACCCATTCCAGAGTCCATGACTGGAATATCCTTTAATTCCAAAGGGCTAAGATGTAAAGGATCACTATCTGAATCAGGAATGGGCAACCAAATAAACTATCAAACAAACTAATTATATGATGACATGTTATCTTGCATCAACAAATGTTAATAAGATACAGGTAAAAGTGTTTCCAAGTTTCATGACACCTCTCTGCTTCCATGTTCATGTTTATTTAGTGCATTGTTCTTCTTAAGTATATTCTAGAAAGACAAAGGACAATCTACCTCTTGAGGCAATCTGAGAAACACACAATGTGTTCCATATCTGTGAAGTTCTTACTGATCGTTTGACCAATTTTATCAAAGAGTCTGGCCACTTATGATAGTGTTATGCAGCCAGGGTCAGATCATTACAATTAGAGTATCTAATCTGAGTACACAACTGCATTACTTAAGCCAAGAGGTTTGTTATCTTAGACATCACAACTAGACTTCAGTTCTGCAGACTGTATATTCTCAAATCTAACTAGTTTTTAAAATCACAGCCTGTGGCTGGAAAGAGTGGGCTGGGCTGGAGCAAATTATGGCCAATCACAACACTTTTACTGCCTGCCAAAAGGAACTGTTGGTTGTAGTACATTACTTTTCTCTTCTGTACTTGAAATATAAACCTTAATACTTTTAGTAATCCCAATTCTTTGCTCTATGGCATCTTATTCCATCCATATAAGATTGGCCACAATGGATTGATCTTGAGCCAATTCTGGCCATTTTTGACATGTGAAAGTATCATCACCCCTGCTGACCAATTTTAATTTTATTTTCCCACTTCAGTTTAGAAGGGGTAAAGCAAGAGAGAAGTACAGTATTTGCAGCTTATCCAGTAATCGTTTTGGTATAATGGGTCAAGATGTCTGACTAGAGACAAGCTAATGGAGAATAGGATGTTGTATATTTACAAACATTTCCGTTAACATGCTGAAATGGCAAGCTTGTTCATCCCCAACCAGAACTCCCAGAGGTCAATTTGAGGAGAAAACGAAAGAGTGGTGATATTAATCATACTGACGCCTGATTGTCTGATACTTTTTGACATATTCTGGAAACTAGCTGCAGCGAATTTTGGCAGGGACTTCAAGCTTGTAAACGAAATTATTTTGTAAAGCATTACTTTTTTCTAGAAATTTATCTTTAGCATATTTTTTTCTATGTATTGCAATGTCAGGTTTTAAATGCCTTTTAAAAGGAAAACAATTTCCAGTTAACCCTCTATATCCACAGATTCTTCATCCACAGATTCAACCATCCATGTCCTGAAAATATTTAAAAATGTGTGTGTGTGTGTGTGTGTGTGTGTGTTACAAACAAAGCTTGATTTTGCTATTTTATATAAGAAGCCATTTCACTATGCCATTGTATGTAATGGGACTTGAGCATTCACTGATTTTGATATCCATGGGGTTCCAGGTACCAAAATCCAGTGGATACCAAGGGTCCACTGTACCACAGTGGATACGTATGATTGATATATATATATATAGATAGATAGATAGATAGATAGATAGATAGATAGATAGATAGATAGATAGATAGAGAGAGTTAAAAAAGCAATGCCTGCTGAAATTTCCCCTTCTACACAATTAGAGGTATAGGAGCCCTGTTCCTTATTCCACAGGACAACCGTAATTACAACTTCTCTCTCTTTACTCCTTCTCTAAGTGCTTCTAAATGGTGCAGAGAACCAATTAGTACTTCGAAAGCTACACACTATGACTCATGCGCTGATAAATGGCTGACCTACTGTGATGTTATAGTGGGTTTGTGTAGGTGAAGGAGGCATATCCCCTGTGGCTCATTGCTCATTGTGGCTCATTGCTCTCAGAGGTTAATGAACCTGGGGTTCAAATCTTGTCGGTTAAATTAAATCACACAAGTCCCACCTACACCCTGTAGACATTTGAATGACAACTTTTAGATATGAGTAATTTGTGTAGTTTTAGAGTGTTTTAATGTTCCAGAAAAAGATCTCTCTGTGTGTTTGCAGTATCTCAATCGGTATCTGAGTCCTGTCATCGAAAGATTACTGTGTGTGTGTGTCTCAGAAGCAAGATATCAAGAAGAAAGTTATTTCCAAAAGACAAGACTAAAAGATAAGGCAAAGTGTAAGACAATGAATTCAGCAGGACTATATTTAGAAAACCCAAGATAGACCCTAAAACTAGTTTGATGAGAACCATCTCTGATGTATGCCTTTCCTTTCACTGTCATCTGCTGGCATTAAGCTCTGAAGCTGCCTCTGATGTCAGCTTTGAATTATTTGTTTCATGATGGCTGAGTGCTGACTCAAAACTTAAATGCTGGGAGAGGGAAGTTTGTATGTGTCTGTGTGTCTCCCTGTGTATTCTTTTTTAAAGAAATCATTCATCTCTCTCCCTCACCAGAAACATTTCAGAAACAATGGCACTATTATAAATATTTCATGACAGTGCATACCACATGGTTTGCTGTTATGTTGCTGAATGCTCATAGCAATTCCTTACACAGCATTCAATTCCCTTACCCCCAGTGGCAAGAAATAGGTTAGCTTTATTTTATTTCATTTAAAAAAAAAATACAATCTTACAAGGGTAAAATGTAAGCAAAAAAGAGATAAGAGACTTGCACAAAATTTACATATGCTAATTCATATACTGTACCTAGATATGAATTGAAAAGCAACGGCTGTAATTTAAGTAGATATACAAACTATCTCAGCATAGTGAAGATGATTTTGACCACATGATTTATGTGCCTGCTTGTTCTATTATTGTCCAGGTTTGTGTTGACAAGCTACTTCAAGCCCCTGCTTTCTCTCTTTGTTGGTTTCTTTTTTAAAGTGACAACAGAAACAAACCCAGACCTTGACCTAGATTGTACTTACTTTATACAAAGGTTCATCCTGACAGCCCTTAGATTGGAAAACTGTCATCAGTAAAGTAAGATACCTAGCCACTGTGAATCTTACAACTGTTTCTGTATCTGTAGGTGTGTATGTATGTTAATCCAAGTAACATCATAACGTCAAAGCTAATGATGGAAGAAGCTGGAGATATATCTAAAGATGCTCAGGAGATGATCGTAACAAGATGATGATGATGAGGAGGAGGAGGAGGAGGATGAGTGGGCACATATTGTACTCTCAGACCATTTACAGGACAAATAAAAATGTTACTAGTCTAGTAAATGGTTTGTGAGTTCCTGCTCCCAAAATTTTTGCATGTTAATTCTGAAGGTTTTAAGTGTTCACATAGGTCAATTTTTAAAACCAATAAAACAATAATCTTTTGAGCATCTTGACATGTATCTGCAGTTTCTCCTGGAGATTCCAATAAAATTCCTCAGATAAAGCAAGAGGTGGACACATTTTCCCAGATAAGAGGCATCTAGAATTATGAAAGTTATTTATTAATCAATTAATTTTTAGTTACCTTTATAACTCTGCCTTTCCTTCAAGGAGCTCAGGACTGCCTATTTGGTTCTCTTCCTCCAAATTTTATATTCATAATAACCCTGTGAAGTAGAGCAGCTGAGGTAGTGACTGATTCAAGGTTATCCAGTGAGTTTAATTCATCAATCAAACAAATAATTCTATTATTATTACTATTATTACTACTACTACTACTATTATTATTATTATTACCAAAGAAAAACACAACCAAACCACAATTCTAAAAAATAGCATAATATCTGACCTACATTGAAATAGGTTATGAAACACAGATAATTTGAAATATCTAAAACCTCCCATCACTGAAAAACTAAAACACATGAGCTACAAAAGTGAACAGGTTTCACCTCTCTGTGCTGAGCATTATTTATTCTGTTTTGCTCAGCAGTTTATATGTCTCCCCATTCATGTTAGGCATGCCATAGTTGGTCCCTAAAGGTGACAGCTATGGAGTGAACCATTATCTATTCTTTTTATATATATCTGAAAAGCAGTGAAAGAATATGTTATGCCTCCATTTTAAAACGCATGCATGCCTGCTTTTGAACAGTTACACATGTCTCTGTTTTATTGCAAAGATACACATTAAGCAAAGCAGCATGTGGAATCTTGCTGAGCATATGTTTGCAGTACAATAGACTTGTGTAATCCTTCTTAAGTGATGTCTGAACTTTATATTTGCCAGCAAAGATTATGAGGCCAAAAATAAAGAATGGGAAGGGGGAAGTTAAAACTGCTTGGAAATGCAATCTTGCTATACATAGTGGTTAGAACACAACACATTCAAGGGATTAAAAATAGAATTTAATAATAATACTACAAGTTTTGTTAAAATGATTATAACATCATGGCATGAAGGGGAAAACATAAATGATGTGGGCTTTTTAAAATAGGATGGCATAAAATTACAAAAGAAAGCCAGAATAAAATATAAAACATAGATAATAATAATAATAATAATAATAATAATAATAATAATAATTTGTTTTATTTATATACTGCTATTCCAAAGATCATAGCGGTGAACAGCAAGTAAGCTAATTAGCAAGTAAGCTAATTTGCCCCCAACAGTCTGGGTACTCATTTTAGCGACCTCGGAAGGATGCAAGCCTGAGTTGCATCCACATTCCTGACAGAATAAACAGTAAGAAAAAGAGTACAAATGACAAGAGCAAAACTGATGTTACTTTACCTTACCATAACTAGTGAGAAAATACCCCTAAATCTGCAAAGTAGAAAATGACAATAGTTAGATTTTGCTTCTCAAGTTTTTCGAGGTAAAGGGGTTTGTCATTTTTCAATGTCTTAATTGACTAGGTGTTTTTCTCTCTTCCATTTGTGCCATGTATTAAACTTCAGTGATGATTTGGGTCTAGCATAATCAACTCTCTGCAGCTGATACACCAAAAAGATAAAATGTTGGTATACCCTAAAGGCATCAGGTCCCATCTGATCTTGGAAGCTAAGCATGGTCAGCCCTGGTTAATACTTGGATGGGAGACCACCAATGAATACCAAGTGCTATATGATATGTTTCAGCAGAAGGAGCTAGCAAAGCAACCTCTGAGTATCCTTTGCCTAAGAAAACCCTATGGGATCATTGAAAGTCAACAGATGACTTGAGGGAATTGACATACACACACATGCCTGGATGAGACTTACAGAAAGAGAAGCAATGGGCATTGTCCAGGGAGAGCCAAAGTTGGAAAAAGATCCTACATGCCTGAGCACATAACACAGGACTCTACAGTGGCTGCTAATGGAGTATTTTGGTCCTAGAGCTGCCCTGAATTTCCCCCGTTATATCTGCACTCTGTAGTGATGCTGGATGGCTATCTTCATATTTGTCCAGCTGTGTTGTTTGGCACCACCACCACTGGCATGAGTTGCTCCCTCTGAGATCAGAAACAAGGTGCCTAGCATCAGTCACATAGTTGGGTGCCTCAATGTGACCTCAGAGGAATAGACCTGTACCAAAAGTGGCAGCACTAGGCAACATAGTGGGGACCATGTGTGGATAGCCACCTGGCATTGATATGGAACGCTCCTGTAAAATCCAGAACAAGGGGTAAGTATTTTAAACCAGTTTAAGGGAGGAAAAAGGGAGAACTGGCCTTATACTGTATCACAAAAACAGTCCATACTTGAATTGAAGATGGGATGAAACCACTTCATTTGGTCCATGTAGACATGACCACAATGTCAAAGTGCTTTCACGGGGAAAAGTGAGATAAGAATTTATGCCAAACCGGTATCCTTCCATCCTCAAACTAGTGAGATTGTGGTTAGAACCACAAGGCTGGTGTGATAAGGTCCTAAGAAGCATGTGCTATTGATTTTGATTTAGCTTACTCCCAAATAAGTACTCTTACCATGATGTCTTAATAGGTCATGCACCCATGTCATCTTGATGGTGGAAGTAGAGAAGCAAATCCTTTTAGCAGAATTATATAGAGCCAACACAACTTAACTTTAAACAGTTTCTATGCGTGCACAGAAGGGTGGTCTGAGATTACTGAAGATCATAGAAGCTACATGATTTATTGTAATTTAGGCTTGAATTAGACTTTGACCCAGTGGCATAACAGCGGGACTAGGGATGTGGACTGCACTAGGTGATACCCCAGGAGAGGGTTGACCCCTGGTTGGGCTCTCCTCCTCTTTGGGGCAGGAGAGGTGAAATTGCACCCTTCCTGGATGCTCCATTGCCAGGCTTTCTCCCTGGGGAGAAAATCAGGTGACGGAGTAGCAGGAAGGGCGAACATGCTCCTTCTGTCCCTTCTGCTGTCTCACTTGCCTGGTGAGAGCAACACAATGGCTAGGGAGGGAGAGAGGGAAGACAAGGGAGTCCATTGGTAACCCTCTACACTGGGTCACACTCTAGCTAGTGACATCATGCATTAGAGGAAGGAAATGGAAGGAGAAATGAGCTGGAAAGCCATTTGCATGCTGACCAATGTCCTATGATACCTATCATGCTGCAAACTTGCTGGAACTAAGTGGATCTGGGGCTGATAAGCTGATGGATGGAGGTCCATGGAACTCTAGGCACACTGTTTTAGGGGCATGTTACAAATGTTATCAAAATCATAATAATTGGATTACTGCAAAATTAAAATGTTTTGTGTTAAATCTTTGGGAATTTTGGGTCCAAAGCATAACTAAAATCTGCTGCTTTTTAATGAACCTGGAGACCATATGTCTATGTTTGTTGTTTGTTTGAGATCTGGGATCATCTGTGTTCCCATGACTGTAGCATTCTCATAAATAACATTTTGTATTCTCATAACAGTTCATATCAGACTACTTGGATGCCAAACAAACAAAGTGAAACTAGACTCACAACAGTAGCATTACTGTTTTCATAAGTTTTTTTTTTTTTGTCATGGCTCTGAATCTTATTTTGGTAACTTTCACATCAGAGACCAAGGAGACTATGGGTACCAAGGCGTACTGTGATACATATGTAGGTTTTTATGTAGGGGATAGTCCAACATGCTGTTGGTGACATACATTGGCATAACTTCCAGTGTCTGTGTTTCAGTCATTATAGAAGGGAGTATTCAGTGTCTCCTGGCAAAATGGCCTTCCCATATTCTCCAATTGTACCAGTTTTCAGGGACAGTCCTGATTAATCCTGTCATTCCACCTTTTCTGCTGCTTTTAAAATATCCCAGTTTCTCTCTCTCTTTTCCCACTTTCTCCCTTTTCCTCAACTTACACAAACTGCTGCAAACTGAGTTCAAAGCACAAAAATAGTTGGCACTATATTAACTCAGAAGAGAGGAGGGCATGGAATCTGACCTTTCCCAGTAGGCTCAGGCAAAAGCAATCTGCTACCAGCCTCTCCTAGCTTGTGCATTCTTTATCATCAACTTTTCCCATCTTGGTCATGCTTTGATGTTGTTTGGCCACACGTGTCCCAGTTTCTATGTGTGAAATGTTCAAGGAAATGCCCTACTGTGCCTGCAGTCTCAGTTTTAAGGTATCGGAGCATGTGAGGGGCTGCTAGTTGCACAGGTGGGAACAGCCCTTATAGTCTTGGACTTCCAGTGATCACTGGATTGTGCCTGGGAGTCTCCCGCCCAGCCACTGATTGTCTGTGTGGATGTGCTTTGGCACACTGGCACAGCAGAAGCCCAGCAAAAGTATGCTGCAGAGATTTACACTTGAACAAGACCTTGATTAGAATCTTCTTGCATCCTCAAAGGAAGCTGCCATGGCAGAAATGCCTCTTTGAGAGACCTCCATGGATGGGTAGTAAGGAGTTTCCTTGAAATGGAAATAGCTGCTTAGAATGGGCTGCTACATTTGTTGGCTCCATGGCAGAAAGAGAGGAGAACTGAATTTTCTTATTGCACACATGGGGTGGGGGGAGGCTGCTGGCTTCTGCTCCACTGATATTTACATAATAAAAAATCATGCACATGAATTGCATTTGTGTCTAGCTGGCCCTTTGATGTCTTACAAATTTTGAAACTAATATTTCTTGCTGTTTTTTTCCATGGAACTATTACCTTGTTTACTATCTGAAAGATGTAGTCAAATTGTACCCATGTGATGGTTTCTCTCTCTTTTTTTCTTTTTCTTTTTCTTTCTTTTTTCTTCTTTATTTTTTGAAAAGCTCTTGTTTCTCTCGTAATTGTTCCTTGTTATTTGTATTGGCTTCAGTTTCAATAGTTACTCTGGTTTCTGTGAGTTTCCCCTGCCCCCTCTGATGAGAATTATGCCTTTCCTGTTTCTTCTTTCTTAAGAAAAGGCCACATCACTTTGATATTGTGTTCAGAAAAGTCATGGGACACTTACTTTGGGATTTCCTGTGCTTAGTGCTACAAGGATTCTCAGCTCCACTGTAAAATGGCTTTACAGAAGCAGGTTCATTCTGCAAGTATCAGAGATGAAATTTTAAGCAAGGCAGGAAGAAATGTAGAAAAGTGACCTTACAGTAATGTTTATATGTAGGGAGACAGAGATAGAGATAGAGACAGAATAAACAAAGTTAAACAGATATATAAACGTTGGCATCATTTCCTCTTATTTCATTCCTCAAGTGAGTATTGTTGCTTGTGTAGTCAAAAATGATAACTATGCACACACACAAGAGGCATAAACATAGCACTTGGGAGAAGTCCAAGTGCTGTGTGAATGCAAGATAAGCCCAGAACAGTCCAGTGAATCTTGTTGGCTTGAATCTTCTTGGTGAACTATGCAACCAGAGGTTTCAGTAGCATAAAAACCTTTGAGAGCATTGTTTAAGAAGGTATACAGACAGGTACTTCCTTGCACAATGTTTTTTTTTCTCAGCTGTACAGCTATAGCTAGATGGTGTCTGAGAGCACCTCTGCCTCTCAAGCCAAACATCTACTCATTGGCAAATGGGTTTGCGAAGAGAGCTCCCATGTGCCATCACTGAAACCATTGCTTTCTAGGACTTCCATTGAAAGTGTGCTGGTGGAGCTTTTTTACAATTCTTTTTACAGAAAGCTCATCCCTGACTAGTGATACAAAACTGTAATGACACACAGATATCAAAAGTTATTCATTGCTTATAAAGCCTTTGGAGTTGGCATTGAATTAGAAATGTCATACTTTACTTTAATAAAGTGAAGTCACAATCCTAAATCTATTTGTCTGGGAGTGAGTCCCATTGAACTGAATGGATATTGCCTCTGAGTGGATATGTCTTGTGGCAGTGTTTAGTTCGTCTTTTGCATGCTTTCAGAGGAGATAATTAGTGAAGGCAGAGAGGGAAAGAAGTGGCAAATTGTCCACCACAACCAAAGTGGCATCAGATTACATTAATCAGAGTAGGGAGTGCCAAAGGGGTATTTTCACCATCTCCAGCCATTCTTTCTGTTAGAATTTACCTTCCCATTGGTTCCAATGGGAAAACATGTGTTCTAGTTCTTGGTTAGTAGAGGTCAGGAGCCCACTCGGGTTTCTTGGGGAAATGAATGGACATTGGATATACTGAGTCTGCTCTGACATCACTTCCTAAAATGTGCCACCTTGGAACCCATCATTAGTGGAATCTATTGCTGGCAATGGGTTTGTATTCAGAGAGCTTTCACTAGACATATGTCAGGCTACTGGATTCCTATGTCATGTACATGGGCAAGGCCAGAACCTGATTTTTGTTCAGTCTGAAGACTCTTCTGTGTTTAAAATTTGATAGTATCCAGTGCTAAGATGTGTGTTCCAAGACTTGATTCCACAAGTGAGAGGGGTAGCTGACATGGTAAAGTTCTATTTGCTATTTCTTCTAAACATTTCTTGTATTCTGGTCCTTAAAAATCATGCTGCCCCCCCCCCTGCCCCCAGGGTTGATCAACTGCAATTCCCAGCTGCTCTAGCCAATGGTTAGGAATGTTAGAAGGTGCAGCCTAGAAATATCTGCAGCACTGCATGCAGGGGCAGATTATCAAATATATAGCTGGAGCAAGTGCTCCAGGCCCCTCACAGGTTAATGGACCCAATGGTGAAGGGGGGGGGGGGAATCTGCAAATTCCTTTGTCTTCTTCCCCAATCATGACCTGATTCTACCATTGTTGCTACTAACATATATATTTTGTATGTTCCTTGAAGAATTAAACAAAACTGCATGGAATCATACTGTGAGTCTTGCTGAAATTGCAAGGGTGAAAAAAAGGGTTCACACAATGTGTGATGCTGTCAGTTTCGCTCTACATTTCAATTATTAAATTAATTAATTTCCATACCACCAGTCCCATAATAAATCGCACATGTGCAAAAAGGGGCCCCTATTTTTGGAACTGCCCCAGGGTTCCAAACAGCTTTATCTGGACTTAGTTATCTCTTGGTTCAGTTTTTAGCTATAAATCTGTTCATGAAATATGCACATGAGTTTACTGTGAATTTTGGAGTCAAATGTTACCTGGGAACCAAGATAGGCATAAAAAGAAATATATTCATTATTCTCTCGAAAGTAAATATAATATTTTTTTTTAAATCTTGTAAATACTCCAAGCTGCTAGCTTTTGCTACAAAATGCACTCACCTCCTATTTACTTCATAATCAACTGAATACCCACAACAAACCACAAGGCAGCAGCTCAAACAGAGGGACAATATGAGCCAAAACTTGAACAATGTGATAATCTTCTGCCACCATTTAATGATGCCACACAATTGTAACTAACAATTACAATTATACAGAGAGGGGAAAAAAAGAAAAGAAATGATGTTGTCCCTCATTGAATGACAGTGGTTTGAGCATTGGACAATGACCCTAGAAGCCAGTGTTTGACTCCCCACTCAGACACAGAAATCCACTGAGTGACCTTGGGCCAGTCACACTCTCTCAGTCTCAGAGGGGGCAAGAGAAACCTCTGTGAACAAATCTTGCCAAGAAAACTATGAAATAAGTTCACCTCGGGTCACCATGAATTGGAAATGAATTGATGGCACACAACAACAAATATTTTATTTCATTATTGCAAGAAGAAGTAACTAATTAATTTCTTGCTAGTTGTTGCAATGAATTCCTTCTTGCAAGCACTAAGCGGGGGGGGGGGGGGGGGCAAGGTTATACACTAAAGCTTTGGAGTATCTAGTTAATATTTCCTTCCAGTGTATGTTGATTCTTGACTTCAGATAATGGGAAACAGGTTATATCACCAGTGGTGTTTAGTATAACAGATGTCAGTGGAGTGGTGAATTCCATCCAGGATTTAGTTGGAACTTTAAAAAAGTTATACAAGTTACCAAACCCAATCCTGCAAAATAGTCTCAGCATCTTGGGTAGTTATTGTAAAGTTCAGAGCAAACCCACAGCAGATTCACTGCCATCATCCTCTGCTATATGACGCAGTACACAGGCGTTCAGCACAAGACCTTAAGATTTAGTGTTCAAAGTACTTGGCACCTACTCTTTATAGAGTCTGTGGCTGTACTGAGACTTCAGTGCTTCAGTAACCCATTCTCTGCTTTTCCTTGCAAATTAGGTCACAACACCCCTTATGTTACCTACTTCCCTGCTATGGAAGTTTACTGAAGGAAAAGACTCTGCTATATCGTTTGACTGAAGCGTGTGAAAATATACAGTCTCATCTTTCATAGCAAAAGGGTGAGCTTTAAGGAATGTTTGCTTTCCTTGGTAACTATCACATGATGAAATATTGTAGAATAAAACACCACAGTTTAGAAATAATTTTGATGTGGTCTATGACGTAAAACTGAAACAATAGTCTACATCAAATCAACAGGATTCAGATGGTTAGAACCACTATTTGGACAGAATAGGAAGAAGACAGATAGAGCAGGAATTCAGGCAGTCAGACACATGAAGATTATACAATCCTTTTGGATCTCCTAAGGGGTCCGCTAGGAGGATATCTGCTTCTTCATGCATTCACAACCAGATACTGTACTACCTTGCCATTTCCCAAACAGAAATACACCCTGTGTACAGGTTGCCATTGTAGATGGAGCTTTGATGGCCAAAAACAGAACAAACAAACAACAACAAAAACTGTATGTTAGAGATTTTATTCCCAAACAGAATTAGCAGTTCAGCAACATCTCATTCCCTGAGACTGTAGGATTAAAGCTAAGGATCCTTGTGATGTCATAGAAGTAGGGTAGGCAAGGTTGAGGCTGGCAAGATTTGGTTGACTGTGTACCCTCCAACATTTCACAGATGAAAACCAGGACACATTTGACCAAACAACATCAGTCTGGTCAAGTTGGTGAACACATTTAATGAGGAAGAGCAGACACACTCAGAGACAGTGCAGGAGTTTGCTTTTTTCTGAACTTAAAGGGAGTGGAAACATTTGGTCCCCCCTTCCCTCTTCACTAGATCAGTTGAGTGCAAAATACATTTGCATTTTGAATTCAGCTTGCACCAATTGAAGTAACTCCTGTATAAGCAAGGGAAGTGGAAGGAGGAAAGATAAATTTGGACAATTTAAAAGCAGCTGCAAAGGTGGGGTGGCAGAGGATTAATCAGATCAGTCCCTGACAAATCAGGAAAGTTAAAAGATATGCAACTGCTTCTGGGTCAGCTAATAGTGAAAATTGGCTGTTTGACAGTGGAATACACTCCCTTGGAGTGTGGTGGAGTCTCCTTCCTTAGAGATCTTCAAGCAGAGACTGGGTGGCTATCTGTCGGGGATGCGTTGATTTAGATTTCCTGCATGGCAGGGGTTTGGAATGGATGGCCCTTGTGGTCTCTTCCAACTCTATGATTCTATGAAAATTAGTACAGGGGCTATCTTGACCTGAATTTGGATACAATCCAATTGACCATGTAATGTGGCTGCCCACAAACAGAAAAAATAAGTGATTGGACAAGCCGCAAAATGGTCCAGGTTGCTGCAGAAGTTACCCCCATTCCCACTAGGGATGGCATTTCACATGGCCTTTGCTTACAGTACACAGGATGTGTGGGGAGCTTTCCCCAACCTTATTCTGCTGCTGGAGCTTCTGGCAAACTCACTGACAGCCTGCAGAAAACATATTCAAGTTGCCAGGCCAGGTAAAACAACAAGACTCATGAGTTGCAATGTTAGTGGTTGAATCCCTGCACCTGGCATCTCTTTCTTCCCACTCCTTCCTTCTGGTTTCTTGCTTTTTGACTCAACACACATACACATACCTTCATGCTGAACCAGAAGCCAAGATCATAATTAATGCCAGTGGAGCACAAAGCTCCATCAGCATACCTACAGAGGAGTTCCAAAATCTCCCCCCCCCCCGCTTCACAATGATCGCCAGATGGCAGCAGGTACACCTTTGCAACAAATTATTGTAGTGGGCATTTTAACTGGGACAAAGCCATGCCTGGACACTATCCTGTTGCTTTCGTATTGGTGAGGGAAAGACCTTGAGCAAGGAGGTACTGGATATTACTTCCTTGGGCATGATCCAAGGAAATACTTGTGCTGGCATAAACTCTAGTTACCCCTATGTAAGTCATAAAGAGGACTCTTGTCAGAGAGGATTCTAACTGACTAGAAATAGCTGGAGAATGGTCCCGAGGTTTTATAACCATCTCACAAAATGAAATGTTCTCCTCTTCCAGTATTATGTGCTCTGAAAATTTCCCTGCCTAGAAACCAGGGGAAGCAATTCTGAACTTTATCACGATAAGTTTTAAAATTGTAATTAGAGCATGATAATAGCCAACATGGTGCAATGGTTTGACTATTGGACTATAGAGATTATCACATAGCTAAATAAAGCTTCTTACTGCTGCTGAATTCAAGCTTCATTCGGGCTGCATGCTGGTGTTATCATATGGTTTTTGTCTTCAAAATTGTCATCCATGTGCAACCCGGCTGCAATGCTGATCCCTGACCTCACTTCAGTGGCCATTTTTCAAAGTTGGAAAGCTTTTTAGAATAAAAGCCATGTGATAACACCAGCGTGCAGCCTGAATGAAACTTGAATTCGGCAGCGGTAAGAACCTATATTTAGCTATGTGATAATCTTCTATGACTCTGGAGATCAAGATTTGATTCCCTTCTTGGCCATGAAACCCAGTGGGTGACCATTGGCAAGTCACACTCTCTCAGGCTTAGGAGAAAGCAAGGCAAACCACCTCTGAACAAATCTTGCCAATAAATCCCCATGATAAGGTAACCATAAGTCAGAAAGAACTTGAAGGCACACAACAACAACAACAACAACAACAACAACAACAACAACAACAACTATAGCTGTACCTTATCACAGGACACTGTGTCTGTCCAGTAGTTTGTAAGCAATCCATCCAATGCTGGAGCACGCCTTTTCATTGACAGACAAAACTTGTCAATGTCCCAAACATGCTGCTTTTTCACTATTGAGATATAAGTTCCTCCCAAATCAGTTCTGATATTCTAGGAGTCACACAGGGTAAGTGGGTGTGATTATGCTCCTCTTCCCCTCTTTTCCCTTTCTGTTCCCAAGCAGGCTGATTTTCTCTCCCCCCTAATATTTTCTTTATTATTATTTTTACCTAATATATTGCCATGATCATGCAATTGCACATACTGTATACTGAAAGGCATGCTAGAAAAGGGCTAGGGCAGGGAAGTGGGCTATGGAGGTTGGCATGTGGGGAAAAGTAGTCAGGGTAAGAGCAGCATCATTGCACCTTTGAAAAACGGTGAGATAATGATTGCCTCCAACCAGGTATGTTTGTGTTTACTAGATGAAAGGAACTGTGGCACTTTACAAGCCTGGTGTGATATAGTGCTGGGAGACTTGGAAACTATACTCCTATATATAGAGCTTATCACTTGGCTATTAAAACCGGATTACCTCTATCCAGTTTAAAGCTTAATTCAGGTGGCATCCTAACTTATCAGAAGGTTTTTGCCACCAAATTTGTCACCCAAATATATCCACGTCCATCCCTGCTTCCAAGAGAGCTCTGCCGGCTATTTTCTTAAGTTAGAAAACCCCCAGACCTGATAAGAGCTGTGCAGAGCACTCCTGAAAGTGAGGATAGACCTGGGCTGTATTTGGGTAAAATCAGGATGCCACCCAAATTTAAGCTTTAAAGCAGATAGAGGTAAGCCGGTTTTAATAGCCAAGTGATAAGCTCCTATGTGTGTGTGCTGAAGGTTGGCTTTAGATTATAACATCTCATACAAGATGTTTAAGGAAAAAATAAGCTCATTAAGAAACATATTTGGAAGATACTGAGTCAACTATCCCTACATGATTACATCTCCAAAAAAACTCAGACACTTGACCTTTCACTGAAAACCTGGTAGTTTGAAAAGTATGTGTGTGTGTTGGGGGGAGGCCTGAGTTTGCCAGTCTGTGTCACACAATGACATTTATTAAACCACAGAGAAGGAGACATGATTGGTGATGCACCTACATTAGAAACCTGCAGTTGTCTCATAAACCCTAGGAGCCAGACAGTGCTGCAGTCTGTAATGAAATGCTCTCATTAGTACAGACTGCAGCCTATCATTAAATTGCTTTAATCCTTTCTTACAGCAAAGCAACTGCAGCACTTTAATTTAAGATCATTTGCTGTTGTGATTCATTAGAGGGTAATTTGTGTGGAGGAAATAAACCAGATAGAATTATTAATATGAGTTACAGTACATATTCCCATTTCAGATTATGAATTAGTACATGCAGCCCATGAGCCAGTGTAATATAGTGGTCTGAATGCTGGACCACAACTCTGGAGACTAGAGTTCAAATCTCTACACAACCATGGAAACCCTCTGGGTAATCTTGGCTGAGTCACACTCTCTCGGCCTCAGAAGAAGGCAATGGCAAAGCTCCTCTGAACAAATCTTGCCAAGAACACCCCGTGATAGTAGGTTTGTCATATGATGGAAAATATTTAAATGCATAGGGGAATTTATTTGACTGATATAAAAGATACACAACACTTCAGAATCATTAACTTGAAGTGACCTCAAAGGTAATCTATTCCAGTCTTCCAATGCAAGAAATGCACTTATACACTCCACTGGTAGATGGTTGTAAAGCCTCTATCAAAATCCTATATAAAGAATATCCTTTGTAGCATGCCAAATTGGATTTGCCACTTCATCTCCATGCCAAAGGCTAGTTCTCAATGACTTTGTTCACAAATGACCATAGTTAAAACTGGACTTGCCACTTCAATTCCATATACAAAGGATTTCGAATTGACATTCCCATATACTAATGGCATATATATGTCTGTCTTTGGCTTCCACTCCACCAAATGCATCTGAGGAAGTAGACTTTAATCTACCAAAGCTCATGCTGCCAATGTCTTTCTTTCAGTTAGTCTCAAAGGTTCTACAAGATCTCTTTACATCCTGATTCTACAGATTAACATGGCTATATCCTTGAATTCTTTGCAACAATTATATTAAATGTGAAAATAAGGGTAGGTAAAAGATAATAACCAAATCATGGGTGTGTATACAAGGGCCAAGTGAACCAGTTTCCCCCTGACCTTGTATTGCCCTGGCTGATGCCAACCTGCAGAATTAATACAGACTGATATTGCTTTTAACTGTCATGACTCCATTCTATGGAATCCTGGGATTTGTAGTTTGTTGGAGCACCAGAGCTCTCTGACAGAGAAGGCTCAACATCTCACAAAACTTCAGATCCCAGAATTCCATAGAACTGAGCCATGGCAATTAAAGCAGTGTCAAGCTGCATTAATTCTGCAGTGTAGATATATCCGCTGTCTTTATGACATAGGGCCAAAAGCCTGATTTGACTAGACTGGGGACTCTATCACACACGAGGCAAGCATAATGAAAACATGATTAAATGTGGTAATAGCATGATCGGGGGGAAGAGTATCACACCCCCACGGGCTTCTTCTATTGTGCCTAAACTGTAATGGATGTGTCATTGGGTAATAATGGAAACTCTCATTATTACCCAAAGATGCATCCATTACAATTTTATACAGGACACAAATGGGAGAAGCGTGTGGGGTTGTAATAATCTCACCGCGCCCCCAGTTGCACTGTTACCATGTTTTCTTGACATTTTTATGACACTTGCCTTCTCTGTGTGATAGCATCCTATCTTCATGTGGGAAGAGCAGTTCTGCAGAGAATTCAGGCCACCCCTGCATTACAATGATTTTTAAAAAGTCACCATTTGCTCAGGATCTTCCAAGAAAATCTGTAACACTCTGGAGTGATGCCAAGTGGTGGTTTACACAGTATACCTCTGTGCTGCCCACAACCACCGCTGCTAATGCAGGTCACTCCCTCTGAGGTCCCAAGGAGGCGTCCAGCCATGTGATTGATGCTGGGCACCTTATTTTTGACCTCAGAGGGAGCAATTTGCACTGAGCTGCAAAACAGGACACTGCGTAAATACCTACCCAGTGTCACTCTGTAATGCACAGGTAACAGGGAGGGAGAATTCGAGGCAGCTTCAAAGCCATAATACTTCACAGCAGCCCGGAATATTCTGGCCAGTGTATATACATCCCATGTTTATCATTACAAATTTATACTGATTAAAGAACTGCTTGCATTTTGGATTTTGATCTGAATGCTTTCTTTTCTTCCCTTCCCTTCCCCTCACTTAGTTTTCTTAAATGCATAGTATGAATGCCTCAGTTTTAACTCAGCACAGTGAGTAATGCTGGCATGCTCATCTTGACAAATCCCTATAGCAAAAGGGCAAAATGAATCCCAGAGGAAAAAATGTCAGCTTGGGAAATCTCTCTCTGGCCTATGAATCAGGGTGACAGGGTCACAGGAGACAAGGCCACAGTAGAACAGGAAAGCCAGAAGAGCTATGGAAACAGCTGGAGGCTGCAATTGTACACCCTCTTACCTGGAAACCAGCTCTATCAGCTGAACAGGATGTACTGTTGAGCAGACACACATGAGTACGTATATATTTTAGAGATGCAACAAAGAAAGTATCTAGGAAGGGAAGAATGAAGCAAAACTAACACAATAAAATTCACAGAGGGGAAGTATATCAACATATTTTGCACCAGTTGAGCTTTTTAAAATCCACACAGCATTGACAAAATTTTAGATTATTTATAAAGGGACATAACTGATTGTTCCCAGTGCAGAAATCTGCTGATGTAGGGAGGGTTACAATTAATTTAACCAATTCAGACATGAATAAAACATTTTAAGAATGAGGATTTTATATTTGTATTGAATTATGTTTTATTTATTATCTGAACATCACTCTGTGAGGGCTTTAAATCCTGAAAGACAGTTTTAAAAAGTGTTGATTAAACAAAACACACAGAACTGTAAACACGGTGTATACCTAGTGTTGTATAATGTTATACCACCAGAATAACTATTTTACTTGTCCTTGCATGCCTACTTTTGCACAATATTATTATTCTGACAACCTTAAAGCAATCCTATCACTGGGTTTTCTTGGCAAGATTTTTCAGAGGGGGTTTGCCATTGCTCTGTCTTCACTGAAGCTGAGAGAAAGTGACTAGCCACCAAAGGTCACTAAATGGGTTTCCATGACTGAATGGGGATCCAAATCCTGGGAGATTATTGCACGCCTTTTTTCACCCGATCCAGGCACGGGCTGGGCATGGGCTTAAATGGGTAAAAATTGTTCTTATCACACACCTCAGTGCCCAACTCAGCTGCATCGTGTACCCGATCTGAACTCCTGGCATAGTTTTGAAATGAATGATACTTTCCCAATCTTCAAAAAGTATACCAGGAGTCTGGATTGGGTACATGATGCAGCTGAGTTGGGCACGGAGGTGTGAAATAAGATCCATTTTCACCCGTTTAAGCCCATGCCCATGTGATAATCTCCCTGGTCTCCCAGAGTTCTAGCCCAATACCCAAACTACTGCACCATACTGGCTCTACTATTTTAGTTATTTTTGAGAGAAGACACCATAACAATTTAGCTTTTTTAAAAAAAGCAACCTGCAAGTATAATCGAAACTAGTTACTAAGGGGAGAGACCTGTAACTAAAAATGTAATTAATTTAAAATTAACTTACTAAGTTTTGGAACATTGTACCACGTAACAGACTGCTAGTGCCATAAATTTGGGCAAAGCAAATATTTTAAATAGCTTGAAATAATTATTTAATAATGAGTTTATTAAAAAAAAATTTGGTACTTTATTTTTTAAAAGTACCTTTAAAACTGTCCAAAGTAACTTACAAAATACAATAGAAACAACAGACACCACTGAATTCAATTAACGGCAAAGGCCAATTAAAATGGTGAGGTAAAGCATATTCCATAAAAACATATTAATAGAAATATATTCCCATAAACTCAACAATAAAAAGAACTGTACAAGCGTAATTAAGAGACAGTCTTAAAACAGGGTGGAGACCTCCAATTAAGCTGAATGTACAGAAGAAAGAAGGTTCTTTTTCACACACTGAACACATTCAAATGATAGAATCCACTATCACTAAGAGTAGTGATAGCCACCACTTCAGTGGCTTTAATGGTCTGGCAGTTTGATGGAGGATAAGCTTATTACTAGCCTTTAGTCATTGCTCTTCTCCTGAGATCTGCAGTAGGAAGGACCTTGTCTGGGTTCCCTCAAGGGGAGCAATACAAAATAGGATGATAAGGGAGAGGACCTTCTTGGATGTGGCACCCTTATTGTGGAACATTCCCCTCTTGGTGATCTGACTGGCATCAATGTTGGTTCTGGCTTTGTATTAAGGCTTTTGGGAGCCAATTTACTTTGAAGTCTTCCTGTACATGGTTTTAAATTGTTGTAGCCTTTAATGTCTTGCTTAGTGTGTTTTTATATTATTTAATTATTTATGGTTTTGATCTGGACAAGGTTTGAATTGTATGCCACCTGAGATCCAGCAATAAAGGGCAGAATATAAATAATTTAATTAATAAATAAGTAAATATTACCTAATGCAACAGAGGCTTTGTGCATCTGTGTACTGTTTGTGGGGGAACATGTGGGGTGCTACTGAAACCCTGTCCTTCTTATGAACTTCCCATGGACAATTGGTTTGCTGCTGTATTAATGGAATGTGTGTGTGTGTGTGTCTGGTGTGGCTTGGCTGGCAATATGTGGTGCACTGGTTAAATACTAGTACTGCAGCCAAAATGTTGTGAGGATGAAAGGTTGACTCAGCCTCCCATCCTGTCATAGGTGAATAAAAAGAGTACCCAGCTTGTTAAGGGCAATTGGCTAACACATGGTAAACTTAGAGAGTGTTTAGCACTATAAAGCAATATAGAAATGTAAGTGCTATTGCTATCGCTATGTCAATGTGGTTGACTCAAAGGCCTTCCTTTGAAAAAATTAGGAAGTTATTTGCATAGGCAGAAGAGGGAGGCATGGAGCTTAGACATGATTACTGATACAGTAAAAGCTTATTCTTATCCTGCCAAAATGGACTGTCAGGATTAGTGGAACACTTCATGATGAGGGTAAGTTCATAATGGAGAAGGTGATCCCTCACGCAGCAAACTAGGTTTGGCTGCTGGGGCTCCTCCGCACCGCAAATGATGGCGCTTTTCAGACCGCCCTTTTGGGCGGTCTGTAAAGCGCCATAGTAAGCCTTCTTTCATCCTAAAGATGGGCTAGAAATCAGATTGGAACAACTTCACTTCATCAGAATCAGCTGAGAGACCACACGTACAATCCGCCCCACACACTCAGATCAACAGGGCAGCTATTGTTAACCGTTCCAGAGGCGAAATATAGTTCTACCACCAGGAGGGCTTTCTCCATCTCAGCCCCCAACCTCTGGAACGTGCTGCCCTTCGAGCTCCGCTCAGCCACCTCCCTAGCCCAATTTAGGAAGGGGCTAAAGACCCACTTATTTGAACAAGCTTACCCCTGACCAGCTACTCTCCCCCCCTCCCCTTGTCAGCACTGTCTTGCCGGCATGGACATTTTATTATTTTTATTAATCTGTTTTTAATATTTTGTATGACCTGTTGCTATATTGTTCGGAATTGTTGTTCACCGCCCTGGTTTTTAGAAGGGCGGTATATAAATAAAGTTTTTTTTTATTATTATTATTATTATTATTATTATTGAGAAATGAATGTCCTTTCCAGCATTTTACACTAGGACAGTACAGTGGATCCTTGTTATCCGCTGGGGTTTGGTTCTGGGACCCCCTGTGGATAACAAAACCCATGGATGCTCAAGTCCCATTAAATACATAGTAAAATGGTGTCCTTTATATAAAATGGAAAATTAAGGTTTGCTATTTCGAATTTATACTTTAAAAAAATATTTTCAAGCCGTGAATGCTTGAATCCAGATAAGGAGGACCAACGGTAATTTCTAACTCTTCATAGCCTTCAAGAAGGCTTTAAAGATTTACCTCTTTCAACAAGCCTACCCTCCCAATTCCATCTAAGATTCTACCTCCCCTATTGTTTCTGCAGTTTGGTTTTAATAGACTGTGATGTTTTTAACAGTTTTTTATCCGATGCTTTTACTGTCGTTTGAATTTAATTCTATTTTAATATGTATTTTATGATGTAGACTTTTTTTTACTGTTTTTACTGTTTGGTTAACGACATGTACACCGCTTTGATCGTTGGAAAAGCGGTTTATAAATAAACATTTATTATTATTTATTATTTATTATTATTATTATCAGGTGAATGTGTCGGTCAAGAACGCCTGTTATCAGCTTCGGCTGATTCGCCAGCTGCGCCCATACCTGGCCCAGAGGGACCTGGAAACTGTTGTACATGCTCTGGTAACTTCGAGACTGGATTTCTGCAATGTACTCTACATGGGGCAACCCTTATACCAAACTCGGAAGCTGCAAATGGTGCAGAACATGGCAGCCCGGCTGGTTACTGGTGCTCCCAGAACCAGCCATATAACACCAGTTTTAAAAGATCTCCATTGGCTGCCCATTCGCTTCCGAGCTCAATATATTTTATAGCTCAATATTATTATTATTATTATTATTATTATTATTATTATTACCTCTGAAAGGGTTTGTGTGAATTGACAAATCATCAACATCATCATCAACAACAAATTGTTGCAGTAGTTTCTGCTATGGATAATACTGTTGGTCCTTTAAACTAGTAGTCAGAGACTACTCTGTGATCATGTGGCCAGCATGATTGCACAGAATGCTGTTTACCTTCCCACTGAAGTAGTACCTATTTATCTAGTATGTATGCATGGCAGGGGGTTGGACTGGATGGCCCTTGTGGTCTCTTCCAGCTCTATGATTCGATGATTCTACTTGCATTTGCATGCTTTCAAACTGCTAGGTTGGCAGAAGCTGGGACTAGTTATGGGAGCTCACTCCATCATGCAGCACTTGGGCCTCGAACTACCAACCTGACAGTCTTGCAATCAACAGAGTCAGCATCTTAACCACTCGAGTCACCGCATTCCTACCTCATTTCCTCATAAAATATTAAAATATGAATGTACATGAATGTGTGAATAAAAATACACACACTGAATAAACAAATATTTTTATTTATATACTACATCAAGGGAGTGTGTGACATCCACATGCAGATGTAAAGGGGGGTCCCAAGGGTAAAAAGTCTGATTACCACTGTACTAGGCCTTTTCTGTCTCTGTGTGTGAGTGTTGATGTGGGACTGGTTGTTTTCCAGCTTCTGCTTTGTCAGTTTGATTACTCTGCTAAAGAGGTGCACTACTGTCTTTCACATTTTCCAACACTCCTCAAACCTAAATGCCATGTTTGGATCACAGCTCATATGAAAGCAAAATGATTAACCTATTGAGGTAAATGCCAGAATGTACTTTCTTGAAGGTTTTAAAAGTGTGGGAATGGCGAATGATCACGAATCTGCCAATTTTAAGTTCTCATTCATCACACCTTCCTTAGGCATCCTGACTTGAGCTACATGACTCCCAAACTGTAAAAAAAAAAATGGAAAAGCTAGCCATGTTGACTGGGGGATTCTGGGAGCTGTATTCCAGAAAAGCTTTAAAAACTCCTATTATACCAGGATAATTTCCCTCAGTACATCCCCCAAACCCAAGAACAATTTCTTTTTAAAAATTTCCCAGGTGATTGTTTGCCCCAGATCACTCAAAACTGCTGCCAAAATATGGTAGTTTTGCTCCCAACATAACGTAACCACCACAAAGACCACCAGTGCCAAACGATAACAACAAAAATGTTCCAAATATGCATCCAGAAGTGATGCCACATCCTTTCAGAGTGGTGGTGCATTCTGCTGGGGGTCCAGGTGGCAATAGGGTGGGTTGAAAATGCCCAGCCCCACCATAGTGGCCCACCCTTAGTTAAGCAATACTTCTTTCCATGGTTGTTGTACATATCATTCTTCAACACTGCAACTTTCACCCACTCTTTCTAACAAACAACAGCTCTGTTTATGGAAAATGCTTCCCAAAGCATGCTTTTCCTTTGGAAATCTCTTCATGTTAATCCACCACAGAAAGCATTTAATATATAAATCGGTGCCACTTGGAACATTAAACCATCATTGGATTGTCTTATATATTACGTAAACATCTCCAGCATATTTTCTAGCTAATTAACAAAGCAAGGACTTTGGTGCTGAAATCACATCTTCCTTTAATAAGCATAAAGACTTTTAAAAGAACATTTTAAAAGGAAACCTTAAGTTTTAGGTTACTCTAGTGGTTTGATGCCAAAATTGAGAGGCCTTAGGAAATGCTGGGTGTTTTAAAAAAATGAGTGAGCGCCAAGAATTCTTGGCTATGCTTGGGAACTTAACAACTGCATCATCAGAATTTGGAAGAGAGCTATGATGATGTTATGAAGAACGGATAAAAATGATAGCCCCATTTATATAAAAAAAGGTCTTCATTTAAATGTCACTTGAAAGCAAGGCTGGGTTTCATCATTGAATGCACTTTGATATGTTTAATTTATAATAGCCAATGCATATGTATACACTTTTCATCTGATTCAGTGGAGACCAACAAACACTTTCAAACATGTTTGGCTGGAGTTTAACAAAGTGCTCTGTGATATTATGAAATTCTCTTTCTCTTTTTAGCACTGAAAAAGATTTCTCCTGTTGCTCCAGAGCAATAGTACCTAGTACAGTCAGCCCCTGGTGTTCACTGGGCTCTGGTTCCAGGACCCTCCATGGGTACAAAATTTCTCTATATACAATGTACCATCCTGCAAAATTCCTGTATATGCTCTACATACAATGGAGTAGTAAAATGATGTCATTTATACAAAATGGCAAAATCAAGATTTGCTTTTTGGATTTTAAAACATATCTTTTACGCCATAGATAGTTGAATTTGTGAATGTAGAATTTGTGGATATGGAGTACTGACCCTCTGTATGTGAGAGAGGGGGAGGGGGAATTATGAGCACTAAGTGCTCATCTTTCTGTTCTCATCTGTGCCCTTTTCATCAGATTCATGAAGTCACTGTAAATTCTCCCAGTTTTAAGAAGCCATATCTAATGCACGTTTTCACCTTGCTATGATGCATGGTTTTTCACCTTTCCAACTGACTAGAGAGTTAGAAATTTAAAAATCAAGTAAGTCATGGTGAACTTAAGTCTCATTTATCTGAATAGGCTGAACCTAGATTCAACCCCATATATGCCTTTACCCCTCTCATCAAAATGTGATTTATTTAGTCAATGTATTGATCCATCAACATCAATCAGAGATGTTCAGATGTCCATTCCGCCTTCTCTTGCTCTCTTTGTTGTGTGCATGCACACTTACATTCACTGAACACTTGAATGGGAATGGGATTCTGCCTGCTGTCAATGCTCCCAAATCCTAATGTACCTATTGGCCTTGATGGCTACAAGTTCAGCCTTAAATACAAAGAAGCCTGAGCCACACAATAATTACAACAAGGGTGGGGATCTTGCATGTTAACAAGGATCTTGATTAGCCTGATTTTCCACTCATGTGGCGCAGCCCTGGCACACTATGCATGTCCATATGTACACATGTACAACACTGGCAACAAAAGCTAGTAGATGTGGTTTTATGGGCAACAGCTGCCATCTTAGTACCATTTTTGTGTCTAATGATGTATAAGGAGTTTTGTGACTGCCTCTTTGGTTCCTTGACCTTATGCATGGGCATATTCCCCACCGTTTCTTGTGGTTATGTGGCCATGTTCTAGAAGAGTTTCTTCCTGATGTTTCACCAGCATCTGTAGCTGGCATCTTCAGAGAGCCTTCAACTTCACATATTCCCCACCCATCCAAACTCTGTCAATCCTTTCTTGCTGTCTTTACACAACATTGAATCTGCCTCTCTGGATGCCATTCCTCTTCCTTCAGAATCCACCTTTTCCTTAAGCTTAAGGGAACTAAAGCTAACCCTAAGTACTTGTGCAACAGAAGTTGTTAATATGCTTCCTCTCTTCCTTTCCTTCACACAACTTTAACCTGGATGATTGTTGGAATTAGGATGTGGGAGAATAACACTCTATTTTTACTTATGTCACTCTATAAACACCATGCATATTGATGGTGAAGGACATAAATAGTACAAGGACAATGTAACAGGGAATCTCTCTTCCTCCCTCTATCTCATGCAATGACTCAAATGAGAGAGAGAGAGAGAGAGATGATTCATTATAGTTGCGGACAGATTTACTTGCCTGTTAGCTAGTTCTCTGGCAAACCTTCTCCAGAGGAGATGCAGCTGTGGTCTTTCTATTCCTTGAGGACAGAGGAATAACCCTTTCCTTGCCTCTAGTGAAGAGTGGAAATTTTCTATAGTTCTACAATGACTCAGTGGAAAAAAATGTGTTCTGTACACTGAAAGATGTGCTGAGCCACTGTTAAGAAAGACAGTAAACTTACATTTAACTTGTTTAAACCTCCTTCAAATTGTCCTGACCACACATGGCCTTTAATATCTCTGTATACATCCCTCCCCATAGCATTAATTTTCTCAGTTCTCACGAGACTAAAAAGTAGGAGTAGTTTGGAAAGAGCAAGAGAACCCCCCCCCCAAATCCACACAGCAAACTGATGAATTAGAAGGGTGTTTCAGAGGCATACAAGATTTACTTAAAACCTTGGTCTTGAAACTTTTATTGCAGCAATTGGTTACACAGTTTTAGCAATGCCAATAATCACATTTGCTAAATTTTAAGAATGACCCTTCCTGTTCAAAACAGGATCCAGGAAGATAACCCATCTGGGTAATGTAAATGTTTTGCAAACTTTACTGATCTGTGTAAAGGGGTCAAAGACCCATTACATTCTCTATGCTGGTTTTAAAACCTATTGTCTTTTAGGCTTAAGCTTTTCAGGAGATGAAAAATAGGGAAGGTGTGGCCCAGATTTGCAATGAAAAGAAGCAAGTTCTGATGGAGATCTTTACACAGTTTGTTAACATAAACATGTAAGACAATAAAAATTCATTGAAAGAGTTTTCAAATGGACCAGGAATATTTTTGTAACTCCCTCAGGATCTATACCAAGAAAAAGTCCAGTGATTAGCATTTCTGAGAAGAAGTGGGGGAATTGTTTATGTCACCCCAAATAAATATCTAATTTGAGTCAGGATTCCTGAACTTTTGTAGTGACTTCCGAATGCTAACAAGTTCAGAGACTACAGAGCTGAATAGCAAGTCCTGACAGGAATCCATGAGAAGGTTGATTTTGTAGAAGGAAGCCATAATGCTGGTTTACCACAATGACACTTTTAAACAAAACATCAAGCAAGATGCATTAACAGAAACATAGTCCCCAAACACACAGGCCAAAGAAAGCACTTTCTGGGTGCCTTGGGAACATGGCGTTCAAATGATGCATGCCCCCAAATTGCCCGGAAGTTGCTCCAAGGCCACCTAATTCTGCCCAAAGGCAGACCAAAAAAAGAACAGCAAAAAGCCACTCTTGCTGGTGGCCCATTTAGATACGTGGCAGCAGCCAGCTTCAGGACCGTGGCATCTGGTCACTCATTTTGTCCCGTCTGCTTCACCCCATAGTGTCCAGACGGAGAGAAGTAGTAAGGGTATTCTATTCTCCTTTGGTCAGACATCACCTGGAATACTGTCTCCAGCTCTGAGTACCATAATGGAACAAAGATATTGACAAGCTGGAATGTGTTCATGGAAGGGCCACTAAAATAGTCAAAAGTCTAGAAACCAAGCTGCATGACAAACAACTGATGGAGATGCATATGTCTAGCTTTGAGAAGAGAGGTGGCATGATAGCCATCTTTAAATCTGTCAAGTGATGTTATATATATGATGGAGTAGGCTTGTCTTCTGCTTCTCCAGATACTAAAAGGCTGTTATGCCAGGCCTCTCCTGGTTCATGCCAGGACTTCTCAGGACTCCAAGCAACCTCCCTGCCTGCCCTTTATCACATGGTTATATTTTGGGTGTCTCTAGGCTTTGGCTAGTTGTCCTCAGAGGCCAGAAAGGAATTTTCCCATGGTATTGGAGCATGGGTTTTTCACCTTCGCTGAGGGCATTTCTTTGTTGCTGTCTGGCCAAGTTTTGTTTTATAGTCACATCATAGTTATGTTGCCATTACCTTAACTTTGCTGTTGTCCTTTATTTTGTACCTAGGTTTGTCTTTTCTTTTGCAGTATGTCATGGGCTGTTGCATCATAATTACATTGCCAATATATTGACTTTGATTTTGTTTTTTATTTCATATCTAGGATTGTCTTCTGCATGATGTCATGGATGTATGTTGCTTTGTAACAACTGGTGGATATGGAAGGGAAGTGGTGAAATCACGCACAAGCAAAACTGGGGGGAGGATAAACACTTGGGGGCATGCAGGGTGACAAGGGGGTGACCTGCAGTCTGTGCATATGCCAGTAGCCTCTCTACATGACCATTAGGATCAGTAACACAGATTGCGGGGAAGGATCGGCATAGATGTCTATCAGGCAGGCACAACTGGCAGCCACATTTCTTTATTTGCTGAGTACAGAACTATCTGCCCCTCCACCTGAATGGGCATACACTTTGTTACCAACAAAAGATGTTATCACTGCATGTCTCTGATTTTATGATTGACTTATGGTTGATTTATGATACTTGTTAACACTTCAAAGTTTTGGCCATATTTTAACCCATAACATGACATCTGTCCCATTTGTCTGGGCACAAAAAAGATTACACTTAAATATTAATGTATTTACATTTTTTTTGCCACCTTTTTCCCAAAGCAGCTCACAAGATAAACCCAAGGCAGCTCACAAGACAAAAAGACTTTAAAAAACTTTTTTTAAAAAACCCAAGTAAAATAACCTAGTTAAAACAGTATAAAATTAAGATTAAAAACATACAAAAGTTAAAAAAAATATGAAACACAATACACCATATAGGGTATATAGGTCATGATCAGCACTTTAAATTGTGCCTGGAAATGAACTGGCAGCCAGTGAAACTGTTTCAACAAGGGAATTATATGCTCCCTATAACTGGCCCCGGTCAGCATTCTGGCTGTGGTGTTTTCAACCTGCTGAAGTTTCCGAACAGTTTCCAAAGGCAGCTCCACATTCAGTGTATTACAGTAATCCAAACAGGATGTAATCAAGGCATGTGTCTCCTCAGCCAGATCTGATGTGTCAAGGAATGGGCGCAGCTGGCAGACTAGTTTTAACTATGCGAATGAACCCCTGGCCACTGCTGAAACCTGCCATCCAGGATCAAAGTTCAGTCCAGGAACACACCCAAGCTGTGAACCTAAGGTTTCAGGGGGAATGTAACCCCATCCATCACAGGCAGAGTCTCCATTCCCTGATCTGCCTTACAACTGACCAGGAGTACTTCTGTTTTAAGAAGAAAATTAAGAAAAACCTCTTTACTGGATATAAGAGCTGTTCAGCAGAGGAATAGATTGCCTCAGAGGGTGGTGGACTCTCTAACTGCAGAGATCTTTAAACAGAGGTTGCACGGGCATCTTTCAGGAGTGATTTAGCTCTGTATTGCTGCTTGGCAGAAGGGGGGGCAGGGTTGGCTACTTGGCCCTTTAAGATTATATTATTCTAACAGCTTCAGTTGTAAGTAATTCAGAAAATTACTTTGCAATTTGGCTGATGTGGTGTAGCCCCAAACCAACAGGAAAGACCAGATCACCTTTATGGAAACAGATTCCAGTTATGGACATGAAGTTCCTGTCTGCTGAAGTCAAGCAGAGCATCTAACACAACCATAAAATGAGAAAGAATTAGGCCTTTTTCTGGTTTGGCATCCACTATCTACTTGAATTGCCAAAAGAGTTTGTAAGTGGAAGACCAGCCAAAGAAAACATGGACACGTGTACTGACACTAAATGCACCACAAGTATCATCCATCATTTTTCAAGACAGATCTTGGGGACTGTAAAAGTAAACAAATCTCCAATTTCCTTGGAATTTTAGAAAAATATAGATACTGCCTTTAGGAGTGTCCTGAGTGACTGCTGCATTGGAAAGTTTCCACATGGTGCATGGGGGGAATAAACTCACACATTATAAATGTCATACATCTCTGTAAAAACATTTTGGTACATTGAAAAGGTCTTTTTGTTTGTCTGAAGGTGGCTCAGGAAAAACTAACTGCATTTAAAAGAAAATATCAAGTTCTTTGAATAGCTCAAAACAAGGCCATCAACTGAAATGTGGAATCTTGGGGGATTTGGTTCTAAGCAGAATCTTAAGAGCAATCTCAGTCCCCAAGTGGAGACATTTCAAAGGTGTAGAAGTTCATATCAATAGGCCATGAACTGTAACAGGTCATCTGCAAACTTTTTGCATGAAGAAATTACAGATATTAATTTCACATAGCAATGGAGTAACACAGTCTTGTTGACTGGTGAAGAAAATATTCCCATTCTTCTGATCCAGAAGGACAAAAAGTGAGGTGTGGAAACAAAATAAACCCAAGAGAGAAACAAGTTTTCAGTCATTTCCACAGTGTATGAAACTTTTTATCACTCTTCCCCAATGAAGAAAATATATATTTTTCAAAATCTATTTTTATTAATAATGATTGGTACTTTAAGAACTTTCTCTCTCTCTTTATTTTCCTTGTTTAATTACCCTGGATTTCCACACACACATACACTGCCTTTAAGTTGTCTGTCTATTAATGGCAACCCCAGTAATTTCATAAGGTTCTCTTGGGCAAGGAGTATTCAGAGGTATTCTGCCGTTGTTTTCCTCTAAAATGTAGCTTAGTGCACCTGGTATTCCTTACTAGTCCCTCATCCAAATACCAATCAGATGTGAGCCTACTTAGTTCCCAAGATCTGACAGGATCTGATACCTTAATGCATTTAGGCCTTTACCCTGGATTTAGAATCAGGTTCAGATCTGTGGCAGAACATTCCTTACAATGTTTACCTGACTCAGTGGGACTTTCTGAATAGGCATGTATGAGTGAGCATACACTACCATTTTACTTTAAAAGAATATAAGGTAGTCTTCTCAGCCTGGCACAATTTTGTTCTTTCCCAGCATGACTGACAAGTCCTAGGGCTCCTTTATGGCCATCTGGATCAATTTGGCACTGTTTTATTCTCTCCCCGCACCCTGTACCAGAGTTGTGCAGTGTAGATTTTGGCAGAAAAAAAAAAATAGATTGAGGTTATAAAACCATTTAAAAATTACATCTACATTCTGATCTACATAGGTCACATATTGCAGATGTCAATGAATACAAGACGTTATTTGGGTAGCTTGTAAAAATGGCCTCAAAAAGCTGAAACCGGATTCAAACCAAACCAAACAGGGCAAACAGCAGCCATAATGTTTACAATACAAATGTTATGATCTATATTAGCTATCAAGTTTTCCTTAACAAATTAACATTTGAAAGGCTGTGTAATTCCCTTTAGAAGGTCTGTTGTGGGGAAAACAACCCCCTACAAATGGCTGAATTCCTCACGCTCACTGCAGTTGTAATTGTTTGATGTAAGGTACAGATTGGCTTTGTGTTTCCCTAAATGAAATTAATGTTTGGAGGATTCAGTTGAGCCTCATTAACAGGCAAAATGACTGAGCACAAATGACTTCCAACTAATGACTTTGGTGATATTAAGAGTGTGCCAAGGAAACATATACCCTAAATGGCTGAGCTATTCCTTTCAGCTTGCCTTTTGGTCCAGGCCTCAGATATGCAAGGCTAAGACGCGGTGAGCAAGCATAATTGCAGAACATTTTCTTATTATCTCAGCCTAAATTTCTGCGTGGGCTTAAGCAGAAAGGCAAAATTCTAATGCTATTTCCTGTTCCTGCAGATACAAACTGTAAATATTCAGCAGAGACAATTACAAAGGAGGTCTTGTACATGTCAGCGTACTAAGTTGGTTGTGCCATGCAGCCCAGGATTCTCTATAGAGCACTGCCAATTAAAGGAGAATATAGGCATCAATATCTATTTAATCAGATTCGGATCATCTTCAAAGTTTCCAGCAATATTAGAAATGTGGGTTTCTATGATGGTGAACAGTATAGAGTTTGACATTTCTTTGTATCTTTGCTCTAAGGCTGATTGTACTTGCATAATTTTAAAATTCTGGGTTGTATCCAAATAACTTTATTGAAGTATAGAACCTAGTGAAATTAATTCCAATAGGTACCAAATATATGAGGCCCAACCCAAGCAGTTTAAAACAAAAGTAAAATCAATCAGTCATAGCTCTCTTGGATTAATGCTCTCTCCATTTCAGTTCCCAAAATACAGATGAGAGTAAAGGGATTGAAAGCCATACTTTCAAGAGCCAAGCAGTTAAAGATCTAGACCTGAATGGACAATCTGGCAGTTTTGGTTTCTCATATATTCAGGGGCTTTTAAATCAGAAATTATTTGCACCCTAAATATGAAAATAAAGATGGTTTTTTTTCTTAAAGTCTTATCCAAATCAATCAAACAACGTTTTTACCTATCTCTAGTTAAAAACCAAAATAAGGGTGAATTAGTGCTTTTGTACCAAAGCTGGGACTCTCTCCAGTCTTACTACTAGTGTTAACAGCAATGAAGGCTGGGCGTTACTCCTGGTCTTTCTGGAGTGAACTGACCTCTCACAGAAGTAGCTAGCTATTCTGAGGAGGAAATAGTGATGGGGCAGGCTTGATTTGTGTTTTGCTGGTCAACAGGAGCTGGAGATGTTGGTAGTTTGCCTTGACTATAGGAACAGAAGATGGTTTATGTTTAGTCAAACCATTGGTTCCTCTAGCTCAGTGGTCCCCAAACTGTGCTCTTTAAGGGATTTTGAACATCAGCTCCCAGAATCCCAGACTATTGGCCAACATAGCTGATGTTTATGGGAGCTGAAGTCCAAAATCTCTTAAGGGCATAGTTTGGGGACTACTGGTAACTGAATGTTGTCACCTGTGACTAGCAACTAATCTTGTGGCTTTCAGCTAGGGTTCTTTCCTTGCCCTATCTAAAGATGGCTGGTGCTCGTTGATGTTCTTCCATCCAAGTCCTTGGTCCAAATCAGACTGGGTGAATTCAGGGTATATGGGAAAACAGGCAGGTGAGCCAGGGAGGTTAGTCAGACAAATTTCATACAGAACTCATTGTTGCTGTTGTTTTTGTTGTTGTGTGCCTTCAAGTCATTTTTGATTTATGGCAAACAATCATGAGATTTTGAGAGGCAAGATTTGTTCAAAGGGAGATTGTCATTGCACTCCTTTAAGACTAAGAGAATGCTACTTGCCCAGGATCACCCAGTGAGTTTCCATGGCCAAGTGACAACCAAAATTAAAACTTAAGCATCTGTCCACCAATATCACCACCACAGAAAGCACACGTTATTGGCAGGCATAGATGTTAGGCTGGTCGCTTATGCATAATCAAAAAAGACAAATGAGATTTGCATAAAATGTGCATGTGCAATTTAGGAACAGTTACTGTGATTTAAATAAATTCTCACAAACAGGGTGAGCTTGTGATCAGGGGACCTGTGTGCTTTTCTGCTCTGTCTGCTCTCTAGGGACTAAACACTTATGAGTAACTTCAAAGGCCTTATTCTCTTTTCTTGTAGTTCCTTGTATTCAAATTAGGTTTTGACTGGATAGCACTTGACATAAAGAATACCTTCACACAAAGGGCTGTTCTCTGTAAAACAAGAAACATTTCCACTCTAAATTAGCTTTGGAAACTGTAATCCATGTGGTGAAACATGTTTTTTGTAATGTGGGAAGCTTCAGTTTTATTGGGATACTTTTAAGTTGTAAAATTGAAGGTGGATTTACTATACCATGAACTGGAAAGCAGCAGAGCCAGAATGTGAATCTCTGCTTAGACTCATGGTTGAAGTTATTTAGTCTAAATTATCTGAGATTTAGGGACTCTACAGACTGCCCCTAAGGGGCAGAAGGACACTTCTCCTTTCATGGCCAGATCGGGGCCACAGCAGCCTCATGCCACGGCCCCAATCCAGCCTTTAGAGGATGCAAAAAGTAGCCACAAAAAAGTCACGGCGGCAGGACTGTATAGCGCCCCTTTGGTGCTGCATCATCTGGATGCAGCGCCGGAGGCACACCATGATGCTGTGTGCCATCTGGAGCAGTGTGTAGCAACATGGCATCCTGAGGGTGGAGTCAGGACATGTGTCATCGATACGCTATGTCCCGACTTCACCCACAGGCCAGCCATTCGGGCAAGTCTGTATAGGGCCTAAAAGAGAGAGAGAGAGAATCTAGGAGACAATAAGCTAGCAGTAAGCAGGGGGGAAAGGCCTAAATTCCTTAAAAGCACCTGTCTGATCTTGGAAGCTAAGCAAGGTCAGCACTGGTTAATACATGAATAGGAGACTGCCAATGAATACCAGGTGCTGTATGCTGTATTTCAGAGGAAGGAAGTGGCAAAACCATCTCTGAGTATTCCTTGCCTGAAAAAGCTTTATTGAATCCATAGAGTTTCAACTTCAAAATGCATGCAGAAACACACACACGAAGTAAATGTGTCAGGTCTAGTGAGACAGGTTTTGATCTGCAGCAGGTCACATGGAGGTACTGTGAAATACCAAAATCACTGTAGAATTCTTTCACTGTTGCTAGATCAGTAAGTGTGGTATGAGTAGCCTCAGGCCACAAAACAAGAAGAGCAATAGCTTTAAAAAAAAAAGCTTGTTAAAATGTGGTTGGCAAAATACACAATGTGGAAAACAATCATTTTCACTACAAAATATGAAAGATACAATGTTTTCAGGAGAAGGTTTAGCTACCCTCTTATCTCCCATTTCTTTTCCTTCACAAATTATCCCTTCCTGAAAGCTTCAGGATGCTCAGCTGTAGTGTAGCATGTAGGTTGCCCTTGAAACAGTAACACATGATGCACTTTTCCAAGTAAGGACAAATTCCATTGGGCATGATTTCCTTTGAAAGGAAAGCTCACCAAAGACTTAAGACATTTCTGCAGTGGCTAACCAGATGTCTATAAGAAGCCCCCAAATAGCACATGACCTCAACAGAAACAGAAACTTCCCCAGAAACTCAGGACTTGTAATGAGATATATACTACTTCTGATACTTGAATATGCTTACTCACCCAGCATTATATACAAATCCCATGACTAGTAGTCATTAATGACCTTATCCTCCATGAATTTGCCTATTCACCGTTTAAAAGTGTTCACATCAGCAGCAGCATCATGAGTTAGGAAATTCCATGATTTTACTATGTGCAGTATGAGAAATACAGGCCGGTTACAAACCGGCATTTGGGACGTCCGTCCGTACAAGATGGCGCCGGCCCTTCTACATGGCCGGCGCCATCTTTGCGTATCAGACACTGAGCGTCCGTACGCGTTGCGTCACAAACACGACTCTAAAAGAAGCTCCATTTTGGAGCTTCTTTTTCGGTCTGCACGGGAGCCGCGCCATGTGGAGGCTCCGGCTCCCCCGCGGACTAACTGGCGGCGGCGGCAGACCGCCGCAAAGCGCTGGTTTGTATCCCGCCAATGTGTGTGTTTTATCTGCCCTAAATGTACCCCTTACTATTGAATTTCCTCTCTTTCTCATTATTAAGCTAACTTCTTACATACTTGTCTTCTTTTACACCAGGGACGTTCAATTGCAGCCTTCCAGATGTTTATGCACTGCAGCTCCCGTCTGTCCTAGCCAGTACAACCAATGGTGAGGGATTATGAAAACAATGGAAAAAGACAATAATGCTTGGCAAAATGGAAGGCAATAGGGGAAGGAAAACTGCCTTACTGATGAATAGACTCAATCAAGGAAGCCACAGTCATCATTTGCAAGCCTTAATCATGACTCTTGAAAGTCTTCCCTTCATAGGGCTGCCATAATTTTGAACCTGATTTGATGTCAAATAACAACAACAAAAGTCAAAGGCTTTGCACACATACTTAAAAGAGAGAGAGAGAGAGAGAGAGCACTTATTAACTCCATCTTTAGCTGTGTGAGGTCAATGATGTCACTAGGGTTGGTGTCACCCAATGTGGTAACTCATAGTGTTACCCCCACATTGACCTCCTCCCATTTCATACTGTACAGAATCCTTAATGTTTTATGCACTCATGTTATTCCTAACTCGTAATCCCCATATATCACTGAATGTAATGGAAATAGTTGTGACATTAACAACTAGCAAAATAAAAAATATATATCTTTAAATTAACGTATCGTACACACAGCTTAAATGTATTTACATACACATAGTTTCATGTGGCTAAAGTGAAAAATTTGGTAAGCTATGATGTTTTTAAAGAAAAGTTTAATATATATTTTTAAAAAAAATAATTTAAATGTTAAAATTAAAAAAAATAATTTTTAAAAAACTGGGTCTTTCCTTTCTTCTCTCACTGAGCCTTGCCCCATTCATATTATCTCTTCAATGTTTTAAAGAGACACAGGCGAACTCCACAACCTGTTTCTGCCAACAGGCAGATCTTTGGGAAGCAGTGGTGTCACACACACCCTTATCGGTCCCCTGGTGTGGCCCACACTCCCTGCACCCCCTTAGTAATGTCGCTGTGTGAGGTAAAGCTTTACTCAAAGACTCTCCCCATTCATAACGTTTCAACTGTTTTGTGGCTCCTCTGAGAAATGGCCAACAATCCTCCCAACAAAGGGGAGATATAACTGGCTTGACTGACAGTGTTGACTAAAATTCATATAAATATGCATTGAATGAAAACGATCCTCTGGTACAATTTAGAAATCATGTTAATTTATATGTATGCATAGGAATTTACTAATAGATATGATGCAAATTGTGACCTGGTCACCTGTGTACTTTCCTTCTCAGGCTATGATTCAATTACTGTCTACTGTTGGTAAGTTTCAATGCCCCTTCTTACCATTCTTATGAGTCTTTATTTTTAAAGAATACTCAACTGGGCAACCGCTCAAATAGACAATGTATTCAGACAGACAGATGAATATTCTCTGTAAAGCAGGATGTCTGCACATCCAAGATGATGGACAGTTTCAAGGCCCTTACTCACCGTTTTTTACAGTTCTTTACCTTTAAATAATATTTAAACTGGGCAACCCATCAAACAGAGAATGTAGTCAAGCAGGTAACTATTCTCTGTAGAGTAGCACATCTACTCAAACTAGGTGAGATATTCCTAGAAGGCCCATTTATAGGTTCCCTATCTACAGAGGTGAAATGGTTGCCAACTCAAGATAGTGTGTTTTCCATAGGGACATCTTGTCTTTTGAAGGTTCTGGCAGTGACATCTCAATTTTGGTGGCACAGAAGTAATTTTAGATTTGTTCAGGCTATTCATGTGCTGTTTCAAAAACATGTTTAAACTTGCCTGTTCTTGCTTATCTGATTTTTGAAGAATCCAGTTCTGCTATGCTGCTGCTTTCAAAGGGTATAACTTTTTGTTTCTGAATTTACTTGCTTGTTTTAATATATTATGAAGTATTAGACATTCTGTGAAATTCTGGGAGTTGAAAAGTGGGATAGAAATATATTAAGCAAACAAAGAAGCAGTAATTTGCTCTCTAGATCAGTGGTGGTGAACAGACAACTCTTACGACATTGTTGTATCCAAACTCCCAGTATTCTTATACCATTGGCTTTGTTGATTAAGATTTTGGGGAGCTCCATAGGGAAAGTTGCATGATTCCCACATCTACTCTCAATGGTCACATCTGTGGAAAGGGATTGGTGTTTTTGCATTTAGAGCAACCAATTTAATAATTTAATGCACCCATCCATCCATTAGGAAACACACACACACACACACACACATACATGGATTTAACCATAACCTGTAGCTTCTGACAAAATTGCAAATCCATTGTCTGGTATGACTGCATCAGAACCGAAATTTAGGCTGTGTGTTGTTAGATCTCTCTACTGAGAGAAGCAGGGAGGCCGTTTCATTTGGCCCATACAACAAGGGATAAGACATTGACAGAATGCACAAAAAGGAAGATCCTCTCTCCAGTGGTTACTGGAAAATCCCATTTGAAATGCAGTTAAGTTATTGGAAATGTAACACATTTTCTTTTACCTATTCTTTACCTATCTTCTTATGGACCTGGTAAATTACCTGGAAATACAGAGTGGTGATCTGTATTCTTTCCTACCAAATCTGTTTTAAATAGCTCTATTGACATTCTAAGCTTCTGGAATCTTATGCTCAAATTGCTCAGTTGTAATACATGACTCCAAAGCACAGAAGGGAACATCTGGCCACTGGTCTATGCATGCGTATGTATCCCATTGCGGGCTACCAGAACATCCGCTAATCAACATGGCTGTTTCCTAATGGTTTATTTGTACACAAAACACTGGCCTTAATGCCTAATGGCCCAAGAAACCAGAAGCTTATTAGCAGAATTAAGTAGAGTACAGAGTTTGCTATGTTTGCGTGAGAGATAGTGACTTCAACAACAGGAGATGCGTTTTACTAAACAGCAGATCTGCTCTATGTTCAGCCTTGGGGGGACACACAGAAATCTCTGTAGTATCCAGATGCCACTTCAGTGATTGAAGTGAGGGCAAATTCAGAGTCCTCCAACAGGAAGAGACTTATAGCTGTCCAAGAACCAGACAAAGAGATCTTTATGCACCCCAGCAAAAGACCTCTTAGAAGTACTGCCATTATAACAGGCAGTGTTTTGTTATCTGGTCAATTTTCTATTTGGAACAATGGAGAGTGGAAAAGAGGAAAGAGGCACATGGGTGGTCATAAAATGTCTGGCTAAAGGCCAAGCATATGAACTACCATGAAAATTCAGTCATTCCCATTCAGAGAAATAAACTGAAAGAGAGCCCAGGATATTTTCAACTGGAAACCAAGAGATGCCACCAGTATTTATAAATAACTCAAACATGCATATCTTAGCATACACTTAAAATGGTAGGCTGTATAATATATAATATGATAATTAATACAATGAACAACGTAATATTTGTGTGATGTTCCAGACCCTATTTATATCCCCTCTCCAAAGGCACTGAAACCATGAATTATGACTCACATAAACAAGACCAGCCCGAATGATGGGCAGAGTGAGGAAATTGCCATGGGTGGCAGATACCTGATAACATCAGTGTCAACCTCCCAGCTGTTCACCTTAAACTTCCAAGCTGTTGCCATCTGTGTGAGGCAGAGCTGTATACAACATGCTTTCCTAAGCCTGCTAACTAGATTTCTGCCTCCAGTGTTGCAGAGAATAGTGTCCCATCACTAGTACTGAAATAAAAATGAACTGCCACAGCAAATGACTTCTGTATGCTGAATGGCGGAAAAGGTGCCATCTGGCTCTTTGCCTCAGCAAAATGCCTTGGATTGAGCCTTCACATAAATAACTGGTGCTGTATCTATAAATTCCCCAGGAAGCTTCATCCACTTAAGAGTCAAGTTAGATAGGACAATGGGAGATATAATAGGAGTATCCCAGTTAGAGATGGACCAAGAATTTTGGCCTAGATTTTTGGCTACTTTAGGGGATGGGTAGTGCTGAAATCTCCAAGTCTGAGGGACAAAGGAAGCTGACTGATATTGAGTCAGGTCTTTGGTCCATCTAGCCCAATAATGTTAAATCAAACTGACAATTACTCTCTAGGGATTCAGGCCCAGTGGTCTCCTAGCCCAAGCTGGAGATCCCTGGTATGCACTAATATTATTGCACAGGCAAATATTTACAATTAGATGGTCTGAGGGTTTTAACTCCATTTGGAAGCCTGGCTGCTGAACATTTTGAAAATCTTCCTGCATATGCTCCAAGAATGATACTATGGATAACATCCTTTCTTGGAGCATTTGCAGCTAGATTCTTGACAGGCTCAGCAGCCAGGTTGGTAAGAGCTGAACCAAACTGTGACATAGAGCCTTATCACACTAGATGAATCCCACTCAGAAACGGGATTTTAAAAGTAGAAAAAACCCACAAATGCAGGAGGTTTTTCAGACACGTTTGCACCAAACAGCAATAATGCGAAAATAAAACAAATGGAAAGTGGAAAAAAATGACACCTTTTTACTTTTGGGAAGTTCCCAAAAGTAAAAAGGTGTCATTTTTGTCCACTTTCTGTTTGCTTTATTTTTGCGTTATTGCTGTTTGGTGCAAACGTGTCTGAAAAACCTTCCATATTTGCAGGTTTTTTCTACTTTTAAATCCCATTTCTGAGTGGGATTTGTCTAGTGTGATAAGCCCTATAGTTGTTTTTAAAAGTATAAATCAAGAAAAAAAGAAAAAAGAAAAAAGGAAGGTTTAGAGGAAAACAAATCCCTTGCACCACCTCTTCATTCTAAGTATTTCTCCATCCCCATCCAAAAATCCAAAGCTTTCCACTTTTCCTTTCCACCAAAAATTACCCAAAATTTTCTCTTGCACCTGCACCTCATGCACTGAAATATTAAAATGCAATGTGAGGATTGAACCTGAGGCAGGCACTGCATTTTGATACACTAATGAATTTGGCTTTAACCGTATGTATTTCAGACATTGCGGATGTCCTGCTATCTCCAGATTTTATATCACATTTACCTCTCAGCATGATCGCCAGGATTTAATTATGCCAGGTTTCAGTTGTGGAAACTGTTTGAAAACCAGGCAGCTGTAGATATCTAGTATGAGAATTAGGACAGAAGAAAAGGTCTCTGAACATGAACAGAGTATCTGTATGGCTCACCTAGATGTATTAAGAAGGACAAATGCTCATCTTTGTCCTTGAGCAATTGTTCTCAAAGTGGGGTACAATTAAAAACACACAAACTGTCAATAAAAATCAAAGCACATTAAAAACAGAATGTTTGCATTAAAAGCACAGTTGTAAAAGTCACGCCTCAACACAATTTTTTTGTCAGTTCATTTAATGCAGCTCGTCTCCTGGCTCTGCTGCACCAAACACAGGACTCTGTATCTGGACTTAGGAACAACAATAGGAAAAAAATCAGTTCAGCAGTACTGCATCTGACAGATGAACCTGTCAAGAGGTTCTTGGGCCAAGATCTCAAAAAGCAAGACAGAACATAAGGAAAAGATTCCTTCTCAAATACCCTGGCACCAGATCTTAAAGAAATTCAGGCTGGCACTTTGAATTTAGACCAGAAACAAATTGGCAACCAGTGGAGCTCATATAAAACAAGTGTTATGTGCTCTCTCCAGGTAATACTAAGCTCACTGGCAGGCCCTGCAAAAATAGAATTTTTTGAACTGTCTAAAAGGATAGTCCGTAGAGACAATTATTTCAAGGTAAATATGAGCTGCAGAATATCTTATGTTAAAATTAAGCATGAAGCATGCTCTACTTATGTTTATATACTTCTTTTGGGCTAGAAATGGGGAAAATGTGGCCTGCAGATGTTGGACCGCAAGTTCCATCAGCCCCAGCCAGCATAAACCGGCAGTGAAGGATTATGAGAGTTGAATTTCTGGAGAATATGGAGGGCCTGGTTTATATTGTGGGAACTCATATCAGCCCCTTTTGCTCAGATGTATCCCCGTGTACAGCAATTACACAGAGAAAGACTAGAATCACACCTATTTCCATCATACACTGATGTTGTCAGTGTGCATAGAGTCTACAGAATACAGTTTGCAAACATTATCTGCTTAGCACACGTAATGCAGGCCCATTGTTCCCACAGTCAGAGCCGTCTGGTAAACAACATGTAAGCTCTTGGCACATAGGAAACTCTCAGGGTCAGGAACTGGACAGTGAATGGACACAATCTCCCTTCCACTCTGTGTATGCACCATACATAAACAGGAGACTCTATGATGAGGCCCACAAAGAACTACAGAAAGGAAACAAACTTTTATATAAGCAACGCATTTGCAAAATAATAAGCTCTCAAAAAGATTTTAGAGATTTCTCCCCCCCCCCCCCCCCCCCATTTTCCAATCATCTAATTATCCTGGAAAGTTTATAGATTTAAACATGTGTCTCCAGTACAGACAAATAAAAGTACTTATATGAGCAACCAGGTTTTTTTAATTGTCCTGTGTAATGCTGTTTGCCTTTCTTTGGGACAGCATCCCTTTTATTAGGGGTGTGTGCATGTGTGTGAGTTTGCATAGAAAACCACTGGCAATTACAGAGTCATAAATAATGGACTGTATTGTTTAAAATGGCTTTTTAAAGAATTATTACAGACATCACATGATCAGAAGGACTAATTTAGATTTCTTACTAATTGATAAGTTTATGGGAACATTATTTTTCCCTGCATGAGCCTTTTATGTTATCTTATGTTATAACAACCAAAAGAAAAAGCCAATTTCAGAACTCACATCTGGTGCCCTCTACTGACCAAATCAACACTTTCTTTATTCTCAAGTCCAAAAATAGAAGGCATTGTTATATTATTTTTAGTTATTGTGTATTATATAATTGCTGCATTGTATTTTAGTCACAGTTAGAAAGTAGATTTAGAGGAGCAACATATACAAGAGATCTCTGCAGTATAAGGCTGGAATTATTGAACTGTTCTCACAAAAGGCTCTAAAACATAGGAAAAAGCTGTTGATTTCTTGTCAAATTAACACAGACACACAGGTATCAACATGTATATTGAAACTGGTTTAAATGACTGTCTTTTCTCCATGTCTACAAGAAACCTTGTAGGTATGAATCTTCATGTTCTTCAGCACACATAAGAGATCCTTGCAATTAGGTCCCTGCCTGCATGGGCCAAATACAGCAGCCTCCTCAGTCCTCTCAGACCAGATGATACACAGCCCAAACCTTGGTTTTGGTGTGGGAAGACCAGATGATGGCTGGCTCCATTCGGCACCATAAATGGGTTTTACCCCTCATACTATGGATTTAACAAGGTCCCCATTTGCTCCAGAAGATCCAGGGCCCTTTGTTCTGATGCATGAAGGCTGTTTGAAGCACATCCCACTGAGCCATCTGATACTTCCACCACTGCCACCAATTGCTCACTCTGAGGTCAGAAAAAGGCACCCTGCCATGTGACCATCGCTGGCACCATGTTCTGACATCAGAGTGAAGCGACCCACAGGGGTGGCAGGTACACCAGGTGGTTCAGTGGGGCATCTGTGCAGACAGTTGGCTACTGTCAGAACAGAACACTAGGCAATGGGGAAGGGTTGGGAAAGCTTTGGAGATAGGATACTCTGGGCTGCCCAGTGCCAGTGCAGACAAGGCCTTCCTGATGTCCCCAGTTTTCAGAAGCACTTCAGAAATGGAAAGAGTACACATTGTTATCTCTTTTCCAGTAGATTAGTGTGTCTTGACACTCTGAATACACAATAGATAGAACAGAGTGGCAATGAGATTCTTCATCTGCTATGCACCATAACACATGCTGCCTGAGGCAGCCTTTCCCCTTTTACTGACCAGCATAGAGAAGTCGAATTTCAGGAATCACTAACAAAATATTCTCATTCCTCAAATAGTGCTAGAGTCTCTGTAGAAACTGAGGGGTATCCAGGTTTAACCCCAGTTTTCTGTTGTATTAAAAATGACTGTTTTCAGTGTAGGAAACCATGTGCGAAGTTTGCATAGAATAAGTTCTGAATTCTAAAGATTTTAATCAGTCCAGGAGTCTCTTTGTCAGGGTGTCCTGACACTTTAGAAAGAAATTTTTAAAACATTTTTTAAAAATTATATTTTTCTTTCCATCCCTAATTCCTAGAAGGGAAACACATGCACACTGGGACTACTCTTCTAGGCTGGCCTCCTTTCCAAAGTCAGCACTTTCCAAATTCACTTGGCAAATCATTTTAGGTGTCCCTATGAGGATGAACATTTGTCTAAGTGCTCCCTTTTGAGTATCATTTTGAGTACAGTTCTATGGATAGAACTTGAGTATAAGCCAGTTCAGGCTAGCACACAACCAAGTTAACATGACAAACTTTGAATGGATTGAAATTTTATTGATGTTAAACTGACTCAAAAATGTATGGGCTTGGGTTTAACTGTTGGATTGATTGGAATGCTGCCCATCACATATATTCATTGTAGCAATTAACTTCCTTCTATGGAAAGTAAATTCACCATACATAACAAAATCGCTCCCATAAGATCAAATCCATGTGCTCTGACAGCTACTAACCACATGATGCAGTGAGTGTATTCAGTTATATAACTTATATAAATGGCAATACAATTCCTTATTCATTAAATCCAAATAAATAAACCCAACACTGTGATTACAGCCCCAATTTTCTCTTTAACATCTCTCCATTTTGAAAGCTGTTAGTTGGGAGCAGCCCTCAATATTTACAGGAAAGAAGGCACATTGATGCAAATTTCAAGGCAAAACAGAAATTGAACAACTGAGAAAAACATGCTGTTGTTTCCAAATCAGAGAATATGCTTATGCTGGCTGGGGCCTATGGGAGATTTAGGTACACAAGATTTTGAGGGCCATGAGTTCTCTAGGCCTGGGATGAAGGAGGAATTAAAATTCAGAATGTGAAGAATTTTTATTATAGAAATTTGTCCAACACACTTAAGCCAAGAAATACTGGTATGCCCTTCTTTGGAGAAGACTGTTTGGAAAATCTTTGTAGGCCATTTTTCAAAGGGTTGCCTTCAAATCTTCCAAAGCAGTTGCCATTTGGAAGATTTGGAGATATGCCTTTGTAAAATCCTTTGTAAAACCAATTTTACATTTGTCTCCTCAACAAGGCCATATCAATATATCTAGGCCCAAATACATTGGGTTAATTTCCAGAATAAAACATGTACTTTTCCAGGATTCCCTCTCCCCACTTCTAAGACAGATGATGGTGAAAGCCACTCACTATGATCACTAGTTGAGCTTTCAAAAGTGAAGAATGTCTTTTCGATCATGTAATGTGTAGTGTAACACTATAGACATGATGTCAAAGATGGAAGAATATTTATTTTATTTACATCCCATCCTAAGGCTAATCATTACAGATTTGCTGTTGTTAACTGCCTTTGAGTCGATATCCTCCTATGGCAACCCCATGTGTGAGAGACCTCCAAGTCATCCTACCCTCAGCCGCCCTGCTCCGCTTTTGCAGACTCAAGATCATGGCTTCTCTGATTGACTCTGTCTATCTGGAATGTGGTCTTCCTCTTTTCCTGTTGCCCTCCACTTTACCAAACATTATAGTCTTTTCTAGTGAGTTCTTTCTCCTCATGATATGGCCAAAATACAACAACTTCAGGTTAGTTGTTGTTTCTTACAGGGCGAATTCAGGCCTGATCTGCTCTAGGACCCAACCACTGGTCTTTTTAATGATCCACATTATTCTCACAACTTTTCTCTAGCGCCACATCTCAAATGAGTTTATTTCCCCCCCTATCAGCTTTCTTCACTGTCCAGCTCTCACAACCATACATCAATGGAAAATACAATGGCATGGCCAATCCTAACTTCAGTATTAAATGATATATCTTTACACTTCAGGATCTTGTATAGTTCCTTCATAGCTGCAGATTAGAACTTGATATTTATACAAAACAGAGTGCACCAGCCAGTGCAATTTAGCTTGTATTAAAAACAGAAATAATTACTCTGGATGCTATTGTAAAATAAAAGGAAGCTGATGTTTATTGTCTCAGGAAATCCATCCAAGGATAGGAAAGAAGATAAACAAAAGAGTTAACTATACAGTTGTCCCTCCATATTTGTGGGTTAAGCATTTGTGAATTTGATTCTTCCCCGATTACTGTATTTGCCCATGCCACTGAAAACAATGGCAGGTTACAGATGGCCCTCTAGGGGCCGTTTTCCCACCGCAGCCATTTGCTGCGGAAGGAAGCCCCAGCAGCCAGACCGCGAGGCTTCCCTCTGCAGCGAAAAAGGAGCGCTGAAATGGCACTCCTTTTCAAAACGCAGAAGTGGTGCTGTGAGGGGCGGAGCGTGCACCGCCATTTACGACGCACTCCGCGCGTGTTGGGGCCAGGGCAGGTTAGGAAGGAGCAACTCTTCCTAACCCTAGGACGCCCCTTCGTAACCCTAGCATGCATGGAGTGCGTCGGAAGTGGCGGTGTGTAACCCGCCAATGTGTTCTCTCTAGGCATCTGTAGATCCTCTAGCATGTTTCTATGGTCAACCTCTGCTGGAAGTTGACCATAGGGTTGTGTTATAGTTGATCACAAGAGCCCCTAACTATGTGTGGAAGGCAGCTAGAAATCATTTTGCTGGATTTGCCACCTGCATAGCTGAACATCCTTCTCAGACAAAGGAGACAAAGAGAATTGTCTAAATTCCTTGAGAAGAGGGAATTGACCCCAGCTGGTAGGAAGACCTGGGAAGATATAAAGGCTTAGGTAGAGATAATGAAGAAAAATACAGAGGGGAAAACTCTAGGGACTATCTGGCTCCTTATTGAGCCCTGTGAGTGATCACTTGATCCGTACATTTATAGTGAAAGAGATGGTTCAAACTTAATGCAGCACTGCCAGTTCAGCAGTTTTTGTTTCATCCTTGATGAGCATACATGGACTACTGAAGCAATCTTTAAACAACTGGTAGGCATGCACCTGAAAGCAATGTCCATATCAATTAGATTGTTCCAGATCAATCTGATTGCATAGGTGACTGGTGGAGGACTGGGGACACTTCCCTCAACACCTCATGGTGAGGAATCCATGTGCACTTGGCTAACTGCCACTGGTATGTTGCCATTTTCAACAACTAACCATCATATATTACTAAGTGTATAGGGAAGAGCATCTCTCCTTCATACTAAGAAGGGGAAAGTCTGTCGGTTTTGCTTTCTACTGCATTCATTTTTTGTTAAGCCTCAAAGTAGTTGCAAAACACATACCTTGGATGAAAACTTTGTGTTAAGTTTTGAAATGAAATGAAGTTCTGCTGAATATGCATTGGACAAATTCATCAGGTAGAGACAGTTTCATAACTGAAAAGATGATGTTCTACCTGCCTACTATCTGCATGTTAAGATAAAGAAACTGTCAGGAAATATTTATTTAATTTATGTAAATCCACTTTTCTCCCAAAAAGCTATGGCAGCTCTAGTTCAGCACTAAGGTGGCTGAGTACAGAGAATGATTTGAGAGCCAGACTTTTAAGAGCTAAGTACACATAGCCCTGGGCCTGAATAGACAAATCAGACAGTTTTTATTTTTCTCAAATTTGAATTTGAATCTGGAATATTTCCTTCCTCAAGATGAAAAAAAATTGCTACTTTTGGTAAATGTTAGCACAGTCTTATAAAAAACAAACTGGAATGAAATTTTCAACCATCCCTCCTCTTTGTATGACAACAAATGCTGCTCAAAGTCAGAGCAGAGAAATCTTTCCCAAGTTTTTATAAACTACATCTTTCAGAGAGATCTCGCTACATACTGATTCTACAGATTAACATGGCTATATCTTTGAATTCTACATCTTCCAGAGTCTTCCAGCCAGCATAGCCATTGGTCAGTGATTCTGGAAAGTGTAGCCCAAACAGTAACTTTTTTAGCATCTGTCCAATGGCCCCTATGCTATGATGCCTCACACAATGTGGGACAGGTCTCAACACTATCTAAGGATGAGATCACTACTTGGCCACTTTTTTATGTTTTCAGGGTAAAAAGGATTACATAGAGAAATCTCTTCTTCAGTCAGACATGTGATTGCCTTAAGCAGCTATTCATCAGGTCTGTGATGGTGGATGTGTCATTATTCCATCTACCTACTCTGATCAGTGATTTGCCAGATCAGTTTGGAGGGGATGCAAGACTAGCCTTGACCAGAGGGACTGCCTCAACAGCTAAAACAGAATTGTTAGGGTGCATTTAAGATGATATCAGTGATAATTAGGCCATCACAGAAATGTTTCATAAACTTAGGAACTCCCTAGTCATAGAAAAAATCCTTCCCAGTTAAGGTATCCATACATAGACCTGCAATTAATCACTCAAATCATTGAGTTGGAAGGGACCCCAAAGGGCCATTTGATCCAGTCACCTGCCATGCAGATACACAGAGCTGATGCACTCCTGAGAGATAGTCATCCAACCTCTGCTTAAAGACCTTCAGTGAAGGACAGTGCACCATACTGCAGAGCACTCCATTCTACTGCTGAACAGCTCTTACCATCAAGATAGCCTTCCTAATGTTTATAGTGAAAATAATCCTGGTAGAATGTGGGTGGAATTTTTGTTGTTGATATGCACTTTGAATGCATCCAAGTAGGTTGTGGGGGCTATCAATAAAAACCCCTACTTAACCTAGTATAATCGATCTTGGGGATGGGGTTCTAAAAGATTTGCATTGTTGGCTGTGTGAATAACCAATGGGTATAGACTTGGGATAAAATTAATTTCTAATTAAAAAGTAATCCTTACAAACAGACACTGCTGCCATGATGACATTTTCTTCCTTCTTTTGTCAACCACCCCATTTTTCATTATGGGAGCAATTACATATGCTCAGGTACCATATAGTGAATGAGATTATGGTCCAGTATTGTATAGCCAGCCAAAACTGGGATTTTATAACTGGATGGCGACCATGTAAAGCCAACTCAGAGTGACAGCAATGCTTTCTGTATTAATTGCAATGAGACCTAGTCAATGAATAATGTGTGCCTAGTCTGTTCTGATTCCAACATTGTCTTCCACAAATCCAATTCAGAGATAGGACACTCTTTATAATTCTTTTCTTACAGTCATTCAAAATATGTTCAGCTCTAGTTTGCTCATATTCAAAGACAGAGTTCAGAACATTATTTTGGATTAAAACTCCCAGGCTGCATGGGAAATTACAGGAATTATTGTCTATAATGTTTCCAAACTGTGTTCAGAGCATAACCTAATGAGTTTGGAAGAGTGGGTGGGTGTGGATGTGAATCTATGTTATATTGATCCATGTAGAGCATTTACATATACATGATCTGGAAGTAATTGCCCCTAAAATATATATGATGGAAACTGAAATGCAACATTTTACCTGTATAGTACCACATCCCATAAATAAAGTTTTATGACAAACTAAAGGATTGCACAAAGCTAGAATGGTTGCAACCAAATGTTCTTATTATATATGAAAAGATTGTATCATTTGCATTAGTCATTAATGTAAACCTGCTACGCAAAAAGATCCAGAAGTGCTGGATATGTCATTTTTACTAATCACTACAGATCCCACCCATTTTTATGGGGCCAGCTGTGAAAGTATTCTCACAGTCTCCAGCAGAAATGCCAGCATATTTTAATTTTTGTACACCACCACAAACATTTCCCAGGAGGGAACAGTTACTGGATTTTTAAAAATTATTATTCCAGCCCTTATCTGGAACATGTTCAAAAACAACCAAGTTGTTTTACTTTAGGGATATAATTTCTCACTAATTTTCTTTTTGCTGTGGAACTGCACTGTTGAAGTCTATTTGCATTTTGGGCCTTATTCTGCACAAAATTCGCATGTGGTTGCTTTGCACAGAAAACAACATTTTCTACACAAGAATATTATTTTCTGTGCAGAAAATGTTGTGTTCGATACAAAACAATCATGTGTAATTCTTTCACAGAATACGTTCTGAACTGCCAAAATTATTGTCAGTCCAGGATTCTTCCCTTGGCACTTGAAAATATTTTTTTGCCCATTTTCCTAACATTTTCAAACATTCTTTCCATTCCTACTTACTTACTATATAATAGACAATAATGCTGCCCTCTTAAGGGCTCTTGGTGGCAGATCTGCTTGTCTAGAGACAGCCTCTCAGTCTCGATAATAATTATAATGTTTATTGCTAACACCTTTACCACTCAAGGACAGTATATCAGAATATATACAATCAAAACAAATTATAAAACACAACACTATAAAATGCTAAAATACTAAAGTAATATACTAATATGGTAAAAACAAAAGCAAACAAAATCCTCATCAGTTGCTCAGCCCCTTTATGCATGCTCAGAAACTTAATCTGGTAAACTGAGGAGGAAGATCATCAACTCTTTATGAAAGTGGGTAAGATGACAATCTTACAGCCAGAGGTGCAAAGGAAGGCTGTTCCACAAACATGGAGCCAGATCCTGAAAGGCTCAAAGCCTTGACAGAGCCATATACATTGGTATAACTGCCAGTATTCCTTGTCTGCAGACCAAAAGCTTATAATAAGCCCTGGCCTGAACTGGTAGCCTGTGAAGGGATCTATGAAGGGAAGAGACATGTGAGTGTTTGGGGAGGTTTAAGACAACCCTGACAGCACTGTTCTGGATTAAAACCAGAGGAGTAAGAGAGAAGGACAGCAAACCTGCCAAAAGGCTATTACAATAGTCCAGGTGTGAAATAATCAAGGCCTAGACAAGCAAATGGGCAGTTTTGACAGTAAAAAACCTATAGATCCTACTAATGGTCAAAGATAGAAATTGCATCCCTTAGCAGTTGCCCCAATAAAGGGGTGTAGGCACAACCAATCATCCAGCAGGACTCCAAGGTTCCTGGAAACTGAGATAGGGGCCAGTGTGTAACCCTGTAAAAACAATTAAGGGAACGAAAGTGAGTCTACTGGGTGGTCAGGTTGAAACACCAGGATCTCTGTTTTATCCATATTCAGCTTAAGACAGTAAATGGTCACCCACAGAGAAACTCTGCATCAATTCAATCAAAACACTGGTAAATCTGAGTGTCATCTGTGTAGATATGATATTGGAAACCCGTGTCTAAAATAAGAAGTTTAAGTGGAAGCTTAAATAATGAAAAAGGAAGAGAACTCAATACTGACTCCAGTGTTTGACATTGAGCTCTTGCCACTAAAACATCATTTACTACATGAGTCAGAGCTGTTTCTGTGGAATGACCTATCCAAACCCCTGACTGAAATGGATCAAAAAAGAAAATCATGTGTGTTCAAATAAAGCATCAATTGGGGTCCTCCCTCTCCAAAACCTTAGAGAAAATTTAAGGAGGGACACAGGATGCTAAGTTACACAAAGTGAAGGACCCAGGGGAGGTTTCTTTAATAAGGGGCACACAACAGCATGCTTAAATCAGCCCAGTAAAATGGCATATATCACATTAGAGGATGAGCAAGTGAAAGTACCTCTAATATTGTGAGTGATATGATTAGGTCTGTCACAGGATCTAATCACACCATCCACAATATTAGAGGCACTTTCACTTGCTCATCTTCTAATATTATATATGCCATCCTCTGTTAACAATGTCTTTCAGCACTCTACAATGGGCAAATAGGCCAGTCTCTATGCCAGAGGATATACGGACTCAAATCATACATTAGGAAAAATATATATGCATATATCAGTTGCATAACACTTCCATGTTCCTGGAAATTCCATCTCAGATCCCAGAGCAGCAGGCCTTGTACAAACAAAACAAAACAAAACTACAAAAGAAGACTGGAAAAAGATACAGCAGAATTAGGATACATATGTAAATTCCTGTACATCAACACTGAGTTGAACAGAGACAATGATTTCCTGGAGGACTACATATATTATAAGACTAATTAACACCCTAGCCTCAAGAAGACTCTCTTGCCCATTTTATCACATCTCCTTTCTTGTCCTCAACCAGCATTCTTCTTGTTGTTAACTGTCCTCAAGTTGGCCTTGACTCATGGAGACCCTATTACGAGACATCTCCAATTCTGCCTATCCTCAGCTGCTCTGCTCAGGTCCTACAGGCTCAGGTCTGTGACCTTGCTGATCGAGTCTACCCATCTGGCATGCAATCATACTACCATCATCCTACATTCCAATAACTCCCTCCAGCATTCATATGATTTTCTAGTCACCTTGAATTTAGGCAAAATTAAAATATGCTTGCATTTCCTTCTGCCTTTGTCTCCCAATGACCATCAACCACAGTTAAAACTGAACTTGTTGCTCCATCACCATGCCCACATTTCTATTGCTGTTGAAACATACAACCTGCTGATTCATAGCTATAAAGATCACTCCATTTATCTGATGAAGTTTATACTACCACCTTCTTTCTCTCAGTTAGTCTCAAAGGTACTTCAAGATCCCCCTGGACCCTGATCCAGACTAACATGGATAAGTCTTTATATTCTGTGCCCGTAACTGTGTATTTTCAAACTATGCTCATTGGATGGCATATTTACACCTTTTTAAAAATGGAGAGAGCTCTTTCTCCTTCCATTTCAATAAGATTTCAACCATCTAAACTTTCTCTCTTCTTTTGGTCTGAAATATTTTTAAAATACTACTGACATTCAATTTCCACTTTGTTTTTCACTCTGAATCAATAGCCTCATTGCACCATTACTCATTTTAAGCCTTTTTTTTTTAACTAAGGGCCAGAATAGCATAAAAAGCCAGCTTCCAGCTGGCTTGGGGGCATGGTGTGCAGACAACACATGCCCCCAAGCTGCCCAGAATCCAGCTTCAAGCTGCCCAGTCATTTACATGAGCAGCACAGCATTTATACACCGCATGCCACCAGAGCACTTTAAAGGTGATTAATGCTGTGGCAGAATGGAAAAGCCAGCTTTTTGCCAGTGGAAAAAGGAATGGCTGTTTGTCTCTCCTTTTTCAGCCAACAAAAAAGTGGATTGTGGCTGCAGCATGTGGTTGCTGTGGCCCCAATCTGGCTTTGTCAGGGTGGTTTGAAGCCACCCCTTTGGAGCTGTCTGTTTCACCCCTTAGCCTCAATAAAGGAGAAACAAAGGAAGCCCCTTCATTCCACATCAGCTCAATCAACTGTGTATTGACGACACAAAGGCTGGCATCCTGTTAGTAAAGTACACAGGTGGAAGTTCCCTTTCTGCCTGCACATGTCGTCTTTTTAGTATTCTCTTCACCCTCTATAATGTCCAAAGCCCAGATGCCAACTCTTTCCATCTGGGTGAAGTGACTAAGTTCTTCATAGGATCTAATCACATCACCCACAATATTAAAGGTTCTGCAGACTGCAATATTAGAGGCAATGGAGTCCTCCCCCCCAACACGCAACCATTCGGTGGCCGGTGGAGAGAAGGAAGATCAGAGAAGACTGTGACTACATCCTCATAGAAAGACATGGATTGATGATATCATCTAAGGTCTCTAAAGGACCCTGGTAGATCTCTCAGAGAATGATGTTGTAGCCAGACACTTATCTGCTCCTCCCTATTCTCCACCAGCAAGAAAATGGCCATAAAGTGGGGGCTACAGTGACTAAATGGTGTGTCTGGTGAGGAGTTGACAAAAAAGATGCACTATCATTTTGTTTGAGGAACTATTATGCTATCCTGTGCCATACAAGATCTTACAAACACCCTTATATTTCACAGAAGCAAACTGGGACATCTAAGCAACATCAGATTGTGGTCAAGATGGCAAACAGCTTACTGGGAAGGGCAAGATCTGCTCCATCTCTCCTGTCTCCCCTGCTGAGTTATCTGAATACAAACTACAGTACTCTTGTACTTTGAACTTTGTTTATAGCAACTGAAGTACACTGGGGAGAAAATGGGGGAAGAAAAAAGAAAGTGGAATGTTTTAAAAGAAGCTGAAAAGTGGGATTAATAGGGACTATCCCTGCTAAATTAGGACAATTGTAGAGTGCAGATTTTGGCCTATGAATAAGAATCATGTGGCCCTCCAGATGGTGTTGGATTATAAATCCCAGAATCCTTATCCAACATAGCTAATGGTGAAGAATACTGAGATTTGCAATTTGACCATAGCTGGGGGGCTGCATGCTTTCTACTCTTGGTGTACATTTGCTGCATCTCTCCAGGGTTTCATATAGGAATCTTGATTACTCCTATCTTAGAATACCAAGGGTAAAACCTTGGGCCTTTGGCATGCAAAGCATGTCTGTATCACTGAGCTATGCATACAGTCTCATTTCAGATTGTTCGATTGGTTCGTGTTCCAGGGAACTTAGCTTGTCCTTAACTATGACACTTTGGAATATGTTTCCATTGCCGCATCTGGACTGGAGCCATGTGTAAGCTGCAATCATTTCATTCCTTGTTTTCTCTCTTTGAAATGCAGCCTGATATATCTTCAGTAACTCTTTTTCAGAAAGCTGCCTTTTTCAATGCAACTCCTTGCTTACAAGACAGCTGCTTGAGTTTCATTATATCAAGAGAGTCATGTTTCATGATCACTGAATATTTGGATCTGTGTCTATATCTCAGAGGACTAAATGCCTTTGAAAACCAACTCTTTCTTGCTCCCCTAACATTCAATAAAGAATTACTCAGACATATCTCATCAAGCATTATTAACCCAGAAGACAGAAAAGTGCAGAGTTAACTTGCAGTTAACTATTTCACATGAGGCATAAGAAAGCAATGACAACTGAGATCCATTTTGACCCTATTATGTTACAGGGTATCTAAATAAAAATCAAAACTGATCTGACAGGGAAATCTTGTAAAGAAGCCTCCTAAAGTTACGTATTTAATTCACAAATTCTATTAAAACTGAATTAGATTGAATTTGTAAATATAAGGTTGACACCAAACTGTAGAATCAGAAAATTCTAAATAGCAAATAAACAATGCCAGAATTCTGTAGGATGAAGTTTTGTTAGTTAAAGCAGTACCACAATGTTATAAATGCATAGCGCTAGTGCTTGTATTAAGAAACAAAGGGAATGTGTACTTTGACACACAGGAGTCATGCCTGTGCATCTAGTAGCGCTCCTCAGTCTTGGCTTTTTCAGGTTTGTTACCTAAATTTGTCAAAATGTCATATAAAATCAGACACAAGAGAGCTGAACTTGGCTTGTTCCTAACAACATTCATACTAGCATAAAATGCATCAAGAAAAAATTGTTAGTAGTCAGTTAGTCTTTGAACTTTTCATATACAGTTTATATGCAAACTATCCAATGACATCAGTGTCATCTGCAAGGATAATTCTTCTACAAAAGCAGAAAAGGGTCTCCCTCTTCAAAACTAACAGAATTAAATACCACACATATGAGTACAATACCAAGCACCAAGATATACAGTAAATGAATGAGAAGGTTGTCTGCCAGAATCAAGCATCCTGTTTTTAAGGAGCAATTTGCAGTAATAAAAAAGGGAAAGGGGAAATGAAAATAGCTGATCCAGACAAGCATATATTTCCTGACAGAATTTTAAAATACGCTTTGCATGAGACATCAGTTGATCATTAAAAGATCCAAGTACAAGAACACATCAGGAATACAGGCACATGGGGAAACACGGATACAGAGGCCTTCATCAAAGCTGTTCAGCAGAAGCTGACATTGCAGAACAGTGCATCCTATACTAATGGACAAAACGTGTTTTATCAATGCTGAATCACCAAGAGAAAAATCACACATAAAGCAATGCTTGTTTAAAATATCCAAAAAGATGTAGGAAAATATGCATCAGGACACCATGAGGATAAATGTGAAGATTAAAATAAATATTTTAATAGGGACTTTCTTTAAAAAAACAAAAACCACACACACACCACTGTATAGCTTTGAAGAAGTCTCTGTTTTTCAGTGTAACCTGATTCCTAAAATGGCTGCAAAGGTCTGTACATATCTGATATGGAGCTATATGGGGAAAGGACTACATGATTAACAAGCTGATACACTACATTAGCAAAAATCACACACAGAAGACACATACAGAAGGAACCAAAACCATCCAGGTCCAGTCTATCATGCCATGCATGAGTTCAAGAGATATGTAGTTTTAGAGAGTGAATCTATTTATTCAATACACTGCACTGTGATATTTCCTGATTTTTGTACGAAGTATATGAGCTCGCCTACATTGTACTTCATTTAAACACTTCCCTAACATTATGCTTTTCATTTACTGGAGGACATTCAGGTCATCTGAGGAACATTTACTTCAGCTGGCCAGGACTAGACTGGCCACTGCCACCCAGAGGACCTTTTTGTTGGGAGGCCCCTAGATTGTGGAATGACATGTACAAGAGATTCAACAGCCAAACATGCCATCTGAATTTAAAATGGTAATAAAGACCTATATCTTTTGGCAGGACTACCAAGTTGATTTAAACTATGAATAATATGAATAAAATATAACTGGTATATTTTAAATTTTATGTTGGATGACGAAGTTAATAATGAAATGTTCATGAAAAATGCTAGCATAAAAGAAATGCTAGCATAAAAGGAATGTAATAGGCCTGAGAGATGGAACTGCTTTCTACTGGGGTGGGTTCAAAGTTAGTAGTACTTACACTAGACCTGTTGGAAGCAATGACACTAATTGAGTCCTGGCCAGCCTTAACCCTATTGGTTACAGTGGGTCTGTTTCAAGTATGAGTAAGTCTGGATCTGCCCCACTTTAAATAAATCCGCCTTCAAAAGAAATAAAATGCAGTAATGTCTTCAACTAGGATCCATAAAAGCTCATTTTGAAATGTTTCATTTATACCAAGAGCATCCTGTGTTCTGCAGAGCTGGTGGAAATGTTTGGTTTAGCAGATGGAAACCATTAATTTTAGTCTAGGAAAGAATATTAGTTTCAACTGCAGCTGAGCAGGTGTATTCTCTTGATTGATTCCAGACACTGCCACAGGTATGGGAGTTCCATAATACTAGTTTGTTTTCAATAATGGACATGGATGCAATACTAATAATAATAGTATCTGAAGCAGTGGCCAGACCTTCGGCACATATGAGAAACATTTCCCACTCTTCTGTAGTAATTTCAAGAGAGACCATTTTCTTTTTGACTGTTCTGTATCCCTGGGCTAGCACATACTAAGCAGCTTCTGCCAAACCTCAGTCCTCTTCTTGACCATTTGATATTTAAGAATTGGTGATCGACAAGTCACAATCATCTCTCTTCCTCTCTCTTTGCTGTCATATGCTTCCCAAAGAAAGATAGACAAATCTGACTTCCCCAACAGAAACATCTGTGATATATTTCCTGCAATCGTGTGGTTGGAGCTAGTTGCCTTTTTCATGTGCAGATAATCTATGGAACAGAAAGATGGCAATTAACCGGAAGAATTGTTTTGTATGTTGCACTGCCAAGATAAAGAAGGACAGATTAAGACAAAAGAGGTCATTTGACAGCAATGGAACAACCCAACAAGTTCTGCCCAATAGATGGAACTGACTACTCAGGCTAATTAGTTTTTGAAGATATGGAGCAAAAATAGTCTGTTTCTTTAATGACTAGTTGGCTGAGATCCTGGACAAACAGCACATGCCTCAAAACAATCCCTGCAAAAAATCTTTGCTGTAGTCCCCCCTGCCAATATGGCCATTTGCTGGCCTGCAAAAAGTATGGGAAATGGCAGAGAAGCACCCGGCTATGTTCCTATAGATGGGTGCATAGCAGTGACATCAGCCTTCAGAACCTCTGAAGCACCTCCAGGAGGCCCTGAAGGTTACCTGTTGCTGTGTGTTGAACTATAGAAAAATAACACTTCTCCGTCCTCTTCTCCAGCTAGAAAATAGCAATGCTGGAGAAGGGGCCTGCAGTTAAAAAATAATAATAAATAAAGTGGCTTTGGGGGGGGGGGTTTGGGCATTGCACAGTGGATACAAACTTCCAACCTCTGTAATGGTCAAAACAAGTGAGTTACAATGGCTTATGCTTGCTAATAGAACTTGCTAATAGAATGCCAGTCATTATTTATTACAGTGAGCCCTTGGTATCCACTGGGGTTTGGCTCCAGGACCTCTGTGAATACCAAAACCTATTGAATACAATAGCATAGTAAAGTTGATATATATATATATATATACACACACACACACACACACACACACACACACCACGGATAGTTGAATCCATGGATAAAGAATCTATGAATACAGAGGGCTGACTGTATTTATATTGTATATGGATGGACAATGGATGTGAATGGATTTGTGGGGATTCTATTACTTTAGATCCCCACAAATTAACATGCACTTTTTATTCTATAAACTAGAATAAACAGAACACCTAGATTTAAAGTTAACCTCACTGAAGCTTTAGGTTAATATCATACAAATCAGAGGCAGGCAACCTATTGTTCTTCAGAGAGCATCACCCTAGCCAATATAATCAGTTGTGAGAACTGATGGAAGCTGCAGTCCAACAACATATGAAGACAAGTCACCCATTTAAATCCAAGAGATCTCAAAATACAGGAATTGCTGCAAAACAAACAGTTTCATAATATACATTATTTATTTATTTATTTATTTATTTATTTATTTTAGAATTTGGGATACTATAATCATGACAAAATTGATCTATTATACAACCACAACAGAAGATAAAATAATTCAAAATAAGTTTATCAAGAGGTGAACCGTGTTTTCTTTTAAAATGATAAAACTCTGTGATAACATTTGGCTTTCTTACTTCTTTTTTCAGTCTGAAAAGTTATGGAATCAGCATGTGACTTTTTGAGAGCATGGGTGTAATCTGTAAATGTTTTGGTATGTACATAACAGTCTAATCAATAGTAGGAAAATGAAGAAGGGAGAGACCTGCATATCTGCTTGCAGCTAATGGTTTTTGACATGTGAAGTCACAACTGTGAAGACCTCCATATTTATTTATTTATTTATTTAAGTATTTATATCCCGCCCTTCAGCCCTAATGGCTCTCAGGGCGGCTTACATTTATTATTATTTTTTAACCAGACAGTTCCCTGCCCTCAGGCTTACAATCTAAAAGACACGACACAAAAGGAGAAGGGAATGGTGAGGGGGGGAGGGGATCAGGTCCAGCATTCTTCTCTCCCTCTGAGGCCTGGACCAAGGCAGATGGACCGGAGGGAGGGCTCTGCTTCTTTCAGGCAGGCCTGTTGGAGCTCACCTGCCTCTCTCTCCCCTTCCAGATGGTGGCTGAAGGGAGGGCTGGTCTTCTTCGAGGAAGGCAGTTGGAGCTCGCCTGCCTCTCTCTCCCCTTCCAGATGGTGGCTGGACTACAATTCCCAACATTTCTCCCCCAGTTTTGTAGTCCAACAACATCAGAAAGTCACATGATCCCCATCCCTGATTTAAAACAAAATCTTGGACCAGTGGTGAGCTGTTACAGTGAATTTGCACTGAAGCCTCAAAGAAGGGAATCAGAATGTGCAACTGCAGTTGGCAAGAAGCATCTGGTATGAATACAAACAGTGAAGATTTCTGATTTTATGAGATCAACCAAGCAATTTGCTCTCTATACGTCACGCTCTAGATTAATCTATCTAAGGGGCAAAACATATGGGCAGCAAGGAGTGGCCTCCATTTCTCTCCACATACTGTCTTAACACTTTCCATTCTCCTTGTTGAGAGAGATGGTGGTAAAAGTGTGCCTTTTGACAAAAGATTTCTTCCAGCATGACAAAAGACCCCTTTTATGACTGTCTTCCTCAGGAAAAGAATGGAAGTGATTTGATAGCATTTGGAGAGGCAAGGAATACGCCACAACTTTCCTGATCCACTTCAGCTTTCTTTTCTTGTGTGATAAGGCTCTTTGTCTCAGATGTTGCTTCTGTTGTCAGTTGGGATGGGCTGAAGGAATCTCAATGTAGGCAGAAGCTACTCCTCTTCTTGGCCATGTGGGGACAAACAAATACAATTTCAGTGAATGCAATTTCAAATCTATTTGCAGCAGTAAAGTAACTTCCATTGAGATCCAGGCCAATTCTGACCTGTATGAGGCTAACAGCCCCTTTCTTGAACAAAGAACACTGAACACTGAATTTCTCAAGCAGTCTCAGTACTGTTACATCTCGAAAAAACTTTTAGGTGCTGTATAGTTAATGACAGTGAATTTGGCAGTGTCATTCTTACTATTTTAGTTTTGAATGCTACACCAGCAAAAAGAAAAATAATACTTTGACTGGAAATGTATCAAAACAGGAAATGACTGTTTCAAGACCAAGGTATGAAAAGACACTCCTAGGACATATGACATTTCTATCAACACTCTCCCCTTCCTGTTGAGGATTCTTTAGAGGTCAGAATACTTGGTCACTTTCTAGCTGTCAACAATCTTCTTTTTGAACACAAATTTTGTGAGATGGTGACTGCGTAACCCTTTCCTGCTTACAAGGCAGAGAAGATAATTTTAAAAAGTCATACCATGAATGACTTTTGAAAAATATTTTTTAAATGTTTTAAATGTTGTTCCTGTCGCCACTAAGGATACATGAAGCTATGACCTTCACAAAGCTAAGCATGCAAAATTTTGCTAAAGCTTGGCTCCATTTTTTTTAAAAAAACAAAAACAATATGTCTTGCCTATCCAGGATAGCATAGTAAGCTCAAAAAAGTTTATATGTTTGGCTTTAGGAAACCAGTGCTCTATCCAGCAGTCACGGCTGGCACAAGATATATTGCTGTTAAAGGTCAGGCACAAATAGTTATATGTTTGATTAATTTATATTTCACCTTTCTTCTTCTCTACATCTCCAGGGCCAAATGAGCTGCTAAAGGTACTAAAGGAACTTGCAAATGTAATCTGAGTCTCTGTTAACAATTTTCGCCAATTATGACAATAAAAGATGCAGCAGACTTGAGCAGGGTGAATATTGTCTCCATCTTCAACAAGAGAATGAAAACAAATTCTAACCAATCAGCAATGAAAGATTCTAGAATAGATTGCTGAATAGCCAATCCGTGAGCATTTAGGGAACATTTACATAATAGAGAGATAACACACTTTGACATTATTTCAGCTGCAATGTCTCCGTACTATAGAATCCTGGGATCTGTAGTTTTGTGAGGCATTAGCACTCTTTGGCAGAGAACTCTAAAGAACTTGTAAAACTACAAATCCCAGGAATCCATAAGATAGAGCTACAGCACTTAAAGTGATGTCAAATTGCATTATTTCTACAGTGTAGATGTACTCTAAGAAAATAATATTGTAATTAGTAAAACACAGTATAGATTTCTCAAAAATCCAAATGATGTTAAACTGATTTTCTTTCTCTCTCTCTCTCTCTCTTTCTCTTTAAAAAATGGATACAAGTTTACCAGATTTTGGAAATTCTGTGTACATACTACTGTATATCTTAATTTAAATAAATCTTTTCACAAGGTTCCACATAATTAGTGTTAGGTTGATTTATAGCTGGTTGACAGACTGAATCCAAAGAGTGCTCACCAATGTTTCTGTCATGGACTGCCCTGGGCCTGACTTAGAGGCACAGTCAGAGGACTTAGACTTGGAAGAAATGGAGGCAGATGTGGGACTGCCTGGATCAGCAGCCACAGAACAGTGTCAGGAAGCTGCAGGGGGAGAAACAGACTCTATGGACTCTAGACTGCAGGTGCTAGGATCTGTGAAGAGAAGGCAGATCAAGAAGTCCTTGAGGAGGTCATCGGGGCTAGAAGCCAAGAGGAGAGCTAATAGGTTTCAGCTGAGAGAAGCAGAGGCCTTTTAAACGACCTCCAGCTGCAGAGATTCTTTGCAGCCTATAACCAGTCTTGCAGCCTTAGTGTTCTTTTATTCCTTGCTTTTGGATTCAAGTTATCTGACCTCTGGACTTGCTTTGTGATTATGTTCTTGCCTCTGCCCTTGGTTGTGACTGACTGACATGTATTGTGTGATTTTTGGACTGGACACTGGACTATTCCATTGTACACTCCCCTGCTGTGCTGCCCTCAGTGGAGTAAGCAGGACAGGTTCATTTTCATCTTGGAGAGAATGAAGTGGAATAATTACTCCTCTGGCTGTGTCCTGAGTATCATGTTCAACGTGTTTATAAACAAGTTGAATTATAGACTAGAACAGTGATTTCCAATCTTTAATCCCCCAGGTGTTCTGGACTTCAGATCTCAGAAGTCCCAGCCAATGTGCTCAAAAGTCTGGAATTATGAGATCTGAAGTCCAAAATATCTGGAGCACAAATGTTTGGGAACCACTGGATTACAATATATGCTTATCAAATGTTCAGATGAAACCAAATTATGGTCTCCAGAGTAGATACAGAGATTCACAATAATTCATGGATTGGCAAGCTGGGTCAAAATGAATCTCAATAGGGATACATGTAAGATACTGCATTAGCCAGGAAAATTAAATGTACCAATATAGTATGGGCAACCCCTGGCTTGAGAATACTACATGTATAAGAGATCTAGGTGTCTCGGTAGACCACAAGCTAAACAAGGGGGGGGGGAGTGTAATGCATTGGCCAAAAAATTCCAATGCAGTTCTATGCTGCAATAGCAGGAGTACAGCATCCAGACTGAGAGAAGGAATGATCTAGTCCTATTCTGCTTTTATCAGCTTGCCAATCCATGAATTATTGTGAATCCCTGTATCTACTCTGGAGGCCATAATTTGGTTTCATCTGAACATTTGATACGCATATATTGTAGTCCAGTGGTTCCCAAACATTTGTGTTCCAGATATTTTGGACTTCAGATCTCACAGTTTAGGGAAGATATTGAGAAAGATCTGGAAACCAAACCCTCTGAGAAATGATGTAGGGAACTGTCTATATTTAGCTTGGAGAAGATAAGATTGAGAGGTGACATGGTAGCTATATTTGAATATCTGAAGGTAGGTCATGTAAAAAATGGAGTAAGGTTGTTTTCTTGTCTGAAAACTACAACACAATTGAATGGATTCATCCATTCATTCTAGCTAAACATTACCACGCATATCCTGATGATAAGAGTGTATGATAGTGGAATAGGCTGCAGTAAGAAGTGGTTTAGAGAAAGTTCCATAACAAGTTGTCAGCCAAGAGCATGCAGATGGTACATCCCAATGCAATAAAATCCCTGTGTAATGAAAAATTAGACAATCGGGAATCTGATACCCTTCAATAATACCTCAGATATGCCATCTAATGTTGCCTAACAGCAGTGTTGTTACATGTAAACAGTGTAAATTGTGGTGTTTTTAAAAAGAAAAGTGCAGATTGCCCATAACTTTTCCTTAGAACCAAACCTATCAGGGGAAATGGTGTGTGCCTTCCTATTTGTTCTTGTTAGGAAAATTATGCTGCTCTTATCATCCAGGAAAATAATGTAGACTTGCCAGTCAAAGCAACTTGATTGTGGTAACTGGAAATGGAGGCAACTACAGAAGACTGTGCCCTTTTCAAGCATTGGCTAGGACATGCAGGAGGTAGAAAGAAAGCAGAACCTCACTTGGTCCTGTTTTTGCCATTCATTCCAATGCTTTTGCATGAATTGGCCAGAACAATGGCAGCACTGCCATTTCCCCCCCTGAGCAATGGGTTAAAAAATACCAGGCCATTTCCCTACATATATTTCCAAGCTAGAGTTACAGGTAAAAGCCATACTAATAATGATCTAAATAAAAGTGAGCACTCAAAAAAAAGTTCTAAATTAACTTTGGAGGAAGGAAGGCTTCTCTGTCCTCCTCTCATGTCCATGGCTGTTCTGCATGGATTATGAGCACAACCTTTTAAATGTAGGGATATGGAAATATCAGTACCAGAAAACACATCTTAAGAAAATATCTGCATTAAAAAGAAGTCTTCTAGCAGATGCCTGGCTGACTGAGTTATATCACAGACGCCACAAAATACTCCAGCCCATTTCTGGAAAGCATTCCCTTTTCTAAAGTCTTTACTGTGATGTTTTCAATACAGAGAAATTAAGCCACTTTTTATGTCTTGTGGCAGTCAGAGAACATTTCATTGTGAGCCTTCAGTAGCTTCCTAGCAGAGAATAATTTCCTGGCTCCTAATCTTAAAAATTGGTTTGGGTTTTCCTCCCTCACCTGTATATTATTTTTATACATAAATAACATACAACCCCACTCCAAATGTCTACATTCCCACATTTTAATCAATCGCAGTTTTTATGAGTATTTACTTGTCGTGTTATTTGAGTCATATTAATACCAGTCTTTCAACTTACATGCACTGCTTTTGAAAAATCCTGGTGAAGAAACATCAAGTTTACCAAGAATGAATGGACACTGTTGCTCTTGCAAAGATAAAACACATTGTAATAATGTATTGATAATAATAATGTATTGGTAGTGGATTTTTCCAGTGTCTTGTGGCCTCCTCGCTTTGCAAATATCAGATAGCTATGGGTTGAATCAGTCACAACAACTACAACTTTCCCAAGCCCTAGAGGCTGAAGTAAAGTTCACCTGATATACTTTTTAAAACTTAAAGGTTCTTCTGTTATTTTTATTGAAAATTAGAAATTAATGAAAGAAATCAGCTGGATATTAAGATGTGAAAACATAATTTGTTTACTAAATTGTTAAATTAAG
>NC_056527.1:37662283-37669373 GCF_019175285.1 Sceloporus undulatus | reverse complement strand
AGGGAAGCGACGTTGGCAGCTCACTGCCTCTTTCTCCCTTCCAGATGGTGGCTGAAGGGAGGGCTGGTCTTCTCGAGGAAGGCAGTTGGAGCTCGCCTGCTCTCTCTCCCCTTCCGATGTGGCTGGACGTACAATTCCCAACATTTCTCCCCCAGTTTTGTAGTCCCAACAACATCAGAAAGTCACATGATCCCCATCCCTGATTTAAAAAAAATCTTGGACCAGTGGTGAGCTGTTACAGTGAATTTGCACTGAAGCCTCAAAGAAGGGAATCAGAATGTGCAACTGCAGTTGGCAAGAAGCATCTGGTATGAATACAAACAGTGAAGTTTCTGATTTTATGAGATCAACCAAGCAATTTGCTCTCTATACGTCACGCTCTAGATATATCTATCTAAGGGCAAAACATATGGGCAGCAAGGAGTGGCCTCCATTTCTCTCCACATACTGTCTTAACACTTTCCATTCTCCTTGTTGAGAGAGATGGTGGTAAAAGTGTGCCTTTTGACAAAAGATTTCTTCCAGCATGAAAAAGACCCTTTTATGTACTGTCTTCTAGGAAAGAATGGAGTGATTTGATAGCATTTGGAGAGGCAAGGAATACGCCACACTTTCCTGATCCCATTCAGCTTTCTTTTCTTGTGTGATAGGCTCTTTGTCTCAGATGTTGCTTCTGTTGTCAGTTAGGATGGGCTGAAGGAATCTCAATGTAGGCGAAGCTACTCCTCTTCTTTGGCCATGTGGGGACAAAAATAAACAATTTCAGTGAATGCCATTTCAAATCTATTTGCCAGCAGTAAAGTAACTTCATTGAGATCCAGGCCAATTCTGACCTGTATGAGGCTAACAGCCCCTTTCTTGAACAAAGAACACTGAAACTGACTTTCTCAAGCAGTCTCAGTACTGTTACATCTCGAAAAAACTTTTAGGTGCTGTATAGTTAATGACAGTGAATTTGGCAGTGTCATTCTTACTATTTTTAGTTTTGAATGCTACACCAGCAAAAGAAAAATAATACTTTGACTGGAAATGTATCAAAACAGGAAATGACTGTTTCAAGACCAAGGGATGAAAAGACACTCCTAGGACATATTGACATTTCTATCAACACTCTCCCCTTCCTGTTGAGGATTCTTTAGAGGTCAGAATACTTGGTCACTTTCTAGCTCTCAACAATCTTCTTTTTGACACAAATTTTGTGAGATGGTGACGCGTAACCCTTTCCTGCTTACAAGGCAGAGAAGATAATTTTAAAAAGTCATACCATGATGACTTTTGAAAAATATTTTTTAAATGTTTTAAATGTTGTTCCTGTCGCCACTAAGGATACATGAAGTATGACCTTCACAAAGCTAAGCATGCAAAATTTTGCTAAAGCTTGGCTCCATTTTTTTAAAAAAAACCAAAAAAACATATGTCTTGCCTATCCAGGATAGCATAGTAAGCTCAAAAAAGTTTATATGTGTTGGCTTTAGGAAACCAGTGCTCTATCCAGCAGTCACGGCTGGCACAAGATATATTGCTGTAAGGTCAGGCACAATAGTATATGGTTTGATTAAATTTATTTCACCTTTCTTCTTCTCTACTACTCCAGGGCCAATGAGTGCTAAAGGTACTAAAGGAACTTGCAAATGTAATCTGAGTCTCTGTTAACAATTTTCGCCAATTATGACAATAAAAGATGCAGCAGACTTGAGCAGGTGAATATGGTCTCCATCTCACACAAGAGAATGAAAAAATTCTAACCAATCAGCAATGAAAGATTCTAGAATAGATTGCTGAATAGCCAATCGTGATGCATTTAGGGAACATTATAATAGAGAGATAACACATTTGACATTATTTCAGCTGCAATGTCTCCGTACTAATAGAATCCTGGGATCTGTAGTTTTGTGAGGCATTAGCACTCTTTGGCAGAGAATTCTAATAGAGAACTAGTAAATACAAATCCCAGGAATCATAAGATAGAGCTACAGCACTTAAAGTGATGTCAAATTGCATATTTCGATCACGGTAGATGGTACTCTAAGAAAATAATATTGTAATTATAAAACACAGTATAGATTTCTCAAAAATCCAAAGATGTTAAACTGATTTCTTCCCTCCTCTCTCCTCCTCTCTCTCTCTCCTCTCTCTCTCTTCTCTTTAAAAATAACAGAACAATTTTTGAATCGTTCAAATGAACTTTAAAAAAATGGATTACAGGTTTACCAGATTTTGGAATCTGTGTATACTACTGTACTTATTTAATAAATCTTTTCACAGGTTCACAAATTAGTGTTAGTTGTTTAGCTGGTGCAGTGAATCCAAAGAGTGCTCACCAATGGTTCTGTCATGGACTGCCCTGGGCCTGACTTAGAGGCACAGTCGAGGCTCAGACTTGGAAGAATGGAGGCAGATGTGGGGCTGCCTAGATCAGCAGACCACAGAACAGTTCAGGAAGCTGCAGGGGGAGAAACAGACTCTATGGAATCTAGACTGCAGTGCTAGGATCTGTGAAGAGAGAAGGCAGATCAAGAAGTCCTTGGGAGGTCATCCGGGCTAGAAGCCAAGAGGAGATGCTATAGGTTTCAGCTGAGAGAAGCAGAGGCCTTTTAAACGACCTCCAGCTGCAGAGATTCTTTGCAGCCATAACCAGTCTCTGCAGCCTTAGTGTTCTTTTATTCCTTGCTTTTGGATTCAAGTTATCTGACCTCTGGACTTGCTTTGTGATTATGTTCTTGCCTCTGCCTTGGTTGTGACTGACTGACATGTATTGTGTGATTTTTGGACTGGACACTGGACTATTCCATTGTACACTCCCCTGCTGTGCTGCCCTCAGTGGAGGTAAGCAGGACAGGTTCATTTTCATCTTGGAGAGAATGAAGTGGAATAATTACTCCTCTGGCTGTGTCCTGAGTATCATGTTCAACTTGTTTATAAACAAGTTGAATATACTAGAACAGTGATTTCCAATCTTTAATCCCCCAGGTGTTCTGGACTTCAGATCTCAGAAGTCCCAGCCAATGTGCTCAAAAGTCTGGAATTAAGATCTGAAGTCCAAAATATCTGGAGCACAAATGTTTGGGAACCACTGGTTACAATATATGCTTATCAAATGTTCAGAGAAACCAAATTATGGTCTCCAGAGTAAAGTACAGAGATTCACAATAATTCTGGATTGGCAAGCTGGGTCAAAATGAATCTCAATAGAGATACATGTAAGATGCTGCATTAGCCAGGAAAATTAAATGTACCATATAGTATGGGCAACCCCTGGCTTGAGAATACTACATGTATAAGAGATCTGGTGTCTCGTAGAAACACGCTAAACAGGGGGGGGGGAGTGTAATGCATTGGCCAAAAAATTCCAATGCAGTTCTATGCTGCAATAGCAGAGTACAGCATCCAGACTGAGAGAAGGAATGATCTAGTCCTATTCTGCTTTTATCAGCTTGCCAATCCATGAATTATTGTGAATCCCTGTATCTACTCTGGAGGACCATAATTTGGTTTCATCTGAACATTGGTACGCAATATTGTAGTCCAGTGGTTCCCAAACATTGTGTTCCAGATATTTGGACTTCAGATCTCACAGTTTAGGGAAGATATTGAGAAAGATCTGGAAACCAAACCCCCTGAGAATGATATAGGGAACTGTCTATATTTAGCTTGGAGAAGATAAGATTGAGAGGTGACATGGTAGCTATATTTGAATACTGAAGGTAGGTCATGTAAAAATGGAGTAAGGTTGTTTTCCTTGTCTGAAAACTACAACACCAATTGAATGGATTAATCCATTCATTCTAGCTAAACATTACCACGCTATCCTGATGATAAAGGTGTATGATAGTGGAATGGCTGCAGTAAGAAGTGGTTTAGAGAAAGTTCCATAACAAGTTGTCAGCCAGAGCATGCAGATGTACATCCCAATGCAATAAAATCCCTGTGTAATGAAAAATTAGACAATCGGGAATCTGATACCTTCAATAATACCTCAGATATGCCATCTAATGTTGCCTAAAGCCAGTGTTGTTACATGTAAACAGTGTAAATTGTGGTTTTTTAAAAAGAAAAGTGCAGATTGCCCATAACTTTTCTTAGAACCAAAACCTATCAGGGGAAATGGGTGTGCCTTCCTATTTGTTCTTGTTAGGAAAATTATGCTGCTCTTATCATCCAGGAAAATAATGTAGACTTGCCAGTCAAGCAACTTGATTGTGGTAACTGGAAATGGAGGCAAGTACAGAAGACTGTGCCCTTTTCAAGCATTGGCTAGGACATGCAGGAGGTAGAAAGAAAGCAGAACCTCACTTGGTCCTGTTTTTGCCATCATTCCAATGCTTTTGCATGAATTGGCCAGAACAATGGCGCACTGCCATTTCCCCCCTGAGCAATGGGTTAAAAAATACCAGGCCATTTCCCTACATATATTTCCAAGCTAGAGTTACAGGTAAAAGCCATACTAATAATGATCTAAATAAAAGTGAGCACTCAAAAAAAAAGTTCTAAATTAACTTTGGAGGAAGGAAGGCTTCTCTGTCCTCCTCTCATGCCATGGCTGTTCTGCATGGATTATGAGCACAACCTTTTAAATGTAGGGATATGGAAATATCAGTACCAGAAAACACATCTTAAGAAATATCTGCATTAAAAAGAAGTCTTCTACAGATGCCTGGCTGACTGATTATATCACAGACGCCACAAAATACTCCAGCCCATTCTGGAAAGCATTCCCTTTCTAAAGTCTTTACGTTGATGTTTTCAATTCAGAGAAATTAAGCCACTTTTTATGTCTTGTGGCAGTCAGGGAACATTTCATTGTGAGTCTTCAGTAGCTTCCTAGCAGAGAAAATTTCCTGGCCCAACCTTAAAAATTGGTTGGGTTTTCCTCCCTCACCTGTATATTATTTTTATACATAAATAACATCAACCCCACTCCAAATGTCTACATCCCACATTTAATCAATTCTCAGTTTATGAGTAGCGCCGTGGTATTGAGTCAATTAATACCAGTCTTTCAACTTACATGCACTGCTTTTTAAAATCCGGTGAAGAAAACATCAAGTTTACACGAATGAATGGACACGTTGCTCTTGCAAAGAAAAACACAGTGATTTGTGTTGCAAGAGGGTACATTTGATTATTAATTGAGCAATTGGTGTGCTTCTTAATAGGTCTGAATTACCTGCTAATCTGGGTTTCTAATTTTCCAAGAAATTAAAAAAACACCAGATTGTCTACCGTGGTAATACAGTAAAGAATCTCCCCAAAATGGAGATATGTAGGATGACAGTGGTGTAGCTGCTCATTTTGAAGTACAAGAGCTCAGGTAGCCCTTAGGCAGGGGGTAGGCAATCTTTTTGAGGGGGCGGGTGGTGGTCCTTCAGACAACTGGGGGGGCCAAAGCAAAAAATAAATAAGTAAATAATTTAAAAAAAATTTAAATATATAAATAAACCAGGACAAATGTAGGACAAAAATTTTCAAATGGAAGACACTTTTTTTAAAAAATGGAGGACACATGAAAAAATTTGCTGATTTTAAAAAAAATGTTAATATAAATGCTGTTTTTCTGAGGCTTCTATAGCAATTGCCCCCCCCCCCCAAAGGCCCCGGCGGCAATCGGCGGCAGGACTGGGCTGGGGCCGGTCCCAAGGCCTCGCCGGGCCGCATCTGGCCCGCGGGCCGCAGGTTGCCTACCCCTGCCTTAGGGTCACAAAAATAATTATCATGGAGGATTTACACAAATTCAATTGAGATAATGAGGAAATTGAAATAGTTAAAGAGTCTCAGTACCTTAAATCAAACATTGTTCAGAATGGAGATTACAGTCAAGAAATCAGAGGAAGACTAGGAATGGGAAGAGCAGATATGAAAGAACTAGACAAGAGCCTAAAGAGTAAAGATATTCAACTGAGCACCAAAGTTATAAGTGTCCTAGCAATAGCACTCCCCATCACCATGTACAGATCAAGAGCTGAACAGTGAAGAAAGTGGATAAGAGGAAAATCAACTCATCTGAGATGTGGTGCTGGAGAAAAATGCTGAGGGTACTGTGGATGGCCAAGAAGACAGACAAATAGGTCCTTGAACAGATCAAGCCTGAACTGTCCCTGGAAGCCACGTTGATCAAAATGAGGTTGCTATACTTTGGTCACATCATGAGAAGACAGGACTCATTAGAAAAGATCTAGGAGAGATACTTGTAAGGTTTTTCTGCCACATATGCTAAAATAATATGACTGGCTTGAGGTACTACTGAGTGGGTGGGGTGCCATTTGCTGTTCTGCTTTAGACAGCAAAATATAGCAAATTGGCCACTGCGTCTGTTCCTTGAGATACTGGATCTGGCCTCAGTGATACATGCCTTGGTTACATCACATTTGGACTAGTGTAATGCACTGTACATGGGGCTGTCTTTGAAGAGTGTTCAGAAACTTTAGCTGGTCCAAAGAATTGCAGCTAGACTGCTAACAGGGGCAGGTTATAGAGATCACACAATGCCCCTGTCGAAACACCTCCACTGGATGCCAGTTTGTTTCTGGGCACAATTCAAAGTGCTGGTGATGACCTATAAAGCCTTATATGGCTCAGGTCCAGGCTATTTAGTAGACCGTATCTCCCTATTTGAGCCGGCCTGGGCTCTGAGGTCCTCAGGGGAGGCCCTTCTCTCCATCCCACCACCATCACAAGCACAGTTGGTGGGGACATGCCTTTTCCATGGCTGCCCTTAAGACTCTGGAACTCCCTGCCTAGGGAGGCCAGAATGGCCCCTTTCTTGTTGTCCTTCCACCAGCAGGGTAAGACCTATTTGTTTAGACAGGCTTTCAAAACAGAAAGTTTTTAAGGCATGTGATGGGGTGTTGTTATATTGTTTTAATGCATTTTAAGCATTTAAATATTTTTAAAGTGCTAGAGTTTAGAATAGAATTTGTTTTAATTATTGTTGTAATTTAATTCTATTTTAATAAACTATTTTGTATGCTTTTAACTATATGGTTTTTTAATGTTGTAAACCACCCTGAGTCCCAGCCCTGGGAGAAGGGTGGGATACAATAATAATAATAATAATAATAATAATAATAATAATAATAATAATAATAATAAT